>NW_020447197.1:1417757-1419272 GCF_003343035.1 Apteryx rowi | reverse complement strand
AACTTCATCTAAAACTGAGGGTTTCCAGTGGTTTCCCCTGTTTTTCCCCCAGTCGCCGGTAGTCGCGGTTTGACCCCGCTTCTGTTGAAGCAACCTCAGCGAGGCGCCCGGCCCCTCAAACGCGCCCGTCGGCATCGCGAGCTGAAATGCAGCGCTCGTAAAGAAGCTCAAAAGTAGCTTCAAATCCTGCTTAACTGCTCAGTCAAATCCCGCCTCATGAGTGCACAAGCTGCTTTGATCTTTTTTGCTTCTGCATCTTCTGTTTCCAGCAGCAGAAATTACAGTTCACCTGAATTTGTATATATAAACACCTTCAGTTTGTACTATTCATAGTACTCACAGCCAAATCGAGCTCTTTTCCCTCAGAGCCACCCAGGGCGGCAAGGCAGGCCTCACGCTTGCAGATGGGCCCTCCTGTTCCAAAGCATTACGGTTCGTATCAATTTTCTCCCGTTTCTGTGGGATGGGAGGCAATAGGAAAGAGCAGAGGCGTCACCCCAGTTGTACTGTCTTTGAAGCCGCGGCCAAGACTTCAGGGTTTGTGGTAGAGATCATCCAGCCCACTTGGGAATTCATCAGTTAGCCACACCAGTTGTTGGGATTTTTTCATAAGATCTTAAAAAAAAAACCAAAACAGTGTGTGTTTTGCAGACACATCACTGAAGATCTGATTCACAAACTGTGGCAATTTATAGCAGAAGCAGCAAACGGGCAGTTTACAGCCAGGTGCATTATGCACCACGGCATGTTTTGTTATGGCCTGTGGCGGCTCAGGGTTAGCTGCAGCAGCTAAACCCCACCAAGCTTGTGAATCAGACCCCGGTGCTGGGGCTGTGGGGCAGCACCATGAGGAGGAGACCGCCTTGGTGCCATCACCACATCCAAATCTGGCCCCAGAACTTGCTTATGCTATCTTTCCTCTTAAGAGGAGGATAAATATCACCAACAAAACAGTGAATGAATCATCCAGATACCTTACTGATTAATCATGCAGTTTCTCCCTGTCACCTCCTTCCTGTTATCATCTCAATATACTCGCTTGTTGTGTCTTGACTGTCTTATTAAGCTGAACAGCCCAACACTCATCTTTCAGACACCGAGAAATCAAAACAGTCGACAGCACACGTTTTAAGTATTAAATTATCTTTGTTTTCTCATTCATAAGGGTATTCATTTGGTAGGCTTACTCTTTTTTTTTTTTAACAAAGTATTAGATTCTCACACAGCGGCTTCACTCCATCCGCAGCTCGGCTTTTACAGAAAACCTCAAATATGATCAAACCGGGAGAGCGGACCGCGCCGTGCCGAACGACATCAAACCGGCCCCCTCGCGCGCTGTGCCTAGCACCATGCTGAGCCCAGAGGAGCGACACAGAGCGCCCTGATCAACGGGGCAGGAGTACCTCCGTCCGAGCCCGCGGCGCGCCTCACGGATCGCGGACGGTTAGGCCGGGAGAAAACCGGGCCGTGACGTCACGCGCCGCCCGCGCGCCGCCCGCCCCAACGGCTCCCGGC
>NW_020447197.1:1362227-1417283 GCF_003343035.1 Apteryx rowi | reverse complement strand
GGGGAGGGGGCGCGGCCGGGGCCTCCCGGGGGAGCGCTCGGGCCGGGGCTGCCGAGCGCCCTGACCGGCTCCCCCGAGCGAGGCGTGCTCGGGCCGCTCATCCTCGGGGTCTGGGCTCGCAGGTCCCTCCTCGTAGAGAGGCGACCTGGGAAAAAGGGAAAAACGACCCGAGCGGTTTGTTGCTTTCAGGCATGTTTTTTGTTTTATTTTTTTTCCTCACACATATGTGTGTTGCTCTTTATTTGTTTTATGATAGCAACTAATGGCCAGTGGGGTGGAAATACTTTGAAGGGGAGGAGGAAGTGGGCTGTAAGAGGAAAAAAAATAACTGCATACTCTCTTTCTTGATCTAAGAATTGCAGAAGGCATGCTCTGATTTCTGTGAGAAAGTGTGTTATTTTTCAAGTGCAGAAATGTAGACATTCTCTCTAAAAATGTCTTCACGCTTCTCCTAATAAAGTGTGTGGGCTCACGGATGAGGTAGTTAATGACATCGATGGAAGAACCTCTTCCAGCGCAGTGTCGGTGTGGGTTAGTGGCTTTCTGATCTCCTGTTTCCACTTGCAGTGGACTTACAGTAGCGTCATCGCAGTTATGCTACCTGTGAAACTGGGACAATACTTCTTGCCTATTTCATACTGTCTTAAGATGTTCCTTTTATTGCTCTTAAATGTGAAATTGCTATTTCTTACCAGCACTTACATACTTTGTTAACATTCAGCCTACTAGAAATCTTTGACCAAATTAATACAAATGGCATGTTGTTTTTTTTTTTTTTTTGCTGCTTTCAATATTCCTAAAGTTATTAAGCTATCAGAACTATTACTTTTGTTGTTTTAATGGTACTTATTTCTCTGTGACTTTTCTTAGTGTGATTTCTTGTTGACTTTAACAATGTGATGGAACAGGTTGTTTTATAAGCAGTGCGCGTTAAGCTTAAGGAAAGTGTGTGTTTAAAAGTGAAAAATTCTGGTTCTGCAAATTTGCTTGAGTTACTTCTACAGTTTTAAGCATTCTGCAGGGAACTTGTAGAGGAGCAATAAACTGAATTCTGGACCTGGATTTCCTAACAATTAATAGGCAAAAAAATGAATTCAAGATTGTGTTCTGTTACCTACTTGTATTCTTTCATCTGAGCTTCAAGCTGTAGCAAGCTTTCAAGTTGTTCATGCTGGCTAATGATGTGGAAGTTCCAAACTTTTATCCCTCCCAAAACCCCACATCAACTTTCAGTGATGTCCTGGTAGTTGTTGTTTCATTTGCTTCGATACTGCAATTCTGTAATACAGTATTATAATCAAAGTCCACCCCTTGTTGTGCATAAACATCATTAGTTCCCAGGAATATTCCAGTACGCGAGGTGATGGGATTTAATGGCTTGTCCACTGCAGGGGAACTGACTAGATGATATTCCCATGGGATTTTATTTCAGAACAGCTCAAGTTTCACAATAAATAACTTTATTCTGAAACAATAACCCCAGCAAGTTGTTCCAGAGTAGTTACTTGGAAACATATTTTAGCCAATGCCTCCATGTAGACAAACCCCAGATCAACTAAGCTCATAGCGGTTACAGAAGAATTTATGAAACCACACATTTTTGTGTGTGTGTGATCCATGAGATATTCTGCTTTTTCATTCAGACAATAAATATAGCAGCTCCAGAACTGCAATTGAAGTTCCTCTATTGGAGTAGATGTCCTGTATCTTATATGTCTTAACTTGATGTCCTTCTTAGCAACTTGGAGGCAGTGTTTCATGTTTTTCAAAGAGAGCTGTAAGTGCTGAGTTGAGCACACAGATCCCTGCCTAAATGTTTATTTGTTCTGTCACTTCAAACCGTTGTTCTGTTAATGGCAAAATTGTTTTGCTTCTTGTTACTGCTTACTTCCACCGATAATGAAACTGAAATTTTTGTGGGGAGTATTCTTTGGGAGAAGTGGTGTAGCTGAGCTGTTTACAAAGCAGTTGTGCTTTATTGGAAGTCATAAAACAGTCCAGGACTTAGTTAACTGTTTCTCTGACAGTCAGACTATTACTACTTTTGAAAGCAGATGGGAAGTAGTTTTTTCCTGCATAGCTGATTCTAAAATTTGCTGGAAGCTTTAGAATAGTAATTTCTGTGCAAGGCAAGGTTTTAATACTTAACCATCACGCTGTCTCTTTTACAAGGTTGTGGATCATAAGAGGTGTCCAGCTGTTGGAGGAAAATCACACCTTTAAAGAGTGTTGTGGGGGAAGAACAAACTTCCTGATCACAGTTGCTTCTCAGATTCAGATATGTAATGTGTGTGTTTTGTTTTTTTTTTTAATGGCTTGGTTGTGTATAATACAATTTTGAGCAACCTTGATGATTATCATAGTTTTAACTCAGACAATGAGGTTTAAGTTTCTTATAAATGGCTAGACAACGTGCTTAAGGCTGACATTTAATCTGCACAAACTTCTTCCTAAAAACTTCTCTATATAGAAAGGCAATTTATTATCTAAGCTTCTGAGCTTCTGGTGTGGATTCTCTGGTTATCAAATATCTGAACGTCTTTCAGATATTGGTCATCTTCAAATACAAAACTGTTGCCATTGCTTTTTGCTTGTTTTGGGGGAAGGGAAATTGGGATGTGAGTGGATTAGTTCCAAATCATGTAAGAAATATCAGCATCTGGTACAGCTAGGAATCAGATATAGATTTGCTATATCTAGTTCAGTGCATTATAACCTTTCTTAACCTTCTTAATTAACAGGATATATGAAAAATGTTGATTTTTGCTTGGGTGGGGGGAAGCTAGGTTTCTTTAGCTTTGATACTGATGAGGAAACACTCAGAACTGATTGTTATGACTTGTAACTGGAGCAGGAATAGTACTGCAAAGTTAGTCTTTCCAGTTTAGTCTTAAAATCCCATCTAAAACTGAGCTTTGTCTTATTACTTATGGTTTTATAATTACTGGAAGAACTCTGAGATGTAGTGAATCTCACAGTTGAGAAAAATATGCTATGTGTATGTTTTTAATATGTGTGATTGAGTTGGAAGAGGAGCATTAGGGAGAGAATAAGTTTATTTGTACTTTGGCAAAATGAAAAAAAAAGACTCACAGCTTGAAGTGTATGCTGAGGTAGATTAATGTTTGTTTGGTTGGTTGTTTTTTTTAACCTTCCTCAGAATTTTATGCACTGCATTGCTTACTTCTTAGTTTTGTCTGTTCTTTTTAAAAAGCCAGACATAAAGTTGCTCCAAGTCATGGTGCATGTCTGAAGCTGTATCTATGACTAGAAGAGGCAACAAAAATATTTATGCTGAAACTGGACCTTTAGGTTGAATCTGTCATGTCAAAGAGTTGTTACAAGTTTTTCTTTGTAGTATCCAAATTTGAGCAGCAGAGAGAAAATAATTTGTTTTTCTTGATATTTATTTGGACAGCAAACATATTTGAAGTGTTTGGAGTGCGGGGTTGGTCTGGATCACCTCCAGAGATTCCTTTCAACCTAAATTATTCTGTAATTCTATTTCTGAATAGTTAATGGCATGTTAAATGAAACAGAAATAATATCCTGATGTGTTAACTGTTTTTTCAGTTATATTCCTTTTTTTTTTAACTCGGGGGATAAGGGAAAATTGAAACTGCAAAAAAAAAAATCCTTTTTTTGTATTGTGTTTTCATAAATTCTGTAAGCAAATTTGTAGACAAATGGAAATACTCCAGACTTAGTAATATCTGTATAACTCTGGATCTGTCTTCTCAGTCTAAGCAGTACTTAACTGTCCTGCAAGCGATGTAACTTTTTATTTTCTACAGCATGCTTCTCATCTAGAAAAGTAATGTTCTAGTTAATTCTGGATACAAACTTTATGAAAGATAGTCTAACAATTCTATGTATTTCAAACCAAAAATGTGAGGGACAGTGGAATACGTCATTTGTGTTCTCAGTTAATAACATCTCTCAAAGCTAGTAAACAGAGGGGAATAAAAACACTTGGCATGCATGATTGACCAAGTACACTTACTGAGAATGTTTATACTCTGTTTTTGAAAAATTAAATTCCAGTATCTGACCCCTGGGAATGTGAAAGAAATGTAAAGAAACTGGCTTACATTCACAAAGTTGAAGGAGAGAGAATGATGGAAGATTTGTGGGGCTCTGGTATATTGCTACCTTGCAACAATAAAAGTAAATTATTAGTTTTATAGTCTAGTTCATTAGTTTAAAACAGTTGGGTCAAACATAGAATTCCAGGTTCAACCATCTCTTTCATGTCCCTTTACTTTTTACCAGTAGAAGGTTAGGTATACCACAAAGAAGTGGTGTAGTCTTGGTCTACTGATAAGATGTTTTCTTTAACTTACATCCTCATTAATTTAATGTAGGGAGACTATTTTTCTCTGGCAGTTTTGCTTACAGCTTTTTATTAAAGAAATACTTTATAAATACTTATAAATGTAACTTCTGAGGGTTGTGAACCGCCACTTCAGCATGTTTGTCAGATACAGGAGACTTACTAAATCAGCTCAGACTTACTGTAAAGTTCACTGCAACTTTGAGACAGCTGAGTCACATTATTGGCTGTACATTATGATCCTCTTCTAAGGCAAAGAAATGTAGAGAAACATCCCTTTGGCGCTTTTCAAAGTCCAAAGCGAAGAGGAAGGGAAGAGAACTGGAAGGTTGCCTCCTAGATTGTACAACATGTCTAAAAATTTACCTGTGGTTAAGACTTAACTGATCTTGTTATTTACATACTAATTATTAAAGGGGCAAGCTAGTCAACTCTCACATAGCTGACTTACCAGTGCCACATGTACAAAAACACTGGTATTATTCAAAATGCAGTATCTCAGCCTTAGTCTTGGCTGTTCCTGTTGGGGATATCTAGAGGGAGGTATTAACAAATGAGAAATGCAAAAGTGAAATCTGTGCAGTTCAGGTGGAATTTTGTCTTTCTCTGTGCAAAGGCATCTGCAGATGAGCTTACTGTCAAAGATGGGGTTATGGAAAATCTTTGTCTGCTTTTTTAAACTAGCTATTTCTAGCATTTCAGAATAAAAGTATGCACTGTCCTTATTCAGCCCATAAAATAATGATATTGATGTTTCAGAAGAATGAGAAGTCTTTTGCCGGTACTTAATGTGGTAGTGAATGCCTCTTATTCAGTGGCTTCCAAGACTGTTCCTCATCATAACTCTTGCTGTTAACTTGCGTCATGGTTCTTCCAGAAGCATAGATTAAGCATAGACCTGATCAGGTTGCAGCCGTTATCTGAGAAAACGGTGTCTTAATCAATTGTTTAGCCCTGAGTCCTTGTGGAGGACATTCTCTGCTTTATATATATATATATATATATGTATGTATATAAATATATGTGCGTGCACACACATGAAAAAATTATTCATTGTTGCAGCCTAATTCCTTCTTTCAGCTATTAGTAGTCAACAAAGAAAAAAGCAGTTCTTGAACATCTTCAAAATGCAAGAAGCCTTGCGTGGTACTGAGAGAAGAAGAAAATGCTCAAGATTCAGCACTTCATCTGAGACTAATCAGCCATAAGCAGAAATACCTGTCTGTTCTGTGATCAGAACCTAATAGTTTGAACAGGATTTCCTGTACCTTGAGACTTTCTGACCTCTCACTTTCTAGAAAAATGAGACCAATCACTGCATAGATGCAAGTGAACTAAGCACTGAAAATACAATACTGCAGGCACAAATAAAGTAAGAATGAGCAGAGAGTAAAGACTGGTTACCAAGCAAACAGAGTAGAGATGAATTGTTTCTTTCTCAAACTTAGCTGCTACATCTTGTGCGGTGTGGTATGCTATTATCAAACTTAGATGCTTGTGCCATTTATTTAACTTTTCATTAAGGCCAGAAAACACTAACTGGACTCCTGACAGCAAACGTGGTTTTGACAGTTAAAGTTAATAGCACTAACATAAGGAAAAGTTTCTAGGTATACTTTCCTTTGGGATAGGGGAATAAAAAACTTTCATTCCAAATAATACTGTAAAATATGATTTTCGTGGTCATTAAACGGCTTTGGTTATGTAACATATCACTCATTCCTCTCTACAAACTGTGTTCATATTCCCAGCTATGACCACAATAATCGGCAAATGCTATGGCTGAATTATAAGAGTGGAGGTGATACTAATGAACCTGAAAATTTCTCTTCTGACAGGTTCTAGAAGGTTTATATGGACGTTGAGCAACCATTTGCACTTATCAGTTTATCAAGGCAGTCTCCACTGGTGGGAGGAAAGTGCTTAATACAATGTATGTCATCTTCTTGCAATTATATGCTGTCACCTCTGTGAAATCTCCTTCAGTTTTGCCATGAAGTAGAAGAGCACTTGTCCCAAGAAAACCTCTAGCATTTAAGTGGAAGAGCTAATTTTTAGCAAGACCCAGACAGCTTGAATAGTCTTGATTGTGGTGTGTAATTGAGGATGTGTCCAGACAGAGTGCCTGTGAGTGGCATTTCTTAGCCTAGCAAGTCTGTTACAAAGATTGATTCTTTTTTTTTTAATAATAAATTATGTTTGTGCTTTGTGGTGTAAAATAGTAGCATGTGTAATTGAGATGCTCTCGTTGTAGAGAGTATGCTTAACCAGTTATGAGAACTTCTTAATGTGTGGGAGATACTTCTAAAGTAGATCTTAACGTTTAAATTGAGAAGGTAACACAAGTATTTTGTTTATGTTTGGCTGCTCACTGGGGTTGTGGTCAGTAAAAGTCTAACAGCTTGCCTTCCCCTTCAACTTGCTCTGAATTGGAGGATAAAGCACTGATGTAGCTATCATTGCTGAGCAGCCCTCCATTGATCTCTGATATCTCCCACTTTGGAATGTTTTGACCGTAGAGGAAGACTACAACTGTTACAAAAAGATTAAGGAAGAAAATGGGAGCCAATGAACAGTGACATTGCATAGTTTATACATGAAGAAAAGGAGAACAAAAGCTATTCCTTACTGTGGAAACTCTGCTTAAATGTATTGGCAAATTACTTTGCGATCCAGCTCTTCAACTCTTCTTTCATCACCCCTTTTCCAAGCCCTTCATTGTACATGAGCAGGCAGGATAGTATCTCAAGGAACTGCAAGGTGATATGAGAAGTATAACCATGATTACAGCTTCTAATCTTTCTTTCTTGTTGTGCTAGTATGTGGGCGAGTTCTTATATATATATATTTATATATATCTTTTTAATATATATTTATATATAAAAAAATAAAGTTGTGATATATCCGCTCTTCCCTAATTGGTGGTTTTTATAGATTGAAATTAAATCCATGCCATTTAGGCTTTCATAATCTTCTGTTCTATCCCAAGGTTAAAGTTCACCAGGCAGAAAATGTCTTTTTGAATATACACATCTACAGTAACATTAACAAACTGTTCCCAGAGAACCTTGTATTGAAAGTACTTCCTTGTTTGTGCAGATGTATAAAATTATTTTAATAGCGGTGACTGACAACCAACAGTATCTGTGTGTGTGTTTTTTCTTCTTAAAGAAAATTCAGTCCTTTTAAATTTGCCCATCACTACAGTTGCCTTTACAGGAATTGCAGTGATAGGCTACATGTGCCATGGTCTCAAAGCATTTTACTTTGTACAGATATGAAAGTGACTTTTCAAGCAGGGAAGCTTAGAAACCTTTAAATTACTGTGTAGATGTTGCTAATGCTCATTGTATAAATACCTATGAGCTTATGTCACTTTCTTCTTTGGAAAGTTCATGTTGCTTGTAAATATTTTCTATTTAGGCAAATATTAGCAGTTTCTTTCAGATATAGTAAGCACAAATTGCTGGTATCCTGACCTCATCAGAGAAACAACTTGGGCAACAGTTTAAAATAAAGAAAAAGAGATGCACCATTAACAAGCTTAATGTCTCAGCAGCCCACACTTGCAGTAGTGCTTTAGCATTTGCAGAACATGGTTTGCAAAACAAATGCTTCTAACAGACATATACAGAAATGATAAACATTTGATTAAACAGGTGGAAGAACTGTTTGTCACAGTTTACCATAACTATTTTTTTTATATCTCAGGCTGAAACATGCAGGGCATAATGACATACGTAGCTGCAATGAGTGATGTTTGTTTGCACTGCTTGAAGGTGCATCTTGCAGATATGTTAGTGACTCAAAAGTCAAATTGTCGCTTTGGAGTTTAACCTGCAAATGCAGAGAAAAGTGCTATTCAAGGAGAGCTGAGTTGGGTCACCACATACAACAACAGTAAAAAAAACTTCTTGAAGTTTCAGGGAAAGTAGTAGAAAGATGTAGCAGTCAAGTTTGCTTACAAAATCGCTAATTATAATTTGTCAACAGTATTGTCCCTCATAGAAGACCCAATCTCCTGAGGTGCTTAGGTGCAACACCCCTAAAAAAAACCCGTGCCCTTTAGCAGGTAAAGTCCCGTAGGAGCATGTATTGGTGCTAAATGCTATGTGTCTCTGCAGCATCCTGCTGTGCCCCTCACACAGTGCACAAGGGTGAGCAGTATAGTCTCGACCTGCTGATGTAGTCGGTAAGGGCTTGTTAATACTCTTTATGGAAAACTGTTAGTGCTCACCTTCCAGCAAGTTTATCATATATTGCTAAATAAATACCTAATTCAAGACCACTGAATGACTTTGTATCACAAACAAATCTACTGGGGAGTCGTACTTCATTATTTTTAACTGACTTCTGTAAAGCCACTGACCTTCCCTGTGGTGATTATAGGTTGTATAGAAGTAGGCAACTACCAGTGAGGAGCCAAGCTACTCGCAAAGAACTGGAGTCGCTTGCCTGCTGTCTTATTTTACATCTGCATAGGACACTTTGCTGAATTATTCGTTTTGGCCATTCATAGTTCAAGAAGGTATAGCCAGCAGAATCTAAATTTTTCACCTAGGTAATTCTACCTTTATATTAACTCTATCACAAGCTGCCTTCTCTCAACAGATAATTTTAAAAAGTGAATTAAGAAATACCTCAATGAAAAACATATTCCATTTTTTTTTAACTTGGAAGCTTAAAACAAAGAAAAAACTACTTCTGTGCCTCTTGCTGAGGTATGTGGATCCTTACAAGTGTTCTGTCAAAAGTAAAGTTGCATCCTCTGTTTCCTAGTAAATAAAACATAATGTTTTTTGTTAAGGGGATCCAGTAAGTCCCTTCAAACTAGACCCATATTTTCACATATACTGTTTGGCTATAGGAGTTAGGGAAGATAGAATTAATGGAAAGCCAATTTATATTTGGATTACAGAACAAAATTCTCTCTTCCACTTCACTGTTCTCTATGCTTGACATTAAAAAAATTGCAAAAATACTACTACTTACTGCCATCACAAAATAAAGTTTTTACATGTCGGATGCTTTAAGGACCTGGAGTAGTTCCTTCAGTATAGAAAAGTTCTTTTATCTCCATTTAAAGTTGCTCTCAGACTTCGTTCTAAGAAATGTTTCATGGGAAGTACACAGTGTGCTGCAAACCAAAATCTGTTGAGCTTGAGGATTTTTTGGGCTTCCCTTTGTAGTAAAGGAAAGGCTTGCAGGGTGGGTCTTTTGAGTGAAGTTAAATATAAGTTAGTAAGCAGAAGTTGGCCTAATCTCAGTCCAGTTTTCTTCTGAACATGTGCATTTCTCTCAGTGCCCTTCATCCATATGAGCTGGTGAGATGGACACTGTAGATTGAACCCTGTTGATAGTTTTGGTAGGCATGTTGACCTCGCTTTCTTGTAGTACATAGGCAAGCTAAGCTGTTTGAGGACTGCAATAACTCCAGTGTTTTACTGCAGTTCTTTCCCTGCACTTCTAGGTATGGGTCACGGTAGAGGAAATTTTCTTTTTTAAGTAGAACTAGCGGCTCATCTTATTGCAGCAGAGAGAAGTGCTTCTGTAAGCCAAGGCGACGTGCCTGGGGGAGATCAGCACCAGGAATGTCCCGCTAACTGAGTTCTAGCTCTGCTGCCCGCTTGTTTGCATTAGGTAAAGATGCAGACGAGGCCAGAAAGCAGAGCACCTGGATTCTCTCTGCTCTGACTTCTTGTCCTTGTCTGTGTGCCAGCACTTCCTGTTTTTGAAGATCCTGTTTACTGTCTGGGTTCCAAATATCCCAGGAAGGTGGGAGGATGGGAAGAAACATAGAAAGAAGAGTAAACAGCATTATTTAAGGTGGAGATGCTTTTTTTTTTCCTAGCATTTGTTACCTGCCTAATCTAGTTTCATGAAAAACTCTAGAATAATCTTTTGTTTTTGTTGTCTTGTACCAATTTCCAAAAGCAGTATAGAGGATTTTTACATGACAAAAAATGAAATTGAAGCCGTGTGCTTTTACTTCACGTTCTCTCTGATGTTCATATAGTAAATGTTTGTCACCCATATAAAACAGAGTATTAAAGAAAGATATGTAATCAGAGGAAAACCTTATAACTTATTTCTAATGGTAAAAAATAAGTTGTTGCTCAGATTTTGTTGCTTGTCTTTAAGGCTTTTGACTTCAGCAGCTTGAAGGAGTTTGAGTGCAGGTCACCGAGCTTTGGAGCGCACACCTAGCTATGGTGGAACAGCTGCAGCCAGAACACAGTCCGATGGGAGAATAACTTTCATCCCGCTACATGGCGAGCCAAACTAATGGTTTAAATAGTATGAGTGAGCAGAAATGTGAAATGTTGAGAGAAGATATTGGCTTTCAAATTCTTCGTGGTGCTTTATGACTACTATTTTCTGTGAATACAAAATCTGTCCCATTGCAGTAAAGCTAGAAGTGGAATTATTGAATGATTTTGGACTAAAAAATAAATAATTATTTCTAGGCTTCCCTTTGTTTACAAAAATAAAAAAAAAATCTGTTTTTAACTGGAAGAAAATGTTCTAGGACAGACATTCTGCTCTTCGTATGTCATAGGATCCCTAGAGGAAAAGTACAATTATAGTGGGAGTTGTAGAGGTCACCAGCAACTTGCAAATGCTTCTTTCTCGTGATCCTGTGTTCATGGCTCCCAGATAGTGAGTGAAGTTATAAACAATATGCCTGCATCGATGGGGGAGGGTGAGCAAGAGGATTTGAACATAATCCAGTGTCAAAACCCTAGAATTTAGAAAGATGTTTTGTTTTTCTTAAATTTCAGGATCCAACAACAGTAAATTTGGGGGCTTTGAGAAGTCTCTTTTTTAAACTGTTCAATCTGTTTTCGTTTCAGATGTTTGATATTAAAATTTTTCAGTAACATACTTCCCCTCAGACAATACTTTATAGTGAGTTCTCTTTTCAGGATGATCTCCCCTTTGATTTTACTCATGGTATCTAAAATTCACTACGACCAGAATACAAGAATATTGTAGTCTGGAATGAAACAAATATCTCCATGTAAGATAAATATTATAAAGACACAACTCTGAAGCACAGTCAGACCATGTTCTCATATGTAACTAAACTAAAACTTAGTTTTGCTAATTTCTGACAAAATTTCATTATGCAGGAAAAAACAATGTTGTATTTCTGCTGTACTGCAAATTCTAAAGATGCTTCTACAGAGACTGCAATTGTAATTCTGTCTAGAACACAGCAAAGATGTTCAGCACTATTAAAAAAAAAAAGAAAAGCTGTAGGTAACTATAAATAAAACTGGTAGTGTTTGAAAATGCTTGCCTGTCTGTTTTAGAAAGAAACAAAATCCTAGGAAGATGTATTTTGGACAGCGTTAAATCCCTCTATTTGTTTCCTTTGAGCTGCTGTTCATGATCAGATAAGTAATCTGCATATCTGCTCCTTTTCTGTGAAATAATGAAGATGAAAGTAATATGCAAGAAATACAAAGACATAACTAAAATATAATCATCTTATCCTGCTTTCTATTATAAGCAAAGCAGTACTGCTACTGTTTAAATCTGTGCATAGTGTTATAATAGAGGACAATTTCAGATGTTTTTGTGCTAGTCTTCTGGATTTTGGAAAAATCCCAGCTTGGCAAGCAGGAAGAACAAAAGGACAGTACTGAAAATATCTAGTCCAAAACAGTTTTACTGCTTCGCCACACAGCAGGTTTGGACAGACAGGCAACTCTGGCCAGTTCTCTTTATGGTGAGTTTTGAAGGGGCTGACACGTCTGAAGATGAGAATAAAACATTTTGTTCTCTAAAAAGTTTAGAATTTGGGGGCCAAAATGGAATATAAACTTTGCATTCTGAAAAGTATTGTTCTTGCCCCTGGAAAATTGTTTAGGGCTTTTTTTTTCATTATTTTGGGGGACTCCACAGAAATAAAGTATATCAGGGAAATATCTGTAGTTGATACTTCTGGCAGTTTGATGGAGAACCAAGCAAATGGTATAACCCGTGTGTGAGTGCACAGTAAACTGAACTGGAACACATAAACACAGTTGGAATGTTTAATGAGTAGAAGGCTTTTTTCTTTAGAAGAAAATGATAATAGTCTAGAGGAAATTTGTAACCAGAAAAGAAATCAAATCTACACACAAATCCTAACGAGCAGCTCTTTGATACAGAAGATACCACAGAATATTACAAGTCACTGTTATATCCTGTCTTTGAAAGCAATGTAATGAAATTTCTTACAATTGGAAAAGCTAATGGGCTTCAGTTAAGTATGAAAGTCTATTGAATGTCTAATTCAGTTTCAAGTATAGACTAATAAAGTTGTATCAAGTATTTAATCTGTCCTTTTGAATTGATTTTGAAACTTTAGCTGATTTTTATAGCAATGCAAGATTACACAGTTCTCTTTCAATTTTTAGGATGTGGTACTTTTTTGCATAAGCATCCCACATTTAATATATTTAATACAGTGGTTCAGCACAGTTTATTTCTACTTCTTGCTTCCCTTTATATTTGGTAGATTTTTACTAGTTGGTACCTAATAGGTGGAAGAATTTCCTTCTTGTAAAGGCTGAAGAATAATTGAAGGTTCTTATGCTGCTGACAAACTAAGATAAGTCTCCTAAAGTGAACAAAATGATGTTTTTCCCCTAGACTGGCCCGTAGACTTGGGCAGTGGGTCTACAGCCTGCTTTATAAAATGGATGTATTACTATTAAATGGAGCATCCTTCTTTCCAGAACCTGCCCACAGATAATTTCCAAACAGAAAAAAGCCTTATCAGTTGACCATAGTATTTATATCTTAATTGCCAAATATTGACATCTGCTTGGAATTGGTAGAATGTTTGTGAGTAACCTCTAGATAGTACAAGTCAACTCACTTCATCTAATCTGCAGAGTATCTGTAAAAATGAGTGTCCTCTTCTTAGGAAGGAATGGTTCTGCACATTTGCTAAAAGAGAAATTCATAAAAGTTCATTTCTGTATGCTTGCTTGCTTGATTTTATAAGCTAGATTCCATATACACTGAAGGATAACAGTCCTTTCTTTTTTTGCAAGATATGCAAAACTTAGATCAGCAGCACTCTTGTTTCTGAGAGTCTTCTGGCCAAAATGTTGTGTACAGAGAATGCTTAACAGTGGGGAAAATACTGCCAAGGTGTTTCACTGAGCTATAGATGCACAGGGCTCTGGTGTGTAAGAGTACGGCAGAAGTGGCTACAACAGCCTCAGTTGTCTGTAGGAGAAAGTATATGTGGACTTTAGACTCAAGTTCATTTGTTTTTGGGGGTGGGGCTTTTTTTTAGAGGAAAAATAGAATTTTTCTCTTTTTTATTTTTGTAAAATAGAAGTCCATTGTGTTGTAGCCCATATATTAGCAATGCTTCTCAATCAGTAGGTATAAATGCTGTTGTATTTAGTTTGATGGATTTGCCAGTAAGTAATATGTCACCGTTAAATTTTAGCCTGGGATATATTAATAGGATAATGTAAACAGGACTGTATGAGTGATGAGAGGGAGGAAGAATAACCATGCTCGCATGCACACAGCCCATCTGCTCTGTATTTGCATTATTCATGTTTGCTTGTGCAAGTGTGCTGTGGTACTGTAGGCTGTTGAGTCTGTTGTTGTGTACCAGCACCTTCTTTTCTTTAAAGCAAGACCTTCTGGGCACAGTTTGATCGGTGAGTGGCTTTGAGTTTGGCCTTTGTGGACGTCTGTGGTATCCCAAAACTTTTTGCAGGGAAAAAGGTTTAAGATATTTTTGGAAGGTCAGGGATTGCAGGTGTGATTATAGTGTTCATTTGAAGTGTTTGCATTTTCCCTCAATTGCATCTAAATAACATCTCTCCAGAATTCTCTTAAAATTATACTTTTTTTTACTGTCGAAGAACATAATTGATTCTATTTATTCCAGGCAGCCTTCCAGATTTGAAAGCATGCAGAAACACAAGCTGCCAACGGTACTTCAAAACTGTTTCTGTTTACATTTTTGCTTTCCAAATCCAAACCCTGGAGGCGTGCTTACATGTACAAGCAAAATGAATGTGCACACAGAATGACTATATACACAGTTCCAGCAAATGTCTGTTTTCCAATTTAAAACGAAAACTGCTGCTTTGGTGCAGTTGCTCTAAAAGGAGTGATTTGTAGATTGGAGTGGCCTTTGGCCTATTTGTAGCAGTCTTTAAAGAAATAGTTGGCTTTTAACACTTGAATTTTTTTAAAAAGACATGGATTAAAATTTATTTTGAAAGGACACCTATCTGAAAGGACTTAGTTCATGTCTCCTCCACCCCGTCTCCATTTCTTTGTTAGTAATTGTTAGTGGGGAGGGAGAAAAAATTTGCTCTGGAAACACAGTTTTTGGACTGGCTCAGCTGTGCTGCAGTCCTGCTCCATCCCCTCTGTAGACCCTAGTGTTCACCCGACTCCATGGTGAACTCAATAAGACAGCTGAAACAGGAGAAGCTAACCCAGGGAAAGAAGAAATGAGTGGTTTTCTTTCAGTTTAATCCGTCTGACCCTTTAATGAGCTGGTTCAGGGAGCACCAGTGCCAGCATGGTGAAGAAAGAAAACCCCTGCTTTGGGCAGGGAGAAGATGGGATCTTACAATCACCAATTCAGAGAAGCCTAAACAGGATTGTAGAACTGCACTTAAAAACTGCTGGAATAAACTCAGTCTGTACTGTGAATATTTAATTTGATTGTGGTCCATTTATATTATCATTGTCTGTCTGGACAGAAAAGTTCTTATTTTGTTTGTTTGTTTTTTACTCTAGTATATACCTTAACAGTAATGTGTTTCTGCCTATGCTCATAATTAAGAAATGTAAATATAAGCATGTGATTCAGCTTTATGGGGAGGGACTCTTTTTCATGCTTTGGCTGATCAGAAAGATGCTATTTAACCTTCTGTCTGTTTCTTTTTATCTGTAAACCGAAAACAGTTATCAGTAATTCAGAATTCTCCAAGTTACTCTGAATGGTGTTATTTTAGTTCATTTGTAAGGTTTTGTAATTGTAAGCTTTCCAAGTTTGCCTCTTTATATATGCTGAATGTGCTTAGAACTTTCCATTTCAGCATCTGCTCACTGAAACTATTGCAATGATGAGGAAAGTAAAATAGCTTCTATAGAGTCTAAGCTCTTTTTAAAAAGAAGTCAGTCCTTTATAGTAGCAAAACCACTTCTAAATATGCATGAGGTGTGAGTGGAAGAGCATTTTTCTAAACCAGCAGTGGCACTTTAGAGCACTGTTGCTATTTTGAATTCGTTAGGAAGCAATGGATTTGGGAAAATATCACTGTCATTCTAATGCTTCTTAAGAACTGAAGTGTGGCAAAAACAAGTACTGGAGATATTAGGAAGAAAACTTTTCCTTTAAATAAATACAGAGAATAGAAGCCTGGAGCTGAGAGTCATGACTTCTTTCCCCCCATTGCTGAGCAAAGGGCAAGCATAGCATCCTTTCTTCCCCACAGTCAGAGCATTTGGAAAGCTCTGATGAGACAGAAGGGGCTGTGAAGTTAGATTTTTCTTTTTTCTTTTCCATTATTAGAGAAAAGAAACTAAGATAGAGGGGCATTTATAAGAGGATTTTTTAAGCAGATGACTAAGAATGATTTTCAGGTAGTAGCCTGATAGTTATCCTAGCTCTCTGCTTAAAGAACACTTGGTTGATGAAGGAGGTGTGATGGACTGCTCTCTAGATGTCAGTTGATATTACCCTCTCTGATATTGTAAATGTTGAATTTAAGGAAATTATGGGCTAAGTGTAAGTAATGCACTATTCAAGCTTTGCATAATGTATGATGGCCTCTGAGGTAACTTACTACTCTAGAATAAGAACTTAGGTCTCTG
The DNA here is from genome assembly GCF_003343035.1 of Apteryx rowi. Lineage (NCBI taxonomy): Eukaryota > Metazoa > Chordata > Aves > Apterygiformes > Apterygidae > Apteryx > Apteryx rowi. Next base: position 1,401,094 of record NW_020447197.1, on the reverse strand, counting down.
ATATATCGTTCAGTGAAAATGTCTTAATGCTCTGTGGCAATCAGAAAAGCAAATTTAATAGGAATAATTAGGAAAGCAACAGAAAACCTTATTATGTCACTGTGTAAATGCATGCTCCATTTGCACCTTGAGTATGCTGTGAAGCTATGGTGGTTCCCCCTTCACCTTGCAAAGAGGATCTGGTAAAGCTGGAAGAGGTACAAAGAGGTACAAAGACGGTGGCAAAGATTATCAAAAACATCGAGTGACTTGAGCAGAGAAGGACGAAGTAGTCTAGGACTATTGTGGAAAAGAGGTTGTAGGGAGCAGCTGATAGTGCTCTGTAAAATTAAGAGCGATGGACACAGAAGAGAAGGAAGAAGAGTTTCGTTACAAGAAATCCAGGGCATCTGGAGAAGGTAGCAGGTCTCAGAACAAAGAAAAGAACACATCTTTTAATATGCAGCTAGAATTATAAGAGGTGTTTGAACAGTTTTATCTAAAATTCCTTGTGATGTTTGTAGTTTAAATTTTAATGTTTAAATTTCTTGTTTTCACTTAGGTTTATTCATCATACAAATTACTACTTAAAAATTTTCCATTATAAAGCTATCAAAAGTCTAAAAAATGCCTCCACGACCATCATCTGGTGAACTATGGGGCATCCACTTGATGCCACCAAGGATCCTTGTGGAGTGTCTTCTACCAAATGGAATGATAGTGACTCTAGAATGCCTCCGTGAGGCCACATTACTAACTATTAAACATGAACTCTTTAAAGAAGCAAGAAAATACCCTCTCTATCAGCTCCTTCAAGATGAATCGTCTTACATTTTTGTAAGTGTTACCCAAGAAGCAGAAAGAGAAGAATTTTTTGATGAAACACGGAGACTTTGTGACCTGCGGCTCTTTCAGCCTTTTCTAAAAGTCATTGAACCAGTAGGTAACAGAGAAGAAAAGATTCTTAATAGAGAAATAGGTGAGATAATCTGTATTTACACATAGTTAATCTATTTAACTGGTTTCTCCTCTTCAAAATACAAACCAAAGAATTAAAACAGGTTGTATTTGTCAGTTCTTGCATCTGTATTTGTCAGAGCTTGCATTCTGTAGGCACCAGTTGTTGCATCAAATGTCCGAGATGCTGTTGACCCTAAAGCCTGCATTTGTAAAATGTGAATCAATTTTTTTGCTATTCTAGTTTTCGTTCACTTATGAATTCTTTGCTTTTTGCAAATTTATAGTTCCATATGGATTGGAGGATATTTTTTGCTTGTTTCCTATTATCAGGATTTCATAGTATTACAGAGCAAAAGCTCATTGTACCTGTTTTATTGTTTGGGAACTCAATCTTAATTTTTCTTGAACTTTACAGAATTGTGATAGCTAAGGGAAAGTACAAGAGGATTTAATTACAAGTCTTAAATCACAGTTGCAGTAGCACAGGTTTTACTACTGCTTTATCTTGCTCAGAAAGTAAGATATCGGAAATGAGGTGATGTTTTCCACTTTGCTACGAAAAGAGCTTTGGGGAAAAAAACCCTTGAGGTGCGAGGGAAGGGAGACAGGTTGTAATGTTTTGAATTGTCTCTGGAGAAGCTTATCGCTCTCCATTATCTATAGAGAAAACATAGGGAGACTAGTGTTGTATGTGTCAGTATCTATGTTAAGTGTCTAAATTCAGATACTACAAATGCACCCCTTCCCTCTTAGTTGCTAGCAGATGTATGTTGCCGTGGTAAAGACTTGTCAACTAGAAATACTTGTTCTGGGTGCTTCTAATTGTTAAATCATTTAATTGTTATGAATGTGTCATAGGTAAACTTTTTCTGTTTTGTAAAACTTAACCTGTTCAAGAACTTAAAGAGAATAAGGGTAGCTAACCATGTATCAGGACAATTAAAATTCCATTTGGCAGGCAATATTCATGCACAAAAAGCTGAATTAATATCTCTTGGGTTCTTGTCACGCTTTTAAATAATGTTGTTTGTCAAAAAAAATGAAGAACTGACATACAGTTGTAAGCAAGGATGATCATGGTTCTAATAACTATCAATAATTTGGCCTCTTTTGGAGAGACTTGGACAGCACAGCTTCTCTGGCCCACTTAAGACACTTTATGTACCGGCTTCAAAGGGAGCTTTAACTGGTCCTTTCCCTCCAGGAGGGATGTTAGCGGTGACAATAGTGATATAAGGCTCCCGGGATTTTTAGTGAATGTACAGCCATTTTCTAACCCTTTTTGGGAATGCTGAGTGCACGTAGCTTCAGAACTCTGTTCTTTGAACAAAATAAAGCAATATAAATATACAAGTGGAAGCCAATGATGAATACAAAAATATTTTAGGTTTCATTTGTATGTTTGTGTTTTGCTTAAAGCATTTCTGTTATTGATGGAAAAAATCTTTAGCTTTAATTTAATTATCAGTTACAATTATTTCCTGTTGCTTCTTCAATATTGTAGGTTTTGCTATTGGCATGCCTGTCTGTGAATTTGACATGGTTAAGGATCCAGAAGTACAAGATTTCAGAAGAAATATTCTCAATGTTTGTAAAGAAGCAGTGGATCTTCGAGATGCCAATGCACCGCATAGTAGAGCATTATATGTCTGTCCTCCAAATGTAGAGTCTTCGCCTGAACTACCCAAACACATATACAATAAACTAGATAAAGGTAACATAAATATTTGCTGTAGAAACATAATGCTTTTTCAGTGGTTGATATCAAAGAGTACAGCTGGTGACTTAAGTAAATCACTGTTTTATGTAGTGTATTTAGTATACTGTATCAACATCTTGCACCTTGAGTTATTCTTACTTAAGATAGTTTAAAAGTTTATAGGTTCAAAAGAAAAACAGCAAAATTTATAATTACATCTTTTTGGTATTCTAGTAATGTCTTTAAATATTGAAATGTAATTTGGTAAATCAAGTTTTTTTTATGGGCAGAAGCAGCTTGTTAGCCTTTCATTTTTCTTTGCATAAAAAATACTTTCTCTGCTGGAAGGGGTAAGAGGTCGAATTTACACTTGAATCAAAAATAAGTAGAATGTACATAGTTCCTTCCAGAAGTTGTTATTCCACTCTGCCAGTTTGGGCTATTCGAGCTACTTTTGGGCTACTTCTTTCAGTAGTATTGCAGAAGCAATTTTCTGTCTTTTTGAAACTGTGTGCCGAAAATGTTATACTTAAAACATTTTCGTATTTATTCTAGGGCAAATTATAGTGGTAATATGGGTAATAGTCTCACCAAACAATGATAAGCAGAAATACACCTTAAAAATCAATCATGACTGTGTGCCTGAGCAAGTTATCGCTGAAGCAATTAGGAAGAAAACACGAAGTATGTTGCTGTCATCTGAACAACTGAAACTCTGCGTCTTGGAGTACCAGGGCAAGTATATTTTAAAAGTGTGCGGCTGTGATGAGTACTTGCTAGAAAAATACCCGCTGAGCCAGTATAAGGTGAGTAAAATAATGGATTTCCTTTGAAGCACACTAAAATAATTGAAATTTGTGAGAGAGGAAAATGATTAATTTTCATTGGCTTGATGTTTCATTAAACTGATCTAAAAGGTAGAAACTAAGTGTATTTGCCTTTAAACTAGTTGGCTAATCCCTGTGCATATTTGTTGCTGTATGTACTTTAAAAAAAAAAAGGTAATGTAAACTAGCCCAGTGTAATTTTTCTCCTTGGAATGAAGTAGAAGTTTATCTCTAACATTAGACCTAAAACAGTGGCAGATGCTTTCAGAGACATCCTAGACTTCTAACAGCAATAGATGAGTTATGATGCTTGAATGGGGCTGCTGTAATGCAAAAGGAGCTTTGATCAGATGTTAAATTATGAAGCAATCATTGTTACTATAAACCTTCTCTCTTCCCCCTTTAGGGGTGGGAAAAAAATGACAAACTCTTTGTTTTCCTGGTGCTTACCTCAGTAAACTTTTTGACCTTATTTCAGCAGTAGTAAACTTCCAGCACTGCTTAAGTCGTTGTTAAATCTTTCTAGTGGCTGTCTTTCCTTTAGTGCTTGGTTTTGTTAGTGCTGTGACTTTGACACAGAACTGCTGACAGAAGAGCATCTGAGCAGCTCCGCGGCAGTAGGCGACAATGTTACCCTGTAGGTTTCCTGGCAGATGGCTGTTGCTTCCTCTTTGAGGAATGTATTGTTGTAATAAACAGCTTCCACTCCTTGATCTAAAATGGTTGACAATCTACTCTCCAAAGCAGTGAGAAAGAGGAGGGGGATGGGGTACCCTGAATAATGGGGAAAGAAACTGTGGGAGCTGGGGAACAAGTGCAGACATACATGACTAGCTTTGCACAGTCATCTTGGGATCAGGCACTAGACCTATCTGATCTAGCATGGTTTCTTCAGAAGTATCCAGTATACCTGTACTGTACCATGTTGCAGAAGAGCTTACTAATTACAATGCAGAGCTGGACTAGTCTTAACACATTGTATTTTGTAGTACTGTTGCCAACTAAAAGCTCTCAGGACTCAGTCCTGAATGGGCACCATACAGGCTTAAGGAGCTAGCTTGAGTCCGTCAAGATCAGTGCTGAGCTGAAGCCAATAAGTGCAACTGAACCAAAAATGAGTATCACTGTCCCTTGCCTTATGCTCTCTACATGTCACTAGGAGTATCAGACACCTGTGCTAGATCTGCACGGTAGACTAATTCAGCAGCATACTATGCAAAAATAGCTAAACTGCTCCCAGAAACAGCTCTAATCAGGAAGCAGTCTGTTTTGTTTGAGCTGCGCTGTACCTGAGCGAAGAAGCCCTACCAGAAACCTGGCTTGCCATTCTGCATTGATTCCTTTCTGTGACACAGCTAATTCATGGTGCGGATAAACAGATAACAGAGTCAACTCAGTTCTGTCTCCAGTTCAGTTTTCCATTGCTGTAGACGTTATTCATATCTCAACATCTGTATAAAGTGCTACTGTATGATCCTGTCCAGCAAAATATTTAAACTGTTGGATGTTATAACTGAAAATGTTGTAAAGGGTGTTCACAAAGGGACAGCTTTAATAAGCTCTTTGAATATGCTTTTACATATTTTCCTGAACACTTTTTGGCATGGTTTACCAAGAGCGTACAATTAAAACAGACTAAATTTAGTCTTTGTTTTCTTGCAGTATATAAGAAGCTGTATAATGCTTGGTCGCATGCCTAATTTGATGCTGATGGCTAAAGAGAGCCTATATACCCAGCTGCCACTGGATACCTTTACAATGCCATCTTATTCCAGGCGCATTTCTACAGCTACACCCTATATGAATGGAGAAGCTACAGCCAAATCCCTCTGGTCTATAAATAGTGCTCTCAGAATAAGAATCCTCTGTGCAACCTATGTAAATGTGAACATCCGAGACATTGACAAGGTGAGGCAAATACTGTATGGCATCATACATCGTTTTCAGCCGCTCATGGGTCCCCTCCCGAGTTTTCTGTTCCATATGTATGTATAAAAAGATGTGTTATTTAACATGTTAGAAAATTAGGCCATTTAGTTATTTAAATTTAAGCACTCAATTCTGAAAAATATAGCCATGTTTTAGTATCTGAAGACTTCCATGTACTACTTAAAAATGTGTGAGTCTTGGTATTCAGCCAAATACTTGCTGTCTGATGGAGCAAAACTCAGTTTGTGTAGTTCACTTCAACTGAGTACGTAATAGAAAAAACAAAGTCCCTGTTATCTTGCATATTCTGTATAAGGATTTTGTTTAAAAATGTATTACAGTAACTAGGAACGCTTTTGTTCAAGGGGTGCTGGATAGCGTGCTTGCTTTTGAAAAGGGAGGGTTGGGGGGGGGATCAAGGGGAAAAGGCAAATCGGGTCTAACCCCATCGAAGTCAAACTGCAACCCTGACTGTAACTTTCTCAGAATGTGTCTATTTGGTCATTTCTTTCCTTACAGTTTGACATAGGAAGAATTGAGAATAAATTCCAGTTTGTTTAGAAGTTCATTTTAAGTTGTTTATTGTATTTTTAAGAACTAGTTTTGCAATCCTAATGAAGAAAAAGACCAAAATATCTTTTCTAGAAGGGTAGGCTTATATTCTATGCTTCACACCTTGCAGAGAATGAATGGATTTGGGTTTGGGGGAAGAGGGCTGGGTTTTTTTGTTGTTGCTTTGGGGGTTTTTACTTGATAGAAATGTAAGGCTAATATGTTTTAGTCATTAGTATATGTTGATTGAAATGAAAACTTTGTTTGCAGCAACGTTTGTAAGATAGTACTAATACCAGCATGTTATTTTCAGATCTATGTTCGAACAGGTATCTACCATGGAGGGGAGCCTTTGTGTGACAATGTGAATACTCAGAGAGTACCTTGTTCTAATCCCAGGTAAACAAAGAATGACTAGAGAAAACCTGACTTCTAGGGCATCCTAAACGATAGTACTGAAGAAGTATAGGCTATGGTTAGCATTATTAAGGTAGAGCTCCTTGCTGGGAATTCCTTGCCTTAAGTTTTGTTAAGAACATTTTTACATGTCGCCACACTTATAAATAGAATTCATTAAATTCAAACACAAGTATTTCGTCTTATAATATTATATGTAATAGATTGGTCTCTTTACTGAACAGATCTGTTTCACACGTGTATTCATAGTTGCCTCTGAACCCCCAATATAATTACTAGTTAATACTGTGAAATCAGCATAGCTGTGGGAGACTGAGTTCTTCTTTTGACTGTGGCTCAATAGCAAGTGTTCCAATTGCAGGTTCATATTCCGCCTTCAGCATGAAGCAATTTAATGTAGTGTAATCTTCAAATTTGTTCCAATGAGTTTGCACAGCATATCCTAAAGCAAAGCTATGGAGTGTGGAGAGATGGGAACTATTCATTAACATGGATGTCACTGCCAGCACTGGGCTGACTGTATTCAGTAAATGTGACTTACCATGAGTAAATTTGACCTACCATGAATTTTATCTGGAAAAATAAATCATGTGAACTTAAAAGTGCCTTTAAAGTGTAAAAAGAAGTTTTATATGAGCATATGAAACATATTTAGAACAAGTATCTAAAAGGTGTTGACTTTCTGCACTTACCTGACTAACGGGAAGCTGTGAAATTTCAGCATCTGCTAGGATTAGATGCAAAATATTTGTTCAGAAATAATTCTTGGCTTGCATTTTCTGTCAGACTTAGTGTCTTTGAAAGTTTCAAATGCTTTTTTTTGCCTGTAGATACCTACATTTTCAGTGAATGTGATTAGGTGTTACTAATTAGTGGGCCTAACAATATATGTCATTACTGAAAAATACCTTTCCCTCCTAGTTGCCCCATAGATAGCTAAGCTAGGAGTTAAACATAACTGTATTAGAGGGAAAGTCTTCTTGGAAAGGTGGTGAAGGGTATGGCTTGAAAACATGGATATAATCGCACGGGTCTGTATTATATGAAATGAACACATAAGAAAAGTGAATTTAAGTTTGTTATCTGCCAATTTCTTTATTCTTAGAGAAGGGCTTAAGGCAGTTATTTGCTTGTAAAATGCTGCTTTTAGCATTGGTTGTAGTAGTTACAGACACCATGGAAAATTAATGCTGTCCTTGGGAACTACTGCCTCTTCCAACTTTGGAAGTTCCTCTTCAGAAGCACAGTTCTGCCAATTGAGAGATTAAGTCTACTTTTAAGATTTAAAAAACAATAAAATGTATATTCCCGCAGAATCAGTCAGTGTTCTCTTATTACTGTGGTAAACGGAACAACATCTGAGTTATTTCAGCAGTGCAATTCTAGAGTTAACAGGCATAACTGAGAGCAGATTGAATCCATTTGTTTCGCTTTATTATGGTTCAAGCTACTTGAATTAATGATAATGGAGAGATTATAAAGTAATGACAAATGAGGAAACAGTGGCTATGCACAAGGCTCCAGAATGCCTGAGGAGTTACCAAAATGAAAATGCCTATGTTCTTTATGGACTACCATTTTTCTACTATGCTAGAATCTCATGGGAAATCAAACCTACCATTCTGCAAACAGAGGATTTGAAGAAGCCCTTACTTTCACAAATAAATGACACTGTGTAATATAACACTAGTTACAATTCAGTCACTTAGAGGTAACATTTACCATGTTTCAGCCTTCACTGTGATTTTGCTTTAGTTAATAGATATCACATACCGCATTGCTGAAGCAGTTCCTTTCATCTTAATTGTTAATTGCTTCCTGTTCCAGTTACTTCTCTGCAGTTTAACAGCAACATAGAGTTAAGCATTTATTTGGAAAGTGTCCTGCTGTTGCCACCAGTTTTGTTTTTTCTTTCTTTATGCAGCTGTAGAAATATCATTTTGTATCATTATTGTTGAGGAATCTCATAATGTTTTAGTGTTGATACTTAACCAGTCCCCAATGTTTCAAGTTTGACTGTAAGTTAGTTTCAGTCTTTTTTATGTCACAGAACTGGCAAGATGTATTGTAGGCAACAAAACTTGAAGATGACAATCCATACATTCAATGATTCTCCTCAAATTTAGAAAAAAGGTTTGGAAGATTTTTTTTTGTCTGTTTGTTTAGCTCTCTAAACCTCAGTTACAAAAGACTTTTCTCCAATCAAGTTCTACGTATATCAAACACTTAATATATTTAGCAAAAACAAGTTGAAAGTCTGTACATTGTTCAGTAAGTGTAAAAATGGTGTTGCAGGACATTAGCAATATTGCTTTTGATTTCTGTATTAAGTTTCCAGCTAGGAAATATCTTTTTACTTTCTAGTATTTCTAACTTAGTTGGGTTCTGAAAGCTACGCCATGTTTTTTTCCCCATTTGCTTTTTTTCCCTGAAGTGAAAAATATTTCACAAGCTAAACTTAACATTAGTAAAACATAAGCAAATCCATTGTCTTTAGGTTATACCTACATTGACAGTTGCAGCTAGAGGGCTTGCAGGAGTGAAAGTGAATTAAGTGAATATACTTGTTACTAAGTTTTTGTTACTAAGAACTGAACTTAGCATGACTGTTCAAACAGTATTGGTGCTAGAAGGCTAATCAGGGAAGTTTTCATTCCCCAAGACAACAAATGTGGTCAAAGGCATATCGGAGGACCCTTCTTCAGTACGAAGGCATCCTCTTTAGATAGAGTTCAGGTAGAAATGTAACATGCTTTTTAGTGTAACTGTTGATTGCTTCCTAGTATCTTCAATGCTCTCTTTTAACCTGTTTTTTTCTGCTTCTTAAATGTTACAGGTGGAATGAATGGCTATCGTATGACATGTACATTCCTGATCTTCCACGTGCTGCTCGACTCTGCCTTTCAATCTGTTCTGTTAAAGGCCGGAAGGGTGCTAAAGAGGTAAAATACTTCATAGCTTTATCACAGTAACAAGCAAAACTACTTAAGTCAAGTTTGGGAAGATAGTTGGTAAACGCTGTCCTAGAAATGGGTCTTAGTGACATGTTTGATTTAGATCTGATTAAAGTAGTGATTTTTTTTTTCTTTTATACTGTTCTGACTACCATTTTTTTGTGGTCAGAAATTAAAAAGCATTGAAAAAACCTTACCTGTTCAACACTAAATCATGTCTGTACTATATCGCTGGACAAAATGATCAAAGTTAAGTCTCTTGAAGTGTGAATTTAAGTTCCTAAAACCAAAAGTTACTTACCTATTGATTTAAAAAAGAACAATATTTATACTCAGATTTAGAGTTGCTTTTAAAGTAAGCAGAATTTGTGCTGCTTCAACATTTGAGGCAAGTTCCCAAACAGTTATTTTAAGTATCTAAATGTAAAGCTTAATTTTAGCCACCAGCATGTTTAAATTCTGGGTTTGTGTGTAATACATACTATCTAGTTTTTGTCTATAACCAGGTTTTGCAGCAATAAATTTACAAATCTTGAGTTACTTGGGCATGGTGAAAATGCTAGCAGATATTTGTAAGTGTTTTGATATCATTCTGCAAAATGACTGGCATAACACATGGTGGCACAGAGGTTAGGTGATGTGGTAACAGTGAATGAGAAGAAGAGTTGAAGAGAAAAATATGGTATAACTTCCACAATACTGTTTTCTGCTAATCTGGGAATCTAATAACTCACTCTTGCATAAAAGTATTAGTTCTCCTGGCTCACCAGAAGGAGTTTAATATCAGAGATTGAGTTTCACAGCTTCAGATGCCTTAGAACAGTAAATTCCAATATGTTAAGGTATATTTGATATGTGAAGTATCACAGAAAAGTGGACCTAAACAAGTGTTACCAAAAGGAACCCAACAGAACTTCTGATATAACCCTACTTCTCTAATTATTTGCTCTCTTTGCCAACTTAAATTGATCAACTGATGTGGTATTAATAATAGCAAGATTATTTACTGTGCTGTTTTCCTGAATCCAATTGCTGCTTCTTCCCTCCCCATCCCAAGACTGCTTGAAAAAGTAGCAAGAGTTCATTCAGAACACACCTGTCACTTTAATTTTATGGTTAGACTGGCTTGTTTTTTATTAGCTAGAGTTTAAATGTAGGGAAAACAGCAGCTGTTTAATTTACCAAATCAAGAGTCTGATTTATCTCTCTACCAGATAGAACTTTGAACTACCATGAATATATATTTACGTTTTTTAAAATCTTTAATCTGCTTCTTATTTGAAATTGTACTACTGTGCTATAATTAATGGGTGAAACTGAGATATGATCGTTTAATCTCTTTAAGGAACACTGTCCATTGGCTTGGGGAAATATAAACATGTTTGATTACACAGACACTCTTGTATCTGGGAAAATGGCTTTGAATCTTTGGGCAGTACCTCATGGGCTGGAGGATTTGTTGAATCCTATTGGTGTTACTGGATCAAATCCAAATAAGGTAAATACTTGCATGCAAGCTTCTTCCTTAGGAGTTCCTATTCAAAATATGCTATATTCTGAATTGTATCATTCCACAGAAAAAGTAATGTAAATTTCCTTTACATAGGAAACTCCATGTTTAGAGCTGGAATTTGATTGGTTTAGCAATCCTGTAAAGTTTCCAGATATGACAGTGATTGAAGAACACGCCAATTGGACTATATCACGTGAACTAGGGTTTAACTACAGCTATGCGGGGCTGGTAAGGCAAACTCACTTTCCAAGATTAACTACTAAAATTTGAAAGTATTTTCATTTTTTAAAGTCTGTTAGTAATAAAGAAAACTTTTTCATGTATCCTGATTTATTGTAATAGAAGAAATCAAATTTTTGTCTGCTGTTTAGCAAAGTGAGTACTATGTTCTCTTTCCTTTATAGTACCAATAAAATGTATTAATGTTTCACTGGTCAACCAAAGCACATTAAAGAGAACTGTCTTACCATGCAAACTGTTAGGGACTTTTTGGCATAATTAAATTAATTCAGATGTATTTGCTTGAACTTCGCAAAAGTTGTGATTCTCCTTCAATGATACTGGTTTTTGTAGTTGCAGTTTGATGTTTGTAGGTAGGCTTTCTTGTGTAACCTAAATGTGCTTGTAACTTTTTACTTGCTGGTCTACTTTTTACTGACTAGTTAGGTCCATAAGTACTGTAAAGAACTAAAGACAGGGGTTTTTTTTTCTATTTTTTTCTCGATACTCTAAGGGAAGTCCATCACAGTCAGGTATCTGCTTATGGTAGATATTGTGGCTGAGGAGTGCTGCAAGGCTCGTAACAAGTTTTTAAGGGCAGCTGGTTTCTTGGCACACTGCTGTAACTCAGATGAGAACATAAACCATTTGAAAACTCAAAGCTAGATCTTTGTTCATTGGAACTGGACAGCAGAGAGTTGAAGGCATTGAAAAGCAATCTTTTGAATATCGGCCTCAAAGAAGAACTGAACACACCTTAATTTTTGAGTTGACTAATTATAAATATGTGCTCTTAAGTAGCACTGTAATTGCAAGTTTGTAAGAGATTTTCTTGTGTTTATGAGTGTAATATCAGTTTTTGACCAGATATGCCTTTGTTCTTGAGGTACTGAGCAACTTGTAGCGAACCCAGAGCTTCTGTTGGTCTTGTATCAGAGTGTCTGACAATTTAGTTTTGTAAATACAGGATAGACTTCTAAGGTAGTATAAAAAGAGAGATACTATAGTTTGCTGGTACTGTAGGTGTGGAGGAAAAAAAAAACAGTAAAAGAAGAGTGCAACAGTATTATCTGTGGTTTGGAATGGAGAACAAAAGCAAAGTAAGAAAACTATTACTGAGTTAAGTTTGAGGAAGCAGAGGAGAGGTACACATCAGAATATATAGTAAAAAATGGTGCAGTGCGCAGTTTGTACTGCTTTTTTGAAGACCTGTAATCACAAATGCAGATGAAGTTTTCAAATAGGAGTGGAACAGATATGCAGATAAATGATTAGGGGGTCTGTCTGAGTATTGGTAAACTTATCCTGACTGTCTCAGGCTGAGAACTAAAGTTGTGGGGGGTTGGGGTTTTTTTTGTTTTTTGGGGGTGGTTTTGGTTTTTGGGGGGTAAAGTAGCTCCCTCACTACCTAGACTTATATACACTTGTTGTTTTGTTCTATCTGTAGTCAAAAATAGAAAATGGTGAGGAGAATAAGCTCTGACTTCAGTGGCAAAGTAATGATCAACTTACACTTTGAATTAAAAAAATAAATAAAAAAATAAAGTCTCAAAGTATTGCCGTTCCTTTTTTGTGGTAATCTTCACCATACTGTAGAAGGAGGTCATGGTGGTTAAATGTGGAGAAAGCGTATTTGCATCAATTACTAAGTTGGCAGGGAAACAGAGAAACTGGATATCACTGCTTTGTTCTCTTTCTCCTTATTCATACTGTTTTTCTTTCAGCCCTCCATGTTGTCTGCCAAACATCCTCTTACAACTCATCCTCTCTTAAGTCATTTTTCATTAAATGCTTAGTAAGTCTTCGTATCACTGGTGATCTCTTACTATTGTATTTGTTCCCTTTATTATCTTCTTTTAATGTGTGGTATCTTCAGGTCTGGAGCCAAACTTTCTATATTCAAGTACTGTGTGAATTTATGGCTGTTTGTTACATTAACTATATTTAGGGAGATAGAAGACAATGTGTTACACATCCAAAATCAGATACTAGATTACTGTGTAACAACTGCCATATTTGAAAGAGGAAAAAACGCTTGTCCAAAATAGTCAAAATCATTGAGGCAGTCACTGAAGTATGATTTCTACTTAAATATTTTCATTATGATACAAACACCATAACTATATTTTCCATTTCACCTTGAAATACATTACACTGCATTAAAAAATCAATTAATACATACTTATAAGAGATTGTTTATAGATCCATAAATATTTCAAATATGAAAGAAGAATTTTGAAATATTAGATCTAATTTACTGTCCCACAATTCATAGAATTTCAGTTTTTTCATGTTGAACACAACAGAATAAATGCATTTTCCTAGTGGGCTTCACATAAACTATGATCTTTATGATCCTCTATGCAGGTAATTTTTATACTTTTTTGACTTTCACTTACTATTTAGGATGACTCTTTCAGAATGAAGATAAATATGTACAATTTATCACTTGTTCAATATTAACTATTTAATCTTATATCAGGAGTAGAGTGATTATAAGTCATTTATCTATTAACTTCCTGCCATACTGACTTTGGCATTATTTTTTGCATTGTGTCCATTACCATAACATTTAGGAACATATTCTAGAATTTTTCCTATGCCTGCATAATGAGTAGTCCTGAAGAATTTTCCCCCACTTAAGTCCAGTCTGTGTGCTTCAGAACAGTAATCAAAAACCTGTTGGTGCACTAAGATATCACAATACTATCAGGGCGAGATATTGAAAATCCTTCCAATGGGTAGATTCATAACTTAATTTTGGGAGATGTAAGCTTGAAGGCCAGAATATTCTTGTCCCACATAATAGTAGTGAACCCATTGTGTGAATGCATAGTTCTTCCAGTTAAAGTAGAATACTTTCAGTCTTAAATATATATCATGTGGTGTCATCTGTCAACTGTTTTTACATTTATGTGCATTCTTAGAAATAACACCAATTCACCTTCTAAAGGGTGCCTTGATCCCCTACCTGGAAATTTTGGGTTGTTCCTTTCTCCAAAAAAAATTTTTTTTTGAACTCTAGACATACTGGAAAAACTCCTTCTATCAAAGATGTATGGATATTTCTGTTCCAAAGTATTACTTGAACCAGTTGAAATTTTCCATCAACAAAACTGCTAGGCAAAGCTCGGTTCATTTTTTGCCTAGTATCTTGTTTAATGTACTAAGTAAAAATTGTCTAGGGAAAGAGTAGAAGAACAAGTGCTATGGTAATTCTCCCAGTATGATTTCCCAGTCCCTGAAGTTTTACAGTTTAAGCATTTTGAACCATTCATTTTCTTCTGTATCATAAAGATGTCAAAATGTGAGTTCATTTTGAAAACATTGTCCAACCCAAGTAAAATCTTTTACACAGCTTCATCTTAAGCATCAAACTTGTTTATTACAGTTGTATTAAAAGGAATAATACAGATTCTTTAAGATTCCTGTTTTTTTGCAGTGTCTATTGGTTCTGTAGTTGAAACACTAGAAATTGCATCATTTAATATGTTGCTTTGTAAAACAAACACATGAACTCAGAGATGGAAGTTATAGGAGAAAAACTGAACTTGGCACACAGGCTATGAAAAATCAAGTAGATTTAGTTTTAATCTCTGCCATAGGTTTAAGCTGCTTCTAATAAATGAAGTCTAAGATAAATTTAATTGCAGGGTGTACCAGTTCCCTTGGCTGTGCTTTTGGGGGAATATCTTAAGCTAATTCTGGGTAATGTTTTCCAGTCTTCATCTGTGTTTAAGCTTTCCTGCAGTTTTCTACCTTTCACTCACCTACCTTTTCCCCCTCATACTCCGCTTTACCAGTTCTGACCCTTTTTCACCCCTTTCAGCAAATCTCAGCAATGTCAAAACTGGAGACAGAAGTAACCTGTTTCACTTTGTGCTATGCTAGGTGTTGTTATTCATTAGATGTCAACTGCTGCTATTTCTCCACACAGCTGATTCAGTTGAAATATATCTCTTCTTGTCCCAGTAGTGACTAAAAGTGGTAGTAGAAATCAAATCCCTATAAAATAGTCTTTCATCTCTCTTTTTCTTTTTTTAATATTGCAAGTCCTCACATGTACAGAGGAAATAGCAAGATAACACTGCATGACATAGGCTATAAATGTTGCTATGATGTTAAAATATATTACTTCATGTAGGTTGTATGACAATAGAATGCAATGTGTGGAGGCTAATGTACCTCTTTCTCTCTACAGAGTAACAGAATAGCTAGAGATAATGAATTAAGAGAAAGCGACAAGGAGCAACTGCGAGCTATATGTACCCGAGATCCTCTGTCTGAAATCACTGAGCAAGAGAAGGACTTTCTTTGGAGCCACAGGTATTTAAAAAAAATAAAAAATAAAAAATAAAAATAAACCTTACCATCACAGTGAAACTTCACTCCAAATTTGTCATGATTGTCTTGAGTTCTGCTTCCTTTTGTTTGTTCTCTACTGTTGGGGTTAGTGCTTTAGAAAAGGCACTTGAAGCATGCAGTATTGTATGAGTTAGTTCACAAGCCCATGGAGACAAGTTGTTGAAGTAATTTACGTTTTCCCCGTTGCTGTAGTCTTACTTTCCTACATGTATCCATGTACCACCTTATGATTTTAATGGGACTCTGCAGACAAAGGAAGAAAAAGATGCAAGACTGAACGGATGTAGTAGGTAGCTATCAAAGCAAAATGACAGTTTGTACATCTAAACTTTCCTTCTCTTTTACAGACACTATTGTGTAAATACCCCAGAAATTCTACCCAAATTGCTTTTATCTGTTAAATGGAATTCCAGAGATGAAGTAGCCCAGGTAACACACAGCACTAAAGAAGTTTTAAGTTTGAAGAAGCTTTAAAATACATTATTTTAAAGAAAACTTTTGGAACTTAAGGATAAATTATGTGTGTATGATATGTTGACTGATAATTTAGATGATTCAAGTTGCCACTGTAACTGGCTTATCAGTCTGTTTTTGTATGAAATCTTTTGTGTCTGATCCAGAGAAGATCTTTAGTTCTTGTTCTTAAGCTCAGTCTGAGTCTCACATTTTTCTCTTGGTGGTATTACTTGAATCCTTATTGTATTGCTGATTAGTCAATTACAATTAAATGTGAGGTTTTGTTTTTATTCTTTTTATAGTGGATAAAATAACAAAGTCAACTTGCAGCTAATACCAAGTTGTTTTAGAGGGGACTGGGAAGAAAGCTGCTTCTACTCAGAAGCAGTTTCTGTGTCTGGTGATACCTTTTAATGGGTCTGTATTACAGCTTATTCCTAATCAATGTAAGCGTATGACACGTGCCTGAACTTTCTTGTCTACAGATGTACTGTTTGGTAAAAGACTGGCCTCCAATCAAGCCAGAGCAAGCAATGGAGCTTTTGGACTGTAATTATCCAGATCCAATGGTGCGAGCCTTTGCAGTTCGGTGTCTAGAGAAGTACTTGACAGATGACAAACTTTCACAATACTTAATCCAGCTAGTACAGGTAATCTTAACATACTTCAGTAAATTTGATGTCTTAGATATATCTGATAACAACAGAGGTTTAGAAAATAAAGTAAAAGCCAAGATGTAATGAAAAAGAGGTCATGAAAAGTATCTGCAAAACGTACTTGCACTACAGATAATATAGCAGGAGGAGCTCTGAACGATGCAACCGAGTTCAGTTCAGTTTTGTAGTTCTGTGGTTTTTGTTGTAGATACCAGAAATGCTAAAATTCTGCAGAGATGCGGAACTGCTCTACTAACTGGAACAGCAGCTATTCCAGCTGTCCTAACGTATAGCAGAATATGAGCAGAAGCATCTTTTTAAAACTTTGAGCAAGTTGAGGCTAAAATACTTGGTATCAGTAAAGGAAGCATCAGATGCTAAGTTTCTGAAACACAAGCAACCTATGCACTCTGTTAGCAGATATTGTTCAAATCCTAACACATGTAAATATTAAAATACCAAAGTTGGTCATTCTGGATTAGAAAATTCTGTTTAAAACATAAGTTGTATTTTATTTAATTGTCTTAATCTGTATATTGTTCATAGAAACAATAACATCTGTGGCTGTTTTTTTTATTATTATTTCTCTTTATCCTTGACTAGGTTCTGAAATATGAACAGTATTTAGATAATCAACTTGTGAGATTTTTACTCAAGAAGGCACTGACCAATCAAAGGATAGGACACTTCTTCTTTTGGCATTTAAAGTAAGCTTAATGTCTTTTAAGTGGTGGTGGGATTCCTATAAGCTGTAAATGATAAATTGCTATAAAAGCTTGAAATATTAAATATCCCTTTTTCTGAAAATATTACCCCTTAAGCAATATAAAACAAACTTTCTTTTAAGAGTTTGAATGCATAGTTTGGTAGTACAAGGCACCCCTTGCAGTTGCAAAAAATAATAATAATAAGAGATAATTAACCTTGTACCTTGGATTTTTCTGTAATGGTGATTATGCTAAAAGCAGGGAGTCCAACTAAGATACCTAGAAGCTTCCTGTGTTGTTAGCTATTTATATCTTTGACAAATTACTGCTGTTTGGACTTTATTTTTTATGCCAGGTCTCCCACCAGTCTTTTTTAGAAAATTATTGCCAAAATTTCAGCTGTTTCTGAAATTAAGCCAAAAAACTATTGGAAAATACATGTTTAAAAAAATGCCCATCTCTGCAGACTTCTCTGTAGAAGGCTCTATCACCTTAATGCTTTGCAAACAGCTGAGGCCTACAGAAAGCCACCCAATTTGTCCAGGTGATAAGCATTTGAAAAATTACAGTTCATACATGCTTATTAAAGACTTAATAGAGCTTGATAGGTATAATATGTCATGGTTCCTTCCTTACCAAGTATAACTTGGCTTTTTAAAGTTCCTGGTGTTGACAAGGCTGAGCATAAATCAGCCTCCACCTTATTGGATTGTATCTAGTCTCATCTAAAAATGCTGCTCTAAGCTGAGGTGTGGTCAGGCACAGAAATGGAAGCAAAGAATCTATGTTGTGTTTTCAGTTTTCTACTTTTGTTGGTACTTGTCAAGGGTAATAGAAGAAGCTACCTGATTAACGTGCATGAGGGGATGAACTTGACTGTAGAAAGACTTGAAGTAGGTAAGAACAAGGAAGCTAAAGGGACCACAGACTGGGATTAGCTGAATGAGAAAAGGATAAAATGAGAGAATTGAGCCTTGCTCTCAGCAAGAAACCTTGAGCTTGAACTGAAAGCTTGAGGCCAAGTATGGAGTCTCTGAGAAGCACAGTAGTAGAGAAGGACAGGATGAAGCAAGAAGGAATGGGATGGGCAGTAGAAGGAAAAAAGCCTGCGAACTGTACTGAATGAGTTGGAAGCCTGAAGTGTTAGAAGCCTGAAGCCTGGTTAGTCCAGTTAAAATAAGGTGAGTTGCAGGAAGTCAACATGAGTTACTTACGTGAGAAGAAGGACCCATAAGCAACCTTCAGAAAGAGGTTACAGGTATAGCTTCATTCTGGCACCTGTAAGTGGTCTTGTCTTTAAGCTATAACTGTTCTTCCTCTCTGTGTAGGTCTGAAATGCACAATAAAACTGTAAGTCAGAGGTTTGGTTTACTTCTGGAGTCCTATTGTCGAGCGTGTGGAATGTACCTAAAGCATCTGAGCAGGCAGGTGGAGGCTATGGAGAAGTTGATTAACCTCACAGATATTCTCAAGCAGGAAAAAAAAGATGAGACCCAGAAGGTATTATAAGCTGTCCACATACCAAAACTGTTGCTCTTGAGTAGTAGGAATTACCAAAACTGTTTTATTTGGTTAACTAGAGCAGTACGAATACTGTTCTCTTCAGTAGATAGTATGTTATCTTAGTATGATATCTTAGAAGCTGTAACATTTTCTGTGTGCACTGCCGTTGTCTACTTAAGGCAATAGAACTAAAGTTAATGGTTTCAATTTGAGTAATATGTGGCTAAGTGGAGTTGCTTATGTTGGCACTGCACAAAACCGTGCTTTAACCAAAGCTGAAATCTAATACTTACCTTCACTTGCATGTAACCAGTGTTCTCAAAACCTGAATGTGATTATTTATCAGGTGCAAATGAAGTTTCTTGTTGAACAAATGAGGCGACCAGATTTTATGGATGCTTTACAAGGCTTTATCTCTCCTCTTAATCCTGCTCATCAACTGGGAAATCTTCGGTATGGTCATCTTTTTGAAATTTGTTCAGATATTTAAGTAAATACTGTCAGTACATTCAAAGTTAACTGAATAAAATTTGTAGCAGATTAATTTGTAAAGAGTGAAGCAGTTTCAGTGTAATGCCTTAACAGACTAGAGAGCAATACTGTTTTTCTGTAAGGTGACATGAACTGTAGTCCTTTTTCCATTTGTAAAGAACCCACAGTGCCAAAGGAAAATTTAAGCCAGGTCTTCTATTGGGTTTAGCAAATGAGTAGCGTTGCACTTACCATTTTAAATTTCAGGTTGAAAATAAAAGCTCTCGATTGCGGGTTACTCGTGCATCCGTAATTTGATACTAGTTCAAAGAGTTGGAAGGAAACAGGGAGAATATAGTCCTATTACAGAAACATGGTATGAGAATGAAATTATGCTTATTTCATACAAATCTTATCTCTTTTGGTAGGCTTGAGGAGTGCAGGATAATGTCATCTGCAAAAAGGCCCCTGTGGTTGAACTGGGAAAACCCAGATATTATGTCTGAATTGTTATTTCAGAACAACGAGATAATCTTTAAAAATGGAGATGGTAAGGAAAAAGAAGTGTATTCCAAATGCTGCATGTTTCTTTCAACACTTATTTTCCTATCTTACTGTCTAGTATTTTTTCTGAACATATGAAATACATTTATTGAAGAAATTTTAAAAAATCATCTGAGCAAAGTGATTTTATTTTCCAGAGAAATTAAGCATGAACAAATAAATATTTGTCTCAAAGGCATGTAGAAATTGTGTATGTTCCAAGATGGGTTTTGTGGGTTTTGTTGGCTTTTTTTACCTTTTTAAAATCTGTTTTCCATATGCTATTTTTCATATGAAAAGTATGTAAATTTTCACTTGCCTAATTTTTTTGTAAGATCAGTTTATGGAGCTGGGACATGATATTTTTTAATACTTTTTTTCCATATACGAAAATATCTTCAAGATACTGGAGTTGTATAATAATATAGCTGGTTGACATGACAATTCCACTGTCATGTTTTTAGTATATATTTTTAAACAACCTCAAAAACACTACTACAAATTTATATTCATTCTCAACTATTTAAAAGCTGTTTTTCTTTCTTATTTGTTGAGAGAACAAAACCTACACTAAATTAGGCAAGCCTCGTTTTCTTTAGAAGTACCTTGTGGGGAGGAAATAAAATATGATGTTACAAAGTGTTATTGTTCTGATGTTATGAAACTTGCAATCTCTTTGTATTTGACTATTCTAGACTTACGTCAGGACATGCTGACACTTCAGATAATTAGAATTATGGAAAACATCTGGCAAAATCAGGGTCTTGATCTTCGGTAAGCATTTTAAAGTAATGCTGTTCTTAACGTTTTTTGCATTGTTTTGTTACTAGAGATTACTTCTGTTCTCCCAAGGATAATAAATGTAATGCAACAAATAGGTATGTTTGTACACATTAAAGCAATTTTTAGAACCTTCAGATAGCAAAACTCCTGGTTTCTGTAAAGTGAAGGTCCTATTTGAAAAACACTTCAGTGTCATTCAAGTCATATAACGTGGGGATCTGTATACCAGGAATGGCTACAAGAGCTAACACTTAGTAGCCACTCTATCAGCTGCTGACCATATCTCTAGGATTTGCTTCGGACATATCACTACACTCACAACCCTGCTGTTGAGCGGTGCCTAGCATAATTCTGCTCCCTCTTGTCCTGAGGCCCATCTTAAACATACAGCTCTTTCATGCCCTGTTGTCTCTAATAAACCCTGTAAACTTAAGCAAGCTTCATCCATTGTACTTTAGTTCTTTTACTATCTCCTTCTTGTAAACTAGCTGTGCCCTCAGTTAAAGTTTTAGGACTGGTGAGAGATCTTCAGGTTTGTAGAAAGATGCCCTTGTAGTTGGGATCTTCGTTTCAGTAAGCAAAGTAGGCACTATCCAGTCTGATATGCATGAAGTTTCTCCACCTCAAAATAGTCTGTGGATATAGCAGCTGCTGCTGAATACCATTCAGTATAAACTAGTCCACTTTTGGAAGACTGAGGCTGACTAGGTGATGCTTCCAAATGTGTTTGCTGTACGGTCATTTTTTTTGGAGGAGGAGGTGGGGTAACAAAGCTGCCTCTGCACTGTGGAACCAGGCATGTTCTACAGTGCACCCAACAGTTCTCATCCCCTGATCATCTAGACCAAAGGCCCCACTGGCCTGCATCATCTCTTCTGCATCTGAGTGACTGCTTCATCTCTAATATTGTGATGAGTGGCATAATTCTGGCTTTGTCCAAGAACATGGTTTGCAGAGTCAGATTGCACAGCGCCCCTCTGTCTTGAAAAACAGCCAGCTGTTCTAATCTGCAAAATTACATCCTCTCTTACCTCTGGCCACCATTGTTTTTAAAGAGGCAGCATGGATATTGAGAAAAGAAGCTGAATAGGTATGGTGTAAGTGACAGGCTGATTAATGAAAAACAAAAAGTAAACAAAAAGTACCATCTCCCAGCTGTCCCTCTGCTAAACTGAAATGAGCATGCAGATGAGGCAGCTGGGAGAATCTGAATCTGGAGCAACCTACAGATTAACAGTGGAAAAAAGAAAATGAAGATCTAGAAATTGTGCCTCTTCCCACTAGCAATCTCTCTTTGCTAAGGCCACTGAACTGTCTGTCTCGGTGGGCTCTTGTTAGGGTACAGAAAGTCTGTTTGCTAACAGTCCAAAGTTGATGCTACATCCTTAAGAACACAGACTGTGTTCACTGTTTTTCTTTGACCTCCAAATCAGACCTTTATCCCAAAATGTAATGGTAGGTAGATATAAATGTACTTTTAGCACTTGAAAATTAACTGTTGTTACACCAAGGTGGAGAAGACCATGTCCATGGCAACATTAGCAATTGGCCCTGCCACGAGTTACTCACTGCGCTGATGTTCCATAGATTCTTAGGTCTAATACAAAGCCTCAATAGGTTTTTCTACCTTGGTATCACAGACAACTTGGATATTCCAGCATACCTAGACAGGTGTTTTCCTCTGTAGGGATGACACTTTCAGCCTAAAAAGGAAACTTCTTTTCCACAAGACTAATGATAATACACCTATAAAATATTAAAACAGGTTTTCTTATCCCAAAATCAGTAATGGATAGCACTGGATTATCTGATATGGATTATTAAACATGCCTGTTCCATGCTATTAACATGCTGGCTGTCTTAAAACCTGCTCTATAAAAATTAACTTTCTCTTTCAGGATGTTGCCTTATGGTTGTTTATCTATTGGTGACTGCGTGGGACTTATTGAGGTAGTGAGGAGCTCTCATACAATCATGCAGATTCAGTGTAAAGGAGGCTTAAAGGGTGCGTTGCAGTTCAACAGCCATACATTACATCAGTGGCTCAAGGACAAGAACAAAGGAGAAATGTGAGATTCTCTGTTGTTTGTCTTCCTGTTCATTTACTGGTTTTGATGGAAACTTCAAGAGAACTAAAGTTCATCAAGTGGGAAATTATGTCCAGCTGTATTTTTACTTGCTGTCTTCTTGGTCTAGTGCTCCTGCTTGTAGCTCTTTTAACAAGTTTGTGTTTGTTGCATGACTTCTTAGTAAAGCTGTAGTTGGAGGTAGAGGAATTATTAAGATCTAGCTTAAGTCTGTATTTTAGCAGTAGCTCATCAAAATGAAAACTCCTGCCTGTCTTCAAAAGACAGACAGTTTTTTTAATGGCTAGTTGGCTGTTCTGTGATCTAACTGTAAATACTTCTGTTTTTACAGCATGCTGAATTTCTTCCTCACTTTGTGTGATTCAGTGATAAAGCTTAGAAACTCTTTACCTCATTGAGCAAAAATAGTCGAAGTTGGTCCCTCCCTAAAAAGATGTTCTTTCTGCACTTTGGTAGTATTAGAATATCTGTAGGAAAATATCTCCTTTTTTTGTTTTCAATAGGTATGATGCAGCTATTGACTTGTTTACACGTTCTTGTGCCGGCTACTGTGTTGCTACCTTTATACTGGGCATTGGTGATCGCCACAATAGTAACATCATGGTGAAAGATGATGGACAAGTAAGATACTTTTTTGCAAGAGCATAGGTTAATGTCATTTCTCACTGATAAGAATTTATTTAAAAGATCCACCCAAATTAAAGCTAAATGAGCAAATTTTACTGTGATATTGTTTAAACAAGGGATTATTAATTTTAATATACCCTTCTGTCTTTCCAAGCTGTTTCACATTGATTTTGGGCACTTCCTTGATCACAAGAAGAAAAAATTTGGTTATAAAAGAGAACGTGTGCCATTTGTCTTAACACAAGACTTTTTAATAGTGATTAGTAAAGGAGCCCAAGAATGTACCAAAACAAGGGAGTTTGAAAGGTGAGTCTTTTTTTATTAAGCATCTAACTTCCAGAGTATTTTGTACCTCAAATGCACTTTGCTACTGGTGACCTTTAATAATTAGACCCTTCAACTGAAAAGTATTATTTGAATTGGGTTGTGATGGTTATGTTGTAATTCTTTAGTTGAAGATCAGCGATTCACTTGTAAATCAGCAGGTGATCTTTATATAATGTCATAGCACTTACACAGCCTCCGTTTCATAAGGTCTATCTCACTTCAGCTTTGCAGGGTCGGCACACATATGAATAAAGATATATTTTAAAAAGGCTGAACTTTTTTGTATTCGTGCTTGAAACAAAATCCCCTTGGGATAGCGTAACTGCACAAATTGAGAAATTTTAAGTGTCAGGCGGGCTCACTGATGGTGCTGCATGCCAGGGAGCCTTGTTGGTCGCTCAATGATGCTTCTCTTTCCTGTGGCCCCTGTGATATCAGCTTTCCAGCTGGCCTGTGTAGTTTGTGACATTCTGCAGAATGTGCTAAGAAAGGAGAGCTGAAAACATTTTCCATTGCTTTAGTCTTTTCTATTACCTGTCTTTCTAGAGATCGGCTTTGAGACATTCCAGCTTTAATCTTAAATTCATTAGGTTGTATGGAAAAAAGGAAAGACAGTTTTTAAAATATTTTAATTATGTTGTCTGTCTGAATGCTGCAACAAAGCTTTATTTGCATTTTTGCCTTAAATTGACTAAAAATGTCTAACTTTCTAGGTCTGGTTGCCTTAAAACTTTTTTTTTGGAGGTGAAAAAGAAATACACATCTAATACGACAGTAAACTGAGTCAATTCTTCTTTCTCTTATAGGTTTCAGGAGATGTGTTATAAGGCTTATCTAGCAATTCGGCAACATGCCAATCTCTTCATAAATCTATTCTCCATGATGCTTGGCTCAGGAATGCCAGAACTGCAGTCTTTTGATGATATTGCATACATTCGAAAGACTCTTGCATTGGACAAAACCGAGCAGGAAGCTCTTGA
Source organism: Apteryx rowi (assembly GCF_003343035.1). Classification (NCBI taxonomy): domain Eukaryota; kingdom Metazoa; phylum Chordata; class Aves; order Apterygiformes; family Apterygidae; genus Apteryx; species Apteryx rowi. The sequence goes on along the minus strand of NW_020447197.1, from coordinate 1,376,540 downwards.
GTACTTCATGAAGCAAATGAATGATGCTCACCATGGTGGCTGGACAACAAAAATGGACTGGATCTTCCACACAATAAAGCAACATGCCTTGAACTGAAATGAAAGCAAAGAAAACAAGAACTGATAGCCCACTTTGGGGATACTGCACTGTTAAAACCTGTTAGCAGCAAAGACTGGTTGCATAGGAATTGCACAAACCACGAATGACATTAGAATTGACAGCAAGAAAAGAGTTGAACTGTTCAGACAATTGTCAAAAAATAATGTAAAACAGGGTTTCAGGTAGCACTAAAATTGTACACTTCAAAAATTAAGCTTTAGTATGATGTGTGACTTCATGTTATGCCTTAAGCCCAAAAAGGTAAACTTGAAAGAATGTTTCCTTTTTTCATTTGATAGGATAAATTAGAAGGAAAAAGAAAATAGTGCTAGCATGAAAAAGAGTCCATCATATATTACCTTAGATCTGGTACAACAGGTAAAGACTATGCTGGATTGAGAAGAGTGGAAAGCGAACTCAAGTGACAGTGAACATTTTTTAGATGCAGCATAGTTTAAAGGGAAGGAGTTTTAAGCTCAAAGATCTAAAAATAATAGTGAGGGGACAGTGCCTTTTAAATGTGCTTGGAGGCATTAACATATATGGGGTTTAGATGACCCTTTGATTTCTGGGTCTGTCATCTGCACAGTTTCTGAAAGCAGTAGGAAATAGGCCCATTCAATATGGTGTTTCTTCTGCTCAGTATTTCTAGGGGTGCAATTCATACCTTCACAAAGAAACTCTCGTCCCCGTCCTCCCAAAAAACTGACTAACCTGGAAATTGAACGGTCAGAATTGGGTTTAGTGCAACAAAGAGTTGTAGTGTTCATCTTAGGTTTGCTTTAATCTAACTTGAACTGAATAGATTTTTTTCATACATCTTTTCCAGAGCCTAAAGAAAGGTGAGTTGTTAAAATTATTGAAAGATTATTTTTTTATAAAGGCTATTTATATAATAGGAACTATTATTAATATATATTCTTTATTTACATGATTTGTCCCATATTCACTCTTTTAATTTTGCAGCCCAGTTCTCTCTGTCCAAGACTCCCGTTTCCATTAATGTCACTGAAGGTGACCAGATATACTCCTAGGACCAAATTCAACCCTAATGAAAGAGGACACAAGTACCATTGAAGTAGTGGGAGAGACACCCACTAATGCCAGGGATGGCATTGGCCTAATTCTCTTCAAAAATTTTTGGGCAATACTCTTCACATTACTGAAGTTATATGCTGGCTATTCGAGGAATGTATGTTTAAACCCTCAGTCTTTGGGTCCACCATTTCTCCTCTTTCTTCCTCCTTTGGAAGTGGTTGTTTAATCCAGTAACTAATACATCAGAAATAGTTGTTTAGATTTTCAGTATGATCAATAAGCAGTTCAACATATGGCAAATACGTTGGCTAGCTCACAGCATGTGGAGTTACCTAACATTTTATAGCTTTGTCTGTTGTGTGTGTGTGCGTGTGTGTGTGTATAATATATATTTGTAAATTTAGTTGTTGTCCTCTAACACAATATGATGTGTGCAATCAATTAAATTGGCACCACTTTTTGAAACTATCCAGAGTACCGAGGATTTCAGATTGCCCTTATGCATAACTTCAGGTATGACTGTTTTCCTAATTATTAAACCGTTTTTTTTTTTTATTAGTGAAACCCATGATTCTGAGGGTGATGTTTACCCCAACATTTTAAACTTGCTAGATCTGCAGCACTTGGAGTGAATTCCAAAGGTCCGGAGCTTTTGGGGGTTCAGCTCATTCACTTGCAAACACACACAGGTGCCACTCAGTAAGTGCAATACCACATGTAATATAAAATATGCTGACAGCTGGTGTTAGATTAGCATATAAGTATATAAACAAACTGTACTTTGTGCAGGCTGTACTGATGAGGTAATGACTGGTTGGCTTCATTTAGCAAAATGTAATATATTTAAAAAATGTGCAATCAATTACATTATGAAAGACTTTGGGGATTCTAAAGCCAAGACTTTGGTCTTTCAAGACACTTTCATAGTCAAGATCCTGCAGTTAATTACTGTACACACAAATACTTGACAGTGTTGGAGAGGGGGGAACCTGCTTTTGTGAAAATTACAGAAGTTCCAAGAATAGTATGGGGAATGTGAAGTTTTATTTCCTTAGTTCTACTAAACATTTTGGAGTAGTCCAACAGACTTCCCATTACTCTTTATTGACTGTTACATATGCCTTTTTGTTCATATGAATTTTTTTCACTCCTGCTGACCTTGGTCATAGTTCCTAGAACACAGTTACCCTTGTATGTACTACTTTGCCATCAACACACACTAATGTTTTAGCTCTTTTAAAACATGGCTTAGTTTCAGTTAGTTTAAATTCTGTTTAGTTCAAAATCTGAAACCCTGTTGGCTGTAACTCTTTAATTTAACAGTAAAATTGTTACACAAATGCCACATCAAGTGCTATATTATCCTTATTTATCTGGTATTGAAACAACATTTTACTTTTTTTATGTAAGAGACAGTCTTTTTCAATCTGGACAGAAGGATCCTCTCAAATTTATTGGATCTTATGAGCCCAACTTTTTTTGTACTCAGCCCTTTCCTAGCCATTTATTCTGTAAGTGTGGGTATAAGTGTCTTTCAGTTCAAGCGTATAGTGTTTTGCACCCTTTTTGCACAAACTGAAAGGTATGAGGAATCAGGCTCTGTTTCTAAAAGTCACTGCAACTAAATGCTGTGCACAAGCTGTAGAAGAAAGGAAACTTCATAGTGATGTAGATGTTATGTGATTTGGGGTAATTATAGTGTTAAAAACAGTATGAGAATATCATGGGCTTTAAGCAACTGTTCTCAGCATAACCAAGATGGGCATTTGAAAAATATAATGTTTCAGTAGAAAAAAAATCCTTTTTTTCAGAAAGGAAAACAAGGCATTTAACCCTAAATACATTCTTCTGTTACACCAGTTTTGTGCTGACGTAACTTCCCTGAAGATAGCGGAGTTACTACTGACTTAGATTGGTGTAAATGAGAGGATGTCATCTCTTCTTGGTTTCAGACGTAAGATCTGCTTGCAGACTGTGAAGGCACCTGTAACTGAGCTGTAGAGTTTTATAGAGATTGCTTGGAATTTAAATTTCTAATAATTTTTTAAAACTATTGACACTTAAAGGAGATTTGAAAATACTCCCTTTATTCTGAGAATCAGCTGCACAAAACACTAAGTTTATTTTGAGTTTGAATTGAAACTGAATACTTTCCTCCTGCAAAACTTTACAGGAGGCCTGCAAAAGCAAGGAGCCCAGGACTGGGCCATACATTTTATTACAAAGCCATTAGGTAATGGTGATTTAGTGAAATACAACTTTTAAAACAGTAACTTTTTCAACTGTGAAGCTATGTTTGATTTAATGACGAAACAGGCTGCTGCTGCTGCTTAGTTTTTCATGAAAATATTCTTTGCTTTCCTAAAGGTGGCAGAAAAGGTGCCTGTATTGACTTACATATGCACGCTTTTCTGTTCTGAAGGAGTGCATTAGTAGTTTCTTCATAGGTTAAACACACTTTCAATATAATTTAAAAGAAGATTAAAGCATTTAAATAAAACCAAAATTGTTAGTAGTTTGGCATCTTGTGGAGGAGATATAAGCCTGCATATTAAGGGCAATATAGAAATTACCAAGCATGTAGAAAACTTTGTATGTGATGACCCTGCTGTTGGTGTTTTGGAGTTGTTGTTTTTTTTGTTTTTTTTTTTCCCCCAACTTTCCTTTTTATGTAAAATGTTGAAAGCCCTATAGTGGTCAGTAGCCCATGTTTGTTAACAATTTGAAGGTATTTTCTTTGCTTTGTCATTTTATAACTAGCATGTTCCAGTGTTTATGCTGAATAATTGTGAATTCCTCCTGTTTTGCATGTCTGTACAGGTTGCAGACCTGGGCTGGACCCATTCAAAAAACAAAAATCAAAAAAGCCACTTGAAATTATTATTTTGTTGATGTCTTTGACATCTTAACAATACTTCAATTTAATGAAAATGGTGTGTTATTACAGAGGAAATTGTAATTTGCTGCTTGTAAGATTTTTTTTTTTTCTTAACTTCCATGTTTCTTTTGTTTTAGTTTTACTTGAATGGAAGAACCACCACACTTCTTTTGTTTTTCTTTTTTTTTTTAATATTATATAGCTATGGACATTGTGTTGCAGATTGTTGAATCCCAATTTAATTTTGCAATACACCTTTCGTACAAATAATGAATTTGTATCTTTTTTCATGGTGAAAGTTGCCTCAGTTTAGGTAAGGCTCTATCTGTCCAAAATGTTGTGTAGCTCACTACACCTGCAGTTGATCATTTGGGTTTTTTACATCTATGTTAATTAAGGAAGTCAACTGGAACCTGGATATAAGAGATTTTTTTGCCTGTGTACAATAACCAATCTGTAGGTGCTCAGAAATTCTGATTTCATTTATGCTGATATAACACTGACTTCATTAGCATTACTCGGAATTCACAACAGCATATGAAATCAGAATTAGACTACACGTATATTAAAAGTCCCAGATTGTTTATTCATATGATTCAGTATAAAAGCTGTTCTCTTGCCAAGAAGAATGTTTACTAGCTGCCCCATTAAACACTTGACAATTTAATTTGAAATCTTTCTTTATTACCTAGCATTTTCAGCTTTCTAATTCAGGATTACTGTGATCTTGTCTATAGTTACTTTTGTTTTTAAGACTTCCAGGACTTCTGTTGCTTGCTAGATTAAAGAAAGCTCTGTCCTCTTAAACTCTTTCATAGTATAAAGACTTGTGAAACCCACACTCAGGAAAGTTGTTCTCAATACAGTATTTGCAGTACAGTATTCTTTTTGACTTCTGAGCTTTATGGGACACACTTTTAAAAATGTGAGGTCTTCCTGTATTAGCACTCCTAACTCAGATCCAGAATTGTATCCCTCTGTCCCTATTTCTTCCCTCACCCCACCCACAAAGGGACATGCCTGTAAGATAAGAACGACATAAAGTATTTGTCAGAGAGGATTAACTGAAGCAATGCTCTGCCCGTACTTTGAAGTTAGCTTCATAGTTGGTTTGTATAAACATGTGTCTTAAGTTTAAGTGTCCTTATTGTCACTTCTGTATGTGATGCAATATTCATTCAGCATAAAGAAGGCCAAAAATACACCATTATATCTTGACTCCCTCTGACATTCTGGTGCTGATTCCCCAGTAGGTATAAGCTGGTTTAGGAACTATTTTGTTCAGTGTAGCTGTATAAATTTAGTTAGGAACCTGTTCCAGTATTTGAATTAATTATGGTCAAGCCTGACCTAATTCTATTACTAAAGTTATAGAGAGCCTAGTGAAGTAGAAGCTGTATTTCCTAAGAAACTCACATCTGCTATCGTTCAGTTAATCCATGAGGGCCAAAACATGGATATTCATAGCTGCAATCTCATTCTGCTTTGCTTTTTTGGTTTCAAGTATATTTAATTTCTTTATTGTGTTATATTTCCTGAATTATCAGCTGTCCCAGGTTGTAGAAAGTTGTCTTACTGTTTCATTTGTGGAGGGGGGAAGAAGAAAGGAGGAATAGATGAGTTCTCTTTTTGCCTTACAGCCACTATGGTCCAAATTTGTCGTGTTTTGTTGTGAAAATAAATGTACAATTCAACATCTAGCTGTATCATCCTTTCCCTTTCCCCCTCCCACTCCTGCAAGTTTTAAATGTGAGTATTCAATATACAGTATCGAAATCCACTTGCATTCTAAGAAATTCAGTATATGATAATGGTAGAGAAAAGGATTCTGAAAATAATGTAGGGCTGCGTTCTGATTTCCCAGATTCTCATGCTTGAAGTTTTGAACATATTTCTGTCATTGCAACTGGTACCACAATTGCAAGAATTTTCACAGAATCACAGAATTGTTGAGGTTGGAAAGCACCTGTGGAGATCGGCTGGTCCAACCTCCCTGCTCAAAGCAGCATCTACAGCAGGTTCCTCAGGGCTGAGTCTAGTCAAGTTTTGAGTATCTCTAGAAAGGAGAGTTCACAACCGCTCTGGGCAACCTGTTCCAATGTTTGACCACACTCGGTACAAAAATTTTTTCTTAATGTTTGAATGGAATTTCCTCTATTTCATTTCCTCTTGTCCTTTCACTGGGCACCACTGAGAAGAGTCCTGTTCTGTTGTCTTTGCTCCCCACCATCAGGTGTTTATACACAATGATAAGTTCCCTCTGAGCCTTCTCTTCTCCATGCTGAACAGTCACGGCGCTCTCAGCCTCTCTTCGTATGTCAGATGTTTCAGTCCCTTAATCATCTTCATGGCCCTTCACTGGACTTGCTCCAGTAGTGCCACGTCTCTCTTGTACTGGGGAGCCCAGAACTGGACCCCTCACTCCAGATGGGTCTCACCAGTCCTGAGGAGAGGGGAAGGATCACCTCCCTCGACCTGCTGGTGACGCTCTTCCTAATGCAGCCCAGGATGCAGTTGGCATTTTGGATAAATAGAGCCCAGGAGGGTATCTTCTCTTGATGCCTGTGTGTTATTTTGTTGAGGCTAGTGGCAGTTACATGTCTGCATCAAGAAGGGGGTAAACACCCACAAGTACCTGAAACATCTTTTTAAAATGAGACAATTATCTTGAGATAACCACTAACTAGAGGGGGGGGAAATGTTGCCATGTTTAGTTTGTGTCACTCTATGATAAAGTTCCTGTGGTATAATAGTTAGAAAGCAAGACATTTTTAGTAATAATGGGCCAAAAAAGTATTTAAGATACAGCAAGATGCATGTGTTGTCGTATTGATTATAGTCTTGCAGTATCCTTTAAAAAAAAAAAAAGAAAAAAAAAGAAAAACTGTGTATCTTCTTTCCCTTCTGCTATGCTACTCAAGTAACAAGAAAAGTTTGGCCTATATCCTATGACACTTTGTAGTTCATGTTCATCAGAAACTGTAAAAAAGTCTGCTTTTTATTTAACTTTGCAGTCTGTATCACATGCTGTTTATTAAAAAAACTACTTTTGTTTGTTTTTATCACACTTTTGAGTGTTAATGTATATACTAACAAGTAAATTAAAATAATATGGTTGGTACATTTGTGAATTCTGAAGTGAGAATTTAAAGAGTCTTCAGTCTTGGAGTGATTTGGTGTTACAGCTCTGCTTTCCAAAAGGTTAAAGAAAGGAGATAGAAATTGCATACATCAGTTATTTGAGGTGGAAAAAAAAATAAGATAGAAATAGGATTTGCATTATTTATGGGTTATAGTTAAATGGGAAGTCTTAGATGCATGTGGTGTTCATTCTTGTACATGCTAATCCTCAAAATAAGTAACTTATTTTAGATGCGGTCTGTAAAAGCTGTGATAAAAAGGCAGATATTCTTGAAGAGTTTCAGCTGAATGATTCAGCAGAGGCTTTAAAATCAATCTGTTTTGTTCTTGAAAAATATCCTTCATGCTTTCATCACAAAAATTATATTAAAAAACTGGTTTTTGTTTGCAAGGCTACTTTTGAAAAAATAAGAAACATACTTTGGAAATTGTTCATTGGCAAATATAAGACCGTGTGGTTGCAGTGGAAATGCCCAAGTCTTTCAGGGGACTTGTTAGACTCCTTTGGACTTTAACTGCTAACAAATTGTTATCATGGGAGGGATCATCATCAGATGCTTCATTTTGGTAGTTGTTTTGTTTTGTTTTGCTTTTTACATTTTGGGGAGCTACTTGGCAGTTACTGCTGCTGCTAGAAAGACTTGGTGTGCAACTAGGATTGTAACCATGGTAAGTTCTTGCAGGAGCTCATTCCGCAGCTTTGAACTGGTCCTCAAGGAAAAAAAAAATCTACCTCCTGTTCAGAGGGGAGCTTGGATGTCCTGCAGAGAGCAGTTACGCTAACATACATCATGAAATGCCAGCTGTTCTAGGCACAAGCTATGGAAATTTTGGCAAACAAGGACTAATATAGTGAACTTTTCTGAAGCTTGGGGGAAGCTTGCAAGTGATCTAGTCTGGTGTGCTTGTGGTGGTAGTTTGCGTAACCGAAGAGACATTCTGTGTCTCTCTACTCTTGCTGGAACTTCCTAATCGGGGAGGGCGCCCAACCTGGGTGGCATAGCGCTGCTGTCATCCAGCTGTGAGCAGAGGTAGTGTGAATAGTTGTGGCTGATACCAGGTGTAGCCTACTAGCCAACCAGTGATGAAGCATTACTCACGGATACTATAATGACAGAATTTACCCTCTGTAAGGAATACAATCTGACTGCACTAATTTGTTACCCTGGTGCCTAAGCGGTGTTGAACTTCTACAGATAATTAGGAAAATAAGAAGAAATGTCTCCTCTACTGTCAGAAGTCAAATGTCACATTACATAGCATGTAAGAGATTCTCTGTTTTAAGAGCAAGACAGGAGCTCATGTAAAAGAGATGTTTTGTCACATGTAAGCCACAACTGGGTCATAAGCCTCAAGAGTGTGAAAAACAGGATGAACTATATTTATTTGCTGTGTTGTTCCTACACTTTGTTTAAAAGGTGTGAAAATGTATGAGCTAAGCTCTGCATCTAGGCAGTGAATTGAATTAACAAGATTCAAAGCAGTTAAGACCTGCGGTTACAAGAAAATATAAAGAAAACTTCTTGAGATAGTCCAGTTACAGAAGACAATGTCCAGAGCCATCAAGTAATTTTGTTACATGTTTTGTGATCAAATTAAGTCGTTCCCCCCCCCCCCCCCAGAAAGGGTGGTATAGGGTGGTATAAATATGCTTACAAAATAGCTTCTTCAAAGCTCCCGAGTCACAGTTTTCAAAGCAACCTCTGCTTGGCATTTATGATAGCGTGATTCCCTATTCCTTTGTGGCATGTGATCATCCATTTCCCAGTTCAGCAATTTTCAATCAAAAACATTCCCCAAAATCTCTCCATTACTTTTTCCCAGGTTCCAGTTCCTGAACTCCTCCTCTCATCCTTCATGTCCATCCTGCCAGTTTATTTCTGTTCCAGTTCTTTCAGGATCTACCCATCCTCCCACTCTTTCTCTACATCCTCGTGTATCTGATGCTTGTTTCATATTGTTCAGCCCTTTGATCCCTATTTTGTTATTACATGACCTAACAATCTACTTTCTCTTCTTTTCCCTACCCAAGAACAGAAGAATCAGGTTTGTATTCAGAAGACATTTACTGATACAAAAGCAGGTGTGGACAGGAGCAGTACACCTCCAAAAATATTTTCCCCTTTGGGAGGGGGGAGAAAGGGAAGGGGGAGGGAACATTATACAAGAAGTACCTGAGAGATGCTGCATGCAGCTGGAACAATTTGCAGCTTCTTGGTTCTGAATCCAGTGTAAGGACAGCCTTGGCGTACAGGAACATGGGAGACTGAGCACTGTACATGTGATGAGGACATGCAAAACAAGCATATTGGACATAGACATTTACTAAATGACCCATCATACTATGACTTTTGCATGTGCGAGAAACAGATACTTGGTATTACTGTGTATTCTTGTATAACACTGTGTTTGAACAGACATATTCTGTATTGGCAAGGATTAGCACTTGCAAGTAGCCATGACCTCAACAGAATGCTATTTGCACTAGGCTTTCCTAGGAGAATGCATAGCAAAATCAAACCCTCGGGCAAAGGGTCAGAGATGCTCTAGCACCAAAACTTAAGTGGTTTGAAAGAACATTTGAAAGCAACAGTTATGCAAAATGATACTAAACTTTGCTGTCAGGCCAGAAAACAGATTCCAGATTTGGTAATAATGCTACAGAACATATTTCTGTCATGAGTGAGCTCTTGTCTCCCTTTCCTTCTCTTTCTTGCTGTATTTTTTATCTTCCAGTATCCAGTGAAGACAATGTGAAAAAGAGGTGGTGCAAACAATGTGTAGGATGTAACTTGTGTGTTTAGAAGGACTTAAAAGTATGTGCCTAATGCGCACAAGGGTTTACACAGAATTTCTGTTCCCTTGATAAAATTAACCAGATTGCAAGTTTATATGCATATAATCTAACGATTTGACTATTTCTACTGTTGTTCTGTTGTATATAAGCACCAGCAATAGGGACTGCTGATTGTAGAAATAATGTGCCAGTCAAACTCCTGTGAAATGTTTCACATTGCAAAACTAGAACAGGTGATGAAACAGCCATTGGGTCTAGCCAAAAAATAATTGTCAGAAAATCAATGAGGGAAAACATGTTGAAGCTAAAGCACTGACTCACTAGAGAGTTTGGTCCACAAACGTCTATGTGATTCTTTTTGCATTGTTGTTCCTATGTGCTTTCCACCTGTGTGACTCATGTTTCTGTGTGCAAATCCTCCTTAACAGGTAAACAGAATGTGAGGTTCTCTTTGAACAGAGCAGCAGCTGCTATTACAAAATACTAATTAATTTCAATTACTTCAATGATCTGACGTGCTCTGAAAGGATAACCACATGGATTGGATGCTCTGTTTACTCATTTTTTCATTGCTGTCTATTTCTAACTCAGTGCTAGACAGAAATTGCATATTAGGAGATTACTAGTGATTGTTCCGTCTTTTCTTCACAAAGTACCTTACCTGAGGTTTTGTCCTCAGTTGCCTTCAGATACTGCATTAGGAGGATTGTGTCTGACAGATGAACCCACCATCATACTTGGCTGAAATGTGCAAGTCTTTGGCGATATGTGTATATACAAATACTGTTTTTACAGAGTAAGCTAGAGGTACTGCTGCCTGTGCCTTACTGCTGCTTTTGGGTTGTGTTGGAGAAAGGCAGGTTCAGACTCCACAGGACACCAGGCAGAGGGTGCTACAAGCTTTCAGTCATGTGGGCCTCCTGTGCATCTAACCAGTTCTTGTTCTTCCCAGGATAACTATCCTCATTCACAGGACAGTTTCCCCTATACAGCCGTAAGTAAACTGCGGAGGCAGAAAAAGGCTGCAGTTCCTTCCCTAGGAGATGTGCCAGCACCAGGGGCCTTTGTTAACGCCTCTGCCTTGCAGAGAAACCATCAAGGCTGGATGACAGAATGAACCAATGGATTAACTGCAGTGGGATATTTCTGGACTTTGTATTTTTTAAGCAATGGTGCTGACTCATTTCTTATTACAGAAGAATAATTCTCTGGGCCTCGTTCATTGCATGAAAAACTGTTTGCAAAGATGATCAGGTCTATCAGGTTAAATTTCTGTTTATCACAGTGTAAGGTGAGTCTTATCTTTTCTATTAACTCTGAAGTGGTTACAGGTGGTCACTACCTTGTTTAAAATGGACAGGATGGTTCAGGGAAAGGACATAATCAGTCTTATTCAGATGGAACTTTTAGACTTTGCTGCCATTATCAGGGCATGATTTTGTGATAATTTTAGGTCTTAATCCCTAAAGCATCAAGAAAATTATGGAAAACTTGTAAAATAATGCTGATAAAACAGGAAAAAAAATGATTTTCTATGAGGATGGTTTCCTTCAGAACAGGAATCTCAATGAGCCCTCCTGATTTTATGCTCAGAAATCAGTCTGCAGTCCAAACTGCATCAGAGGTAGTTCATCTGAAACCATTTTACAAAACAGCTAGAAAACTGATGCTAGACAACATACAACAACCTCAGATAATCTCCTATAGGTCCTTTTAAACACTAATAAATCCACTTTCATCAAAGGTCATTATCATGAGCTATACTTCCTGCTTTCATTTGAAGAAAAACTATACCCCATTCTTTTATTTCAGGAAGGATACATCCTTCCTAACTGAAATGAGCATAACCTGTGTTGCCAATTCAAATTACAAGGTGAAGACAACATTAATAAACCGTAGGCTTTTTTATATTTCTTGTTGGAATAGGTTCTGAGGGATTAAAACCTGACCCAAGTTTGTTTGAACATCCTAAGCATGTGGTGGTTTTGAAAGTGAGATTAATTTAGACTTTTCTCTCTAAAGTATTGATGCTACTGTTTGATGCCTGTGACTTTGAACTGGATCTATGGCTTCAAAGGTGATCCTCCTCAGACATTTCTTTCTTTCACTCGGAGTCTCACCTTATTAACTGACGTATGTGTTGTTGGGCTCTACTGCTTTGCGTAGAGAAGAAAACAGTCAAAAGGTACAGACTAGGTATCATGCTTAATGCGAAAGCGACTTGGTTAGTCTGATTTTGTCTCACTGAGCAGGATACTGAATCTAAATGAAATTTTCTCTTTTCTCCCTTGGCAAATTATGGATTGTAAATTCCCATTACTGCCCTCTACTGAGAGGTAGGAAAGTGGTGGGGGTTCCCCACCTTCCCCCCTTTTTCAAGTATTTATGAAGAAAACTTTTTGGTAAATAGAGGGAGAAATACGTGGGCAACCACCCATTTGGATGGCTAAAGCCAGTTTACAAGAATTTTAACGAAAGCTGTCTTGGAGAAACACCAGATCCTATGGCTGGAATATGCTGGGATGCTAGTATCTTGTTTGACTAGTACTTCAGCTCAGGAGACAATGGGTACGTCATATTTCTTTAATTTCTAAGGGCTCAGTCAATGTGTCTTTAATAGGATAGCTTCATATTCATACTGCTTACCATCAAAATTTCTGCATGGTCATATGAAGCTCTCTCTACATGGTACTAACCAAATCAGATCACCCTAAAGACATGTTTTCCAACTTTCAGGACAAAGGGTAAAGGTAGGATTTTATAAACAGCACAAGTTTCAACTTCCAGCTAATGAGTTAAACTGAGACCAGAAACAAAGTATAACTTTATATTAATCATTGGAGCAACAGTATTAGGGATGTTGCATATTCTCTATTTAATTGAAAGCTTGATTTCAAAATTAGGTAACTTCAGGCTAAGCCAGAGCATAATAGCTCAATAAATGAATCACATGGTAAAATTCCATGATCTGTTTGAAGTCATCAAATTGAATGACTGTAATAGTCTCCTTTGTAAATAATAAACAAAGAACCATAAATAATGGCTTTTTATTTCTCAAATCAAAAAGGTGCTATTTTAAATATTATGCTTTGTGAGGAAATATATCACACATGATTTTTTACTTTTTCCCCACTGTGGCATAAAAAAGAGAAGAGGAAGTGAGCAAAAGGGGGGAAAAAAGGTAGGGGTTTTTTTTGATTATAAGTTTGAAAAATCTTGAAAATGGGAAAGCTGCCTATTTTAATTTTTTAATGTATATATTCCTTCTTTCCTATACAGCAGCTTTAATGGGCAGCTTCTACATTGGTACAATAAGGTTTTTTTACGAGCTTCTCACTCTTCCTATTGCATAAAATACAGATGATGCCTCCTCTGTGTGATGGCGGCACCCACCTGCCATATCAAGGATGCGGTTATACGCTGCCAGATGCTTCACAAGCCTTTGACAACGTCTGCAATAAGGAAACGTGCCGGGAAGGTAAGTGGACACTTCACATGGAAGGAACATCCGTATGAGCGGTCTGCAAGGGCGAGATGGCGAGGCGGTGTGTGAGTAAACCTCTTCGGTACGTTAGCGCTGGCGCTCGGAACGGCCGGGGAGCGGGGGCTGCCTTGTGCCCCCCGCTTTGTAGCGAATGAGGTGAGGCAGGGCTGCGCAGCGGGCGCTTCGGGCGGCCGGGAGCGGGGGGAGACGGCGTCCGGCCCCGCCATCTCCCACAGGAGCCTTTCCCTGCCGTGGCAGCGCAGCTGTGTGAAGAGCTGGGCCTTTGGTTTGGGTTTGTTTCTTGGTTTTTTTTTTCCATTTGTTTGGTTTCTTTAGCCCAGGGTGAATTTAAAACGCCCTTTTGCTGCCGCTTCCCCTGCCTCTAGGCAGCCTGCGGGAGCTGGGCCCCTTCCTTGCTCGGCTCTGCCCCACGGCAGGGCCAAACGCGTGTGCTCAGCCGCGGGGGGGGCTTTCCCGAGCCCTCTCCTGGTGCCTTACCTGCAGGAACAGCTGCCTCTGGCGCCAAGGGAGGCCGTTTCAGGAGGCGGCGGGGAAAAGGCAACGGCGATGAGGGGAGACGGCGACAGCGCGGCGGGGGGCTGCCGGTGGCCGAGGCAGGCTGCTTCACCGCCCCCCCCCCCGGCTGTAATAGGGTTTTTGTGCCGCCGAGACCACACTCGTCTCCCGTTCCCGCCTGGAAAGTGACAGGGAGCCCCGCTCCTTCCGGGCTGCGCTCACAGCGCCGGTTTTAAACCTCCCGGGGGGGGGGGGGAGGCAGGCAGGCAGGGAGAGGGAAGGTGTTCCCCCTGCTGCTTTGGGGTCAAAAACGGGGCAGAAAGCGGAGAGGCGGCCGCCCCGCCATGGCGGCGGGCGGC
>NW_020447197.1:1304866-1361683 GCF_003343035.1 Apteryx rowi | reverse complement strand
CTCCCGCCGCCGTGCGCGGCCCGCGGGCGGCAGGGCGAGGCCTGGGGGCTCCTGGCAGCGCTGCCGCGGCCCCTGCCGTGCCCAGCCCGGAGGGACTCGCTGGTGCAAAACGTTGCTGCAGGACAACGTCGTAAGTGTTACTGATGCTTTGGCCCGTTCACGGGCAAAAGGTTGAGCCGCATTAATCGGCGTGGAAGTTGCTGCCTCGGTACGTTATGAAGCTGTTCCCTGGCAAGCAAAACCGCGATGGGACTATTGAATATATCTAAATTATGATGTGCTATTAAAGAACTGTTTCTCCGTGTTATTCTCCCGTTAAAATCAAATTATGGTGCAAACAAATTACTTTACCTCTTGAGAACAGCTTTTATCTGATGAGGGCATCTTTTTCCTGCCCTCAGTGCAGACGGATAGCGTTAGCTTTGCGAGATCCTGGGTCCCATCAGTGCCCTACTGTTACAGTAAACAACATTTTGATTTGCTGTCCGTACTTCTTCACAACCATCTGGGCTAATATATGGCTTAAGCATTCTTGGTGTTGTCTCCATCTATGTATTTCTGTTGTGAGGAGCTACCGAGTGCAGCAAGAGCCAATTAGCCTGGGACAGAAGGAAAATAAGTATTCCAGTGTGTGTACCTTATGAATTGTGGTGCTCTAAAACAAAGCTAGTGTTAGTTTCTTCTGTTATTTTCTGGCTTCAGTTTCCGTAACTTTAGTGTTTGTAATATTTCTGCTCTTGATTCTGGTATGTTTTTTATTTTGCACTCAAGGTTTAAAGTGTTTTTAAAATGCTGCGACTCCACAGTTGATCTTCTCTTGCTGATGTTTTCACTACGGTTGGAAGCTGCACAGGCATCAGCTTCTTAGCTGCTGTTCCTCTTGCTGATACTGAAGAGTCTAGGGATTTTGGTAAGATGGGTACCATGACTTCTGTTAGTGTTTCTGACATTAAAATTTTGTCTGAAGTTCGCTGCCTTTTGGGTGATCCCTGGCAAAGGGCAATAGGATGCAGGAAAACTGCTTTGTCGGTCATGCTTGACTACTTGAGTGACAAGAGTTTCTGACCTGGCTGTGTTTATGAGTGAATCCCATTACTCTTGTGTTCTACGTCAGGAATATGAAATGAGAATTCAGTACTTGTGTGCACTTAGTGTGTTTGTAACACCCTAACAAAATTGGCTGTGGGGAGAAAGGGGAGTAGAAAAAAATCTTTTGTGTAATGTTAGGGTTTTCAAAATGTTTCTATTGTTTCCTAAAGTCGTGAAGGATAAACCTGCTGCAAACAAGTCTAACCACTTACTTGGATATTTTCACTTTTTAATTAATTTAGACTGATTCAAAATGAACGAACATCCTAAAAAGAGGAAAAGGAAGACTCTACATCCTTCTCGATATTCAGGTTGGTCCAGAGCTTGAATTATGCACACTTTAATAAGATTAATTTTTCTCAAAGTAATTACTTTGTTATGAGAACAGTCTGCATGTGATAATGTATGGAAAACCAGTAACATAAAGAGTGGGATAAGATGCCTTGGCCTGAATATGTAGAGTATCTGCTCTGAACACTTGGGGGTAAAGTCACTTTTAGTCAATTTTGGTCTGTACTCCCTGCAAGTTGGGAAACTAGCTCAAGCTATAAAATGAAGATGTTTCTACTAACAGGCAGTGGGAGGAAATTATTGAAAGATTAGGGGGGAATATCAAAAATGTTCAGCACTGAACTAACTGTGCTTCTGCTACTGTCTTCAGTAGGAGCAGAGTTTTGACTGATAACAACTATATCTGATAGCTTGAACTTCGTGGGCAGCAATTGAAAGCTGTAGATCATTACAGGAGCGTTATCTGGCCAGCAGAGAGTTTTCACGCGTTCTCACAACACGAGAAGTAAAAATGTGGCCAGTGAGGAGAATTTTGATGAATGTTAAATACATATGCAGCTGTGTCAATTTGCTGGTATAAAAACTCTCTTATTTTTTTTGTATCTAGATTCTTCAGGTGTAAGCAAATACATAGACAATAGTGGAATTTTTTCTGACCACTGTTACAGCGTCTGCTCTATGAAACAGCCAGATATCAAGTTTTCTGATAACAGAGGTAAGAGTTACATTTTAGGGTCTTGGTACAATCCTTTACTAAGTGCATGAGACTGCTGTTCAGAAAAGTAAATGGGGAATACAAAATGTGCAGCAGGTGACTTTGAGCATCAGTCTGATCTGATATTCCTTAGACTGATGGAATGTTGTTTAATCATTATAACTGAAATACAATTTTCAAAGTAAAAAAAAACAACAAACAGTGACAACAAAAAGATCTTTCAGTTTTACAGTATTTAGAAAGACTGTTAGACTTCTTTAGCTAAATATTCATTAGATGAGTGATGTCAAGCTGACTGAACCAAGAGTTCAGATTAAATTTACCAGTAATTTCATTAAACTGTACTTAAGGAAAACAAAACACCTTTTTATACAGCATCCACTAGTTGATATAAAGTTCAGCATACCGGGCAGAGCAAATACAAGGATGGATTTTTATTGTGTTTTTTTTTCCTTTCACTCTAATAAAATTAGCAGCAGGTTTCGAGAAGTCTTACAAAGTAAGACTTTAAAGACTTTAAAATATGATGACCAGAAAAGATTTGAGATAAGAAATATTTACATTTTTTGCCTCTTTCAAATTCAAAGGTTTCATTTAAGGCTTTTAACTTTTTTCCAGTATAATCAGTTGACTGTTTTTAGCTAAAATTATAGAGACAGAGTTGCTACCTTTTGAATTTTTTTGTTGACTTCTATATGTATGGAAGTAATTTCTACAGAACATATTGTTACTTTCTTTAATGTAGGTTATGATGCTATTTAGTATATAAATTTATGCAACTGGAGTAAGTGGTAAGTAAGATCTAGGGTTGAATTAAAGAAATGATAATGATAGAACAGATAAATAATGGCAAGAAAATCCTTATTTTATCTTTATAGGTAGATTCCACAGTCCTGTGCAAAGTCTAGATACTGATGATGATGGGAGTCCAGTGCACGCTGGGACTTCTCAGTGGAGTGGATCACATTCAAATGTTGTGGGGATGCACTATACAGACCCCAAAAAAAAAGACAAAGGTAAATGTAAATGTGTATTTGCAGGAGCAGCCCCTCCTTAGCTGCTGGGAAGCTGGAGAATACAGATGTTGGCTTTTAATGTAGTTATGTGTTCCTTTTTTGCTTTGACAGAAGAGATGAAGGATTCATAGTTTATGCTATTTATTTGCTAATTAAACAGAAAACTTACTCTGGCTAGTTAAAAATAACTGCTTTTTGCATTTGTAAGCTGATACAGCTAGTTGAAAAGTTAAATACGAACCTAGGTTTTTTGCAGAGTTTTTTAATCTTTTGCTTTTATTGTCTATTTCCTCTTTCAGAAAAAGCTGCTAATAATGGAATGTGCAAAGATATATGCGATTCACCTATATTCAGTGACAGCCCTACAGAAGAAGAGAAACCCCTTGATATTCAAACTGTAGAAATTTCTACAACAGAGGTTAATGCTGTAGAAGTTCATGATATAGAAACACAAACTGTTTCACCTGAGAAGCTAGAGGCTGAGGACCTAGAGGAAATCCCTGTTGAAACCTGTAAAATCTTTGAGAAGAACCAAGCTTTGAATATCACAGCTCAACAGAAATGGCCTTTGCTGAGGGCCAACAGCAGTGGCTTATATAAGTGTGAGCTCTGTGAGTTTAATAGCAAGTACTTTTCTGATTTAAAGCAGCACATGATCCTGAAGCATAAAACATGTACAGACACTCATGTCTGTAAAGTTTGTAAAGAGAGTTTCTCCAGCAAAGTGCAGCTTATTGAACATGTAAAACTACATGAGGAGGATCCGTACATCTGTAAATACTGTGATTACAAAACAGTAATATTTGAGAATCTAAGTCAGCACATAGCAGACACTCACTTCAATGACCACCTTTACTGGTGTGAGCAGTGTGATATGCAGTTCTCTTCAAGTAGCGAGTTGTACCTGCACTTCCAGGAGCACAGCTGTGACGAGCAGTATTTGTGTCAGTTCTGTGAGCATGAAACAAATGATCCAGAAGATTTGCATAGCCATGTGGTGAATGAACATGCATGTCGACTGATAGAGTTAAGCGACAGCTATAATAATAAAGAGCGTGGACAGTATAGTCTCATAAACAAAATCAGCTTTGACAAATGCAAAAACTTCTTTGTATGCCAAGTGTGTGGCTTTAGGAGCAGGCTGCACACTAATGTCAACAGGCATGTAGCTATTGAACACACCAAAATATTCCCTCATGTTTGTGATGACTGTGGGAAGGGCTTTTCAGGTATGTTGGAATATTGCAAGCATTTAAGCTCTCACTTATCTGAAGGGATTTATTTGTGTCAATACTGTGAATATTCAACAGGACAGATTGAAGACCTTAAAACTCATTTGGATTTTAGGCATTCAGCAGATTTACCTCATAAATGTACCGATTGTTTAATGAGGTTTGGAAATGAAAAAGATCTTTTAAGTCACCTTCAGATACATGACACAGCTTAATTAATGTTCTTTCCCTGTAATCGATTTGTTAGAATTGGAATTATTTCCAGTCAGTCACTAAAATGTGAAATTAAATACAACTTAACAGCAATTGTACAATGGAAAATACTAATGTTTTGCTCTTTATATCAACAAAACACGTATAACAACTTGGTGTTGTGAATTTTCTTACTTAGGGGTTTCTGTAGGAATAATCACATTTACAGTGTGATGGATCAGATACTGGGGGGAGGGATGGTGGGAGTAGTTGCATGTTGTAATAGCAGTTCTGAAGGTCATCCTGTATTTTCATGTTTAATGTGCAAGAGCAGCGCTCTCAAGAGTTTAAAAAGGGACAAAGAGAAAGCCAACATCTAGTTTCATGCTTCAGTAACTGTACTTACCATAGTGTTCTCACTTGCATACTGAACTCATGTTACCCTCCGCAGCAGCAGGTCAGCGTGCTTATGTTTAGCAAATTGCACTGACCTGCCAAAGATAAACATGTTCTAAAAATTCTCAGGCATGCAAGTCTCCAAATTCATATGTCAGCCTGCATTTCCCACCCCTACTTTTGATAAGCTTTCAAAATTGACCTTTTTTCTTGGAGTACCTATCCTACCTCATCATTCACTTCCTGTCTTTCTCTGTTCAATGTTTAATTTCAACTCCTATCTGTGGAACCACCCAGCAGTACTCTAGTTCCTCATGAACTCTCCCACATTTACTACAGACTTCCCACATTGTTTTTGTCTCCTTTAGTTACCTTCAGCTCCTCTCTTTCTTTTGATGCACTAGTGAGACATGTTGCCTGTGTGTAGATTGGATCGATGTAAGCAATTGTAAGGGAATTTGCCAGGTGGTCCAGCTGAGAATGTACAAAGAGGGCGATCTTCATATGTAAAATCTTAACTTAGCTCTAACTAAAAGGGTGTGTGTGTCACCAACCTCATTTAGAGCAAGACTCTATTAGTTTATAATTATAATAATTCTGTAACTTTGTAATTAGCTTTCCACCACTGATAATTGGAGGACAGTTATTTTAATTCTGTAAATTTTAAACTTCTCCCATGTACTGGTTTAAAGCACTGGCACAGTACATAAATCCTATTAACTTTAATCATTTTCAAGTGGTTTCGCACATCACATTCAATAGTGTTGTCTTTATAATATCTTTAAAAGTGAATTTTTAAGCTTTATTCGGTAGCTGTATTTCTGAGTGACTGATGCTTGGGCCGATAATAAGGACGAGATTGTTTAGATTGTGCTAGTTATTGGGGTGAAATTACCCCTAAATAAGTGGTGGAGTTTACATTTCTCTCTGTATTGACTGTAAATTTGTAATGTAAGATTGTCTAATGCAAGCTTCGTGTAAATATAATTCATGTATAAAACATTTCTTGAACAATGAGATTTAGTGTTAGTAGCAGTAAGGTGTGCAGGAGTGTTTGCCCTGGATTTTTAAAGCTAAGGATAAAAATTGGCTGAATACAGTCAGCTTATGGAAGTTCAGTTTCTAGAGAAGTGTTTCTAGAGTCTAATATGAGCCAGTTAGCATATGTTGCTTTGCAGGAGGCAAGACCATTTCCATCCTTTTTAAATGCTGGGTTACAACTAAATCTGTGTAGTCATTGAGAAGAACAACTTGATCATATCATGATTGTATTTTATTAATTCATTTATAGACAGTGACAATGTCTGTAGCAGAATTGCTGACTTCCTATTTTGAACATGTTTATCCTAGCTGGCTTAATATGGTAGCAATAACATAGTTAACATAAAGTAATAATAAGAATTCTTTTAGATAGGGAAAGTTAATTTTGCTCATATTGGTATAATTGAGGGGGGAGAATGCTTGTCCTTCTCTTACAAGCTGCTCCTGGTGACATGCAGGTGGAAGGGCACTGATAAATGCCGGAGAGAAAGCCACTTCTTGGGAGACTCACAGTAAGATGGGGCAGCACTGTGGAAGGCATAAGAGAACAGTGGGCTTGAGTGTGTCCCAGCCAGGAAATGTAGTTTTGTAAGCCCATGGAGCACTGACACCAAAAACTTGGTTGACTCCTGAATAACTTCATGTCTCTGATCTTTGACTTGTGTCCATTTCTCATCTGTTGAATGGGAATTAAAAGAATACATCATAGGAATGTTACGAAGACAACTCATTCGTAGCAAAAATACGCATCACAGTGTCTGATTAGGAAGTATATTGAAGTTTGTCTTGGATTGAATTTTATAAATAAGGGAATAATGTTAGGGGTTTTTTTAATATCTATCAGAAGGTAAATGGAAGTCAACATGAGCAGGTGGACTCATTTTACCTTAGCAAGAACAGAAATAGGATATTTGCTTCCAAATGATTAGCATGCTAAAACATGCAAGTATATTAAGTAGTAGAAAAAATAAATAATAGAGTTAAGTCTGTTGAGTTGGGAGGCCAACTGTTGTACATGTCAAGGACTATATGTTGTTCCCGATTGAAGGAGTCTACAAGGTAGTTGTGAATTAAAGAGGAGAGTTTGGCTTATTTACATGAAATGCGTAAGTGAAAGGACAGTGTTCTGAGATTGCTGCATTGAGGTGAATTGAGAAGACTTGAATGCTGCTGGTCTGATACTGCCAGAGACTTGCGTTGTCTTTATCCCTATAGCTTGAGTAATTCTCCTTGGTCTTGAATTAGAGAAATTACCAATAGGAGTCAGAAGGGAATTATGCCAATATATTCTTTCTCTGAAACAGTAAATAAGGGGGTTAAATACAATTTTTTATTACAGTGAAACCTGCAAGGTGCACCTGTTTCAATAACAGCATTCAATCTGGAAGCTTTACAGAATCACAGACTGGCTTCAGAAATAATTTGTATTTGTTTTTTTGTCTTCAGGATTTTGAGCCTTTAGGTTAAATGTTTGTTGTGTATTTGAGCTTCCTGGATCATGTTTGTTACTGAACAAGAGAACTTTTTATATGAAAGATTCTGCTGACTTCTAAACAAAATGAAAAACCAACTAATTATTGCAGGAACTTAAAATATAGTAAATTAGTAATTCTAAAATTGTGTTCTCCATAATGATTATTAAGTGCGGTAGATTTTCCTTGTTTGTGGTTCTCATTTTTCTATGCTCTTTCATGGTGATGTATCAAATGTATAAATTAGCAGTGCTTTTGAACTCTTTAAACTATTTTAGCATTTGTCATTTTAGTTAACGGCTGACTTTGATTAAACTATGGTGCTGACAGTATTGAGGAATCCAAAGTCATGCTTCATTTTTTTTAGATTTTTATGAAAATTTTCAAGGCCTTGGAAGCTGAGCATTTACAATCCCCAGTATGAACTAGGAGACAGCAAAAAGCTTATGAGCGGTGCAAGATACTGTGTTAAGTACAAAGGACTTCGCTGAGGCTACAGCCTTACGTTGCATTATGCAGAGCCTTCGAAAAGCCAGAAATATGCGTGCCCAGCTCTTACAAACAGTTGTTTGGTAATTTATGCCGCTTCTCCTCTTCCGATTCTTTGTTAATTAAAACAGAAGTGTCAGCTCTACCCACTGGATTGCACCTAAGCAAAGAGCAAGGCCTGAAACGAAGCTGCAATCGCAGCAGACTACCAGCCTAGTGCGAGCCAGCATCGGGGCGCTCTGACCAAGGGGCCGAGCCTCCCGACGAGTGTGGAGGGTTGAGAGTTTAAGACACTTTCATCTTTTTCCATGGTCCCGCCTGTAATTTCTTGAAGGGCTGAGGAGGTCCCCGAGCTGGGCTAGAGGTGAAGCGACGGCGGGCGACGTTGGGCTGCAGCTGCAGCCTTCCCCGCCGCGGAGCGAGGGGCGGCCCGAGCGCCCGGCAGGGCCCCCCCAGCGGGGCTGGGGCGGGCGGCGGGTCTCTGCCCCCCCAGACGAGCCCCGTCTCCATTTCACAAGCAGCCACTGCGCCGCTGTCCGCGCCCAAGATGGCGGCTCCCTTCTGCCTCGCGCACTTCCGGCCCGCCGCGCCCCCGCCCGAAATGGCGGCGGAGCCGGGAGAAAGGCGAGGAGCCGGAAACGGAAACGTGGCCCGCCCCCGTCCCGGTGGCGGCGGCGCGGCGGTTGCCGGGTGACGGAGGAGCGTGCGGCCAGCGGGGCGCTCCGTAAGTGACCTGCGGGCTGAGGGGCGAGGAGCGAGGGGCCCCGGGCTCCCCCAGCCCCGCCGGCAGCGGCGGCGCCGCCGCCGCGACCGAGCCGCCGCGCGTCCCGGCCTGGCGGCTGSTGCGGCCCCGGACCGGCCTGCCCTGCCCTCGCCGGGCGGAGCCGCTGCCGGGCCTCCCCTTTCCGTGAGGGGAGCCCGCGACCTCCGCAGAGGTGTGAGGCCGCGGCCGGCTTTTAGCGGGCGGGGCGCGAGGCTAAAAGGAGACGAGGCCGTTGGAGGACGTACACGGGGGGGACTTAAGTGACGATGTACTTGACTGGAGAAGGCGAAGACCTGTCCCCGTCCCCGTCCCCCCCCCCCAATGGGGCGTTGTGTGGACACCAGGCTGAAAACCGAGTCCGGGTGCTGGGCTTTAAATAGAGCCCCAGCTGGATGTTTTCCTAGCTGAGCTCGTGTTTGAAGGTTGGCTGTAACCAGACAAGGGATTTGAAGTGCTTTGGCCAATATCTTTCAGTATTGAAGTTTATATCAACAAGGGCAGTAGGGTGTTCTTGGTGATGTGAGAAATCAGAGAAGAAAACTTAGTCTTTGCAGACTTTTTTTTTTTTTTTAATCCATTACCCCCCCCCCCCCCGATAACTAGGGGAAAGGTAAGAGTTTGTCAGGATAATAAAACCAGTGTAAATTAACTTTTATTAGCATTCATTGTATTTATTTCTTAGAATTTTACTGGGTGAGAACTCGTGTGGCTTTTCACTTGTGTTGGTGTCCTGAGCGTGTTAGTCACTTTTATGTAACTTTCCTTATAGTTGCATGATGGCAGAACCTACTGTCTCTCCACTCAAACACTTTGTGCTAGCTAAAAAGACCATTACTGCTATCTTTGACCAGCTGCTGGACTACGTCACTGAAGGAGCAACTTTTGTTGAAGGTTAGTTTTCATCTTAAACGCAAGGACCTTGTCTGTTGCTTTGAATTTGCTTTATGGTAACGCAGTGTGCATTATGATATACGTTAATATGCTGTACATGTCAATGTATGCATTCAAGAATAATCACTTTTTTTTTTTCATTTGAGTGTGACGTTTTCAACTTAGGCTAGAAGGAATTTTTAGGGTGTTTCCATATACAAAAGGCTGATTGAATTATTTGGGCTGGTAACCCAGCCTCCTTTCAGCAAGGGTGAAAGCTTAACAACTTCAGTATTAGCAGTCTTGCAGTTTCTTTTGCACAGACAAGAGGCTAAACAAGTTCTCCCAATGTTCGGTATGAAAGTAGGTCAGCTCGACAGAGCACAGAGGAGCACTGGTTACACCCTCAAAAGTTTGGTAATGCAGAGGAGCATGTGTTGCTGAGCAGACTTGGCCGCTCATCACCCGGGTTAATTCTGACAGGAGGAGACAGCCCGGCCTGGCTACCATACCTGAGAGGTCCTGGCTTTCCTCTCCGAAGGAGGCAGGTGCCACCAAAGTGGGACAAAACAATAAGCCCTGGAACGCAGCTCAGTCCAATGAAGAGAGTCATTCAAATTCTGAAAGTATTTCATGCTGCTTAAATGTTGATAGGTTTTAACACCAACAGTTTTGCACTGTTGATTCATCTACAGTGAATTATGTCATGGTTTTATAAGTGCTTGCCTGGACCTGTCAAACGACAAGGGCTAATATCAGGGTCTGTAGTGGGGTTTTTTTGTGTTTCATTTTTTTTACAGCTGTATAATTAAAATTCAGACAGGTCCATGTTGGCATGTGAAGTACTGATAATCTGTATCTTGTATCCTGGAGCATGTACTGTGTACATGATTGTTTTTGTGCTATTCTTTTTCTATGTCTAGCAACATACAGGAACCCAGAGCTTGAACACGTAGCAACAGAAGATGAGCTATCAAAAATACAGGCATATAAAAATAAGTTAGCAGTCATTGGTGAGGTGCTTTCACGGAGACACATGAAAGTGGCATTTTTTGGCAGGTAATGAACAAAATTACCAAATTTTAATTTCTTTTTTTTTTTTCCTGTCATTTGGGACTTAGTGTCCATATTTCTAGGTTCTGGATTTAGTGTTCCATCATAAAGTTATTTTCTTAAATATTAATATATTAAAACACGTTCTCTTGTCTAATTGGAGCTAAATCTTTCTTTGATGCCGTCTGGTTCCATCACTGTATCTTGATTATGTACATCATGTTACATGTTTGTCATTGATAATCTGTATAAAATAATTATTCTGCATAGATGTACCATTTGACTAAGGAAGGTCTGAGATTGTTGTCATCTTCTCCAGAATGTTTTTGTTTTTTTTTTAACTCAATGGTTTTGTTTGTTTTAGTATTTTTGTTTTGCTGGCCTTTTGTTTATAAGAACTTTGGTTTGTGTTTGATCACAAGCAACTGTGAAAAAACTACTTCTTGGGCTGCTTTTGTTTCCACCTATAAGCAACTGAAGAAAGAACAGGATAACAAAGTTAGAGAAGCTTGCCTTATTAATCATTAGTTTGCTGTATCTATGTGATGATTATTAGGGATGATATATTTATTATTGGCTTAAAAATAAATCTGAACAAAGTTACCAAGCTACGAAGTTATGCTTTTCTGAATCACTGATTAGGAAAAGTTCTAGTTCAGTCCTTGGTGGTGTTACCACAGACTATTGTATCTTTTGTATATTTAAGTAATATTTGCAAAGTTCTGAGTGTTTTAAATTCTCTTCTGTTCCAAAAAAGATATTTTCAGAATTAGAAAATTTTTAACCGTGGTTAGCTTTGGGTCATCTAATCTCTCTCTATATGTATTTATTGTACGTGGCAGGAAAATGGTGTTGAAAAGTAAGGTATTTGTTGCACCCAAAAATATGCTACTACATAAAAAATTAAATATTTTAAAGAGGTGCTGTGCCTCTTTGGTTGTAGTTATATTGTGCTTTAGTTTTCAGTCTGATCTTGATGGAACAGTTTTAAGCTTTCAAAGAGACACATTAGTTGGGTTTTAACGTTTCCAATTAATGTCTGCAGTCCAAACATTGTGCTCTGATGTTCTTATAAAATTTGGAGGCTGTAGAAATAGACTGGAAATTCGGATTACTAAATGCAAAGTGAGATACCGAATTATTAAGTCCTTCCAAAAGACTAAGGTTCCAGTGCTTTCAGATGCTTATGTGCCTGGTTAGTCCAGTTTGCTCTGGGAAGATTGCTATTTCTATGCCTTTTTTTTTTTTTAAACAAGTTTTTCTCCAATATGGATCTCCATGTTTTAATTTTAAAAATTCCTTAATAGTACTAAGGAAATGTGTACAACAATGATCTCATTACCTTCACTTTGCTAACGGTAGTTCAACTATTAAAAATATACAGTAAAAGGACCTGGGATAAAGGAAGAGATTATATCTGAGCCTTGACATTTCACGGAGTTGAAAGAAAAATGCATTTACAGCTATGATTCCTAGTAAAAGTTGCTTTTGCAAAGGGCAGGGGTTCAGCACAGGGGAAAAAGAATTAATTAAACTTTAACTTGGAGATGTGTCCTCAGAACAATCCAGAGTTTTTGAGAGAGACATTTGGAATATGTCTGTAAACTGTTGTACAGTGAGCACTTAACTGTTCTTCCAGGAGAAGTAGCTCAAAAAAACAAATTACAGTCTATGTTCACTGCACCCTGTTGTGTTAAGCTGTGAATCTTTATGGGTGAGGGGTAAAAGGTTAGTGCAAAGTAGCATATTGCTGAGGATGAACTTCAAATTCTTGCAAAATTTTGAGTTGGAGAACAGTGCCATTTAATCAATGGGTTTTAGTTAATTTAGCTACCTTTTCCCTCTAAAATGAGGATAAGACTAAGTCTCCTGATTGAAGAGAGCATTTACATTATGAAGATTATGTACAAGAAATAAATTTGAATGTTTTTTGTACACTGTTTCACGTCTTACGGTGGAAATCTTCATTCAGTTGAGGATATTGTCCATTGACTTGGTCTGAGTTGTCATCATTGGCAGTGATGAGAATTCCCAGACAGCAGTGCTTTGCGATGTAGCTGAAGGCATTACTAACCGTGCTCCTTTTGCACCACATCTAATGCCTGGAAGACTGAATCAGAAGTAGTGGTTCTTTTGTGGCTGGAAGAGATCAAACTGTTTCTCTGAAAAGAGCGGGCTAAGTGACTTGAGGTGGTAGTTTCATGATCGCTTAAGCAGCCTAAGTATTGACTGCCACCCCAGAGGGTAGTCTTGCTCTGCCCCAGGCGTGCAGACTTCTCCTCACATCCTCTTCTGGCATCCCTAAATTTCCTTTAGCTTTGTCGTTGGCAGGAACGTGGAACTGTTACCTGATCAAAAACAATTCTGACCAAAATGTTATGTATGTTTTCAGTCGGCTCTTTTCAAGGGAACACTAGGGTTGGCACAAAGAAGAGGGCAGGCTGCCCCTTTATGCGGGACATTCTGCAGTTAAATTGCAGTTTAACCATTCCTTTAAGTTGATCTGAGGCATCATTTTACACTAGATGCTTTTTTCTGCTGTAGCAGCTTTTTTCTGCTGTAGTCTGTGTGAGATGCTTCCCATATTTACACGTTATGTAGATGTGTGATGCCAATTGAAATGTATCAGAAAACTTCAAATATACCAGATAAAAGCATTCTTGCCAATACAGGTTTTGCTCATTGAGCCAGTATGTGTTACACAGATGAAAATGGGCTTTCTTGGTTGGATAGCCTATGTTGGCATTAAGAAAGGTTTTTGGAATTGCTATTCAAATGAACTTTTCTTGCATTCCCTCTTATTTCTGGCAAGCTATAGCTTGAAGCTATACCACCCAAAACAACTTGTATGATGTGGGCCTGATGCAGTTAAATGGGGTGCATTCATTTTAAAATAAAGGTATATTTAATTTTGCTATGCTTTGCTTGAAGTGATTTTATTTTCTTTCCCTTTAGAACGAGCAGTGGAAAAAGTTCAGTCATTAATGCAATGCTATGGGATAAGGTACTTCCTAGTGGGATTGGCCATACGACTAACTGCTTTCTCAGCGTGGAAGGAACGGATGGAGATAAGGCTTATCTTATGACGGAAGGATCAGATGAAAAAAAGAGTGTCAAGGTATGGTTTCTAAATGATTAATGCTGCTTTTCACAACTTTTATTTTCCAGGTCTCAAAAGGTCTGTCTTTTAACAATGATTTCAAGTCTTACTAAAATATAAGAGTAACTCATTCTGCATGTTTATGCTGTTCTTGTTCAGGAATGAATAACTGAATAAACAGAAATAATCCACCTCAAAATTTTCCCTGGATATTTCAGGGAAACAACTGATGTGTGTCTCATTGTAGGATGGCATACATTAAGTGATTTAGTTTTATAGGACTGACAGTAAGTTCTGTTACTTGTTAAAGATTTGCAGTGTGCCTCTAGTTTGGCCCTACAAGGTTTAGTTTATTTAACTGCTCGTATTTACGTGTATAAATGCTGATGGATATAAGAGGCAAGAAAATGATTCACAAATATTCACCAGAAAGAAATATGAACTTTAGTATCCTATTTAAGAAATATAAATGGATTATTAAGTGATAGGTTTGCCTGAGAAACAAATTTGGCTGGTTTACAGGCTTGTTCATGGTGCATACGCATGTTTGTTTTCTCTCTCATTAGACTGTTAACCAGCTTGCCCATGCACTTCACATGGATAAAGATTTGAAAGCTGGCTGTCTTGTCCATGTCTTTTGGCCCAAGTCAAAGTGCGCCCTCCTGAGAGATGACTTGGTTTTAGTGGACAGGTATGCCTACTGTTTTATTAAATGTTTTCTCAAATAAATTAGCCATGATAATATTTAAATAAGATACCAGTTAACTAACTGTGTTTCTCTTTTGGTTATTAGGTTATGAAATTATTATGAGGTCTTTCTTTTTTTTGAGAGTGCAGAGTTTGTTCTTTTGTATATACTGCTGCCTGTCATCACTCAGCGGATTTTGGCCTCGTAACAGTTGGAACAAACAAGTGTCCTGTGACTGAGCTGAATAAGGGACTAGCTTTTGGCTGAGTTTTACTTCCTCCTTTAAAACAAAGAATATGGAAATGCTGATAGGGTTGTTGCAGCAACTGTAACCCTTTGGCCTGTCCCCTGTCCTTCAGACTCTTCAGACTGATCAGGTGAAGTGTAAGGAGTCTGGACTTCATATTTAAAAGCTTCTGATAAGAGTTTCTATGCCTAGATTCCAAAGTAATGGTTGCTTTTGAAACGTAATTGTCAATATGTGGGTTATGTTTGTCTGTGTGTTGGAACGTTTTTCCATAGTTTATGTATTTAAAGGATTCTGAAAGGTGTTGCCCTTGCCTAAGTCAAATGTCAGTGTTCATGGCCACTCTGATGTATAAACTAGTAATATTTTTTCAAACTCTTAAGTGATCTATGCCTAAGGTAGGAATCTAGTATAGATTCTATTCTTATGAGTGAATTTGTAAATACGGTTTCTTCATAGCCAGCAAAATAAGTTCCAGAATGTATTCTGATAAATAGTAGTGCTTTTTGTCATGTCTGTGATCTTGCACCTTTGAAATCAGTGGGAGCTTGTCATTATTTTCTTGGGTGCAAACTTAGGGCTCATATTAGTTTTAGTAACTGGAGGAAACCAGCCCAGTTGGCAAAAGAAGATAGTATGTTTGATGAACTTCAAAGCTTATGCAGTTGTGCTGTCTTCTCGGGGACATCTGCATAACACAAGCCTCCTGGAAGCCCAGAAGTGATCCTTGCATGGGTATAATATAAAGCATGATTTGATCTGCACGGTTTTGCTTGCTAAAGGTGAAATGTAAAGGGAAAAGAAAACAGCTTGGAATCTGAGAAAACTGTGAAGCTGGTACTTGTGAGGAGAAAACCATCTTTTTACTGTTAAATGGAACAAATCTGAACTGGAAATAATTGAGCTGTGGCAAGCATGAGACACAGTGCTCTTACTTCTAATTTGTGATTTCCTTATTCACTAATTTGTGAAAAACTGACAGAACACTACAGTCTTAAATTCATTTTGATTATGTTGTTATGTTATGCAAACTGTGCATAGACCTAAAACTTATAGATAGGTCCATTTAAAAAGAAAAGAGAAAATTTATTTTATGAAGAACTGGCCTTCTCATTTGAAATTTAAAACTTGGGAGATGGGGAGGAGGACCATTCTGTGAGACTGTCTGGATTATGTCACTTTTCATGACTATATCAATCCATATATTTATTTATTTGAAGCTGCATTTTGGAGAGAATAGATGGTCTAATGAATGAGCAATGTTGAATAGTGGTTGGTTTGTGTTATGCCTGCCTTAAACTTGAGGTGAACATCAGCTTCAAGTTATAAAGCTTCATATCTTATTACAGGACCCTTAGGAAATCCCCCTGTATTTTTATCAGTTTCTAAAACTCAAGTATTCCTTTGCTGGATAATACTTCTTTTTACTATTTTCTTCAACAGCCCTGGCACAGATGTCACCACAGAGTTAGACAGCTGGATTGACAAATTCTGCTTAGATGCTGATGTTTTTGTCTTGGTTGCCAATTCAGAATCAACCCTCATGAATACGGTATGATGTGCAATGATTTTTAAGTTAGATCTTCATTTAAATATTCAGTGTTCCTTAATTGCTTCCAGTAGTCCTTCAGCAAAGCTTCCTTGAATTGCTGCCTTTAGATCTTGTGAACAGAATTGGGGGGGGGGGGGGGGTAATCCCTTGTTATGGAAATAAGAACCTAGTTTCTTACCAGTTTTGTTTGCTCGGACTTGAGCATAGACTTTATCTTTTCTGTCTTAGTTTCTCTTTTGAGAAACTGCGGAAATGCTTGTCTGGCTTTCCAGTTTATTCATATTTGTGTCCTGAGGACATATTTCTATCATCAAGAAAATAAACTGCGAAATACTTCATATCCGGAAGTTCAGTAAAATATGCAAAGTATGTGAAGAAAACTGAATTTCTGTCCTGTTCCTTGTGTGCTCTTGCCTCAGAAGAGCATGAATTTCCGTGCTGTGTCTTGTGTTGAGGACTAGTGCTACAATTTGCTATCGATGGTCTTTGTTTTTCTTCCTGTGAAGGTGCTAGCAATGAGCAGTCTTTTTGCGCAATTCTGTCCTGCTTGAATGTGGAGAACTGAAGATATTTTAACACCTTTATTTTATAAAGCCTAGTTTCAAGAGAGAGAAGACTTCTATATACCTTGCAGCCTGAAAATTGTATGATTCCTAGAAGGGGAACATGCAAGGTAGCCAAGGGAGCTGTTGTGATGCTCAAACGACACAACCAGAGATTCGCCTTAATATTGTAGTGATCCCAGGTTTTGACTGAACTAAATACTACGAATGCAGATAATGTCAACATAAAGTTTCTGTGCTGTTGGAAGTTTGACTGCCAGAATGTCATATAATGCTATTGGGAAATCCCTTGCAGATTTTTATTAAGTAAGCCTGCTGTGAACAAATAAAACGCTCATGATTGTTTTGAGCATAGTTCTAATGTGCAAAGTGATGTTTCTTGTTGAGGCAGTTGTTAATATGATAAAGATCTGAATGTAAGAAGCCAATATTTCCTTGCATTCCAGCCAATTAGAATGTTTGAGTAGAAATCTGAGAAGAAGAAAAAATGAGTTTAAAAACACTGCATTGTGTTTTCTGATCTGAATCCACAAAGACTCCAATACAAAAGGCATCTGATTTAAAAAAAAAAAAAAAAAAAAAAAAAGACTGCATCCAAGTCAGAGAGGATTTGGCACAACTGTAGCTTATCTTCTCCATTATCTCACATGAAGGACACTTTGAATTTTAGCATGGAGGAAGTCTAGTAGTTTGCTGTAGTTTAAATAAATAATTTAAAAAAAAATTAGGTTTTAGTGAGCATTCCACTACTATGTAGAAACATGGAAACAATAGGGACCTGCATGCCAGATAAAATTCAGTTTGGTGTAGTAAAGGAACAGAGATAAAGCCAAAGTCGATTTGGTTCTCCCATTTGCTCATGAAAATGGACCATTAAAAATAATCTGACTGAGATGATAAATATGCAGGAAACGTATGGATTGTAGGTCTGCTGGAAAATTCTGTTAATTTTATACTTGTCTGATCCTTAACATCCAGTCACATAAGTGGTTTTGCGCCTTTTTTTATTGTGACTTTGGCCAATTTTTTCTTTCCTTGCCAGACACAACTGAAAATTACAAAAGATAAAAATAGGTTAGTCTTGCAATTTGTCTGAAGTATAAAACTGCTGAGTTTTTTGGATTGCCATACCTATAAATCCTTACTTAATACTGAGCACCTTGTAATCAGTAGAATCCAGAGATAACCAGCGTTCAGGGTATATATTGGAGGGGAAGGAAGGAAGATCTTAGTTGTGATTGAGGCTTTGTCTTGGTAAACAGCTGTTTTAATGTTTCTCCCTTATTTAAAAAGAAAAAAATTCTTCAGCTTGGTAGACATAATTGAAGTTGCCTTTAACAATTGCGTAACTGCTCTAAAGCATTTGCAATTTGCTTTGCATTGTGGCAAACGCTAATTTTTTTTCTACATCTGCACAGGTTTTTCCTTCAGGTGAAGCACAAAGTAACTGTATTCTTGTCCTGCTTGGACATTAGCTTTACTTCTTACTATAACATGTTTGAGAATATTTGGCAGCTGCTACAAAACCATAGACTTTAGCATAAACATGATTTTTCCAATAATCCCTCATAAATTTTCTTTAGACATGATTCTTATTTCTGCAGTGGTAAGCTTGTTTACGCCTACTTACTCCCTGAACGGTGGAGACTAACATGTTTCCAACGTTGTGTCCGGAATGTATGTTGGTGTCCTGCTGTAGATTCAAGAACCATATGGCAGCAAAGAGAGATTTTGTGTTTGAGCTGTGTTGAACAGGGGTTCACTCCATCGTGGTTCATCCATTATGACTGCGCTGATGGATGGGAGGTACAGGAAAGGGGCCTAAATATGTTTTCAGGAACATACAT
This sequence comes from Apteryx rowi, assembly GCF_003343035.1. NCBI lineage: Eukaryota > Metazoa > Chordata > Aves > Apterygiformes > Apterygidae > Apteryx > Apteryx rowi. The sequence goes on along the minus strand of NW_020447197.1, from coordinate 1,343,067 downwards.
GTCTTATTTTTAATGTTAAAACATTCAGCAATTGTTTGGGGTGGTGTTATTTTCCTTTGGCTCAAGCCATATGTGCTCAAACAGCAAATATAACTTATTTGTAGTTCAAGCTAACGTTATCCAGTTGAAGAATATAGTTGGATGGGAGTTTTTCTAGATATTAAACCAAATTTGGCAGGATGGACAAGAATATCATTCAAATAAGGAAGACTTCACAGTTTTAGCCAGACATCTTTTTTAAAAAACAAAATGAGCAGATACAGTCATAATTTTTTATGTTGTCTTTTTCTGTTCCTCTCTTTCCCAACAGTATTTTGGATGTCACACAACTGCAAACAAATTTAATGGAGGGCTAGAACTATCAAAGAAGAGTAATTTTTGTGATAAGAAGTGTGTAAGCGCAAAAAAAGAGATTTATAGAAAAAACAAATTTTCTGTTTCAGTGTTTTCTAAACTATTTGTTTTGAAAGTGTTATTACTTTGTATCTATTTTAGAGAAGTTTGCAGCATCTTTGATTTTTAGTATTGGCATCAATTTTAAGACATTTGATCACTTTTGAACTATCATAAGCTGTTTTTGTGTTGGATATTTGTGGTTTTTAATACTAATGAATTATTTTTAATACAAAACTTTAACAAAGGTTGTTCAGCTTTAGAATCTATTACAGAAGAATATTTGACTGGTTTGGATGTCTGGGGAGTGTTCTGTTTGTGTTTTAATTCTTAGGAGAAGCATTTTTTCCATAAAGTGAACGAACGACTTTCCAAGCCAAACATCTTCATCTTGAATAATAGATGGGATGCTTCTGCATCAGAACCAGAATATATGGAGGATGTGAGTGACTTGATGGTGCTTGTTGTTTTCAGTCAGATTTCTGTAACTGAGAACATTGCTTTTTTTGTATGTACATGTGTGTGTATATGTGTGTGTATGTACATATATGTACACGTATATATGTGTGTGTATATATACACGTGTCTGTGTATATGTGTATGTATACACACACACACACACAAACTTCCAGATGCATGTGAGCATGCTAATTTGCCTAGATAATACAGAGAACGCCAGGTTTGTCCTATTAATAAATGGTAAGGTACTTGATCAGAATATGGAAATAACTGTTATTGCTTGTTAGAAGCAAAAAGCAACCTGCAAATGAAATTAGGATATATGCAGGCACATAATACAATGCAAAGCTTGTTTAGAACCTTTTTCTTCCCCAGTAGGCTCATTTTAAATCCTCTTTGTATTACCTTTTAGTTCTGTAATGCCATCTGAGGATACAGATTATGCATGTTAAAGCACAGAGTAACTGTCAAACAGATCTTTCCAACTGCAACTTGCCTGCAATAATACCCAGTAGCCTGTGTATAGGGAATGAAGTGGTTACCTCAGTAACTGAGATATCTGACTGGTGTAAATAAAGGCAATTGTAGAAGAAAATATTTTTGCTTCCAGAGCAGTTTAAATGGTTATGGACAGCTGCTGCATCAGTAGGATTAGACGGCATCTGCTGTCTAAGGGTTCGTCGGCATCTGCTGCACTCTGTTTCTTACTCTGTTCTGATTTGATGATGGCTCAATTTGTGACTTTTTCTCATGAGCTTTTTCCTTTTTCCTCAGGTGCGTAGGCAGCACATGGAGCGCTGCCTCACTTTTCTAGTTGATGAGCTCAAAGTTATTGATCCTATAGAAGCGAGGAATCGCATCTTTTTTGTCTCAGCAAAAGAAGTTCTGAGTGCCCGGAGACAGAAGGCCCAAGGAATGCCAGCGGGTGGTATGCAGGGATTCTTGCTTTTCCTCAAACATGGAAAAATATCGTAAAGCCTGATAAAGAGAAATGTTTAAGATACAATTACTGCTGTGAGGTGGTGTTCTCTCTCTTAAGTTCTCTTATGTTTTGCAGGAGAAGCACTTGCTGAAGGATTTCAAACGAGATTCCAGGAATTTCAAAATTTTGAACAGATATTTGAGGTATTTATGACGGACTTTTTAGAGTGTCTCTTTTCTTGGTGCGAAGGTAACTTTTGTTCATGCTTAGTTTCATTTTACTGAACATTACCTGTGTCAAGAAGTGGAGGAGTGTAAGGTATTCAAACCGTGTGACAATTTTGCCTTATCTTTGGTCTCTGTTCATCTGTTCTCACCTTGACTAGCATGTGGTTGTTAGAAGGAAGCGTTGTCCTGTGAGGGAAGGAATCAAAACTGGAATTTTAGCTTGTGTTTTAAGATCTTAACACCAATATAGTCAAAAAAATACAAAAAGAGATGATACTCCTAGAAATTAGTGTATTAGTATTATAACCATGAGCTGGTGAAATGTTTGCAGCTTGGTCAGCCTTATTTTGTTCTGAAGCTGTAGCTTTGTAATTAATAACTGTAATTCAGGATACAAACAGTAAGAAATTCTGTTTCACCAATACAAAATTGAATATTTACTTACATCTTTAAAGTCAGAGTTTTGAAATTATCACCGTTATCTACCTCACAGTTCTGACACTCTGAACGCTAACACTATTTTTGCATTCTTGCTGCTGTACGGAATCCATTCTTCACCCCCAGTCCAGCTATATTCATAGCTGGAGTTTACACTTTCTTCAGAAGTAGGATTGTCTAGGCAATTGATTTTCTTTTGGCAGAATCTATTTATCTTGCTGAATTTGATAACTCTAATATTAAAGCCATTCCTGTGTATCTTAAGGAGACATCTTGGATATGCCTTTATTTTTTGGTGTGATATATATTAGCCTATTTCATGTAACATGAGTCTGAACAATGTGGATGACAGCAAATGCTCAAGGCTGCTTTTACATGCCTCAACTAGCAATTCTTTGTTCCATATATTTAAAAAGATCAAACTGCCTCTGAAAAATATTTTTCTCGTGTTACAAATAAGCCTGTTTGACCTAAGGAGAACCGTATTATGTAATGATGCATATATATCAAAACTGTGTGAAAATAATAGCTTAATTCAATCCTGCAAAAGCAAAAGCAAGAAGGTCTACAGTTTGAATTTAATCCTTAACTGCACTCTTGTGATAGATGACTGAGTTGTTGAAATGACTGGTTCAGACACCTGCAGGGCTTAAGTTCATGGGGCATGACATTTCTTGCTCATGTTCCTAGCCATAGTCAAGCATGCATTTTGTTTGTAATTTTTTGTCCTTAGCTTTATAATAGGAAGCTCTCAACCAGCAGGAAGAAAGTGGTAACTAAGCTTCTAAATTAATCATTATTCTTTAACATATTTTCCCATGTGCTGTACCTAAAGTTTGTTTTACAAAAACTCTTAAAATTACAATTAAGCACTCAACAGGATATTCCAAAAATTACAATGGCCTTACGATTTATTAAATTATTTGATACTATCAGCAGTCAGCACGTCTACAAATCAGATTCCACAGTCTCATGCCAGCCACCAAGATGAGAAGTGTCCCTGACAGGGTTACAACCATGAAAAATGTCTTTGGCAGAGGCAGGGACAGAGAACAATTCTGTGACAATGCTCAGTGGCCTAAAACATCATCTTTTCTTCGTTCAAGTTATCTATTTCATTTGCCGCACACCTCCTGACTCTGACAGCGAGGGGAGGATTCTGTCATGTTTTTCCCTGTGCAGTCCTGTTTCTTCCACGGCCATTCACGCTGATGACAGGATAACTGTGTGATCACATCACTTGATTTAGCACATGTTGTCACATTCTAAGGTTGCCCAAGCAATTTAAATTTTGTGTATTCGGTGTTGCGGCTAATGTCACAACCTTGAATTCAGGTTTTGTGGGCAATTTCCTAAGTTCTAATAGCGTTTTATTTGCTTGTTAAAGCCAGGCTGATACTTACGGTTCACTGGGTCTGAAGTCTTCAGACCTAAAATTCAAATTACTGTCACTTGAGCTAATACAGTGACTGATAGCAGTAGTATGCCAACATAAGCTATGTTGGCTACTATTAGGGACACCTTTTAGCAGAGTATATTAACGAGGAATAGTGTATGTGAAGTAGAATTTTGTGTGATCGGTCTGGGAATAAAATCCTAATTGATACCATGCTTTATGCACTGGTAGACCAAATTTGGGTGTTATATGGCTGTTAGTAGCGTCTAAGCACTTCTGGGGGATGGGCTAAGGCACTTTGGATTTGTGTGACTCTGGATTGTACTTCAGTCTGTGAAAGGGGATGTACAGAGCACGGACGCTTCCGCCTGTTCAGGCACCCCGCTCGGTCTTTCCAAGTGTCGTGTGCATTATTTCATCTGGTTCCCATCTCCAAACTGTCTCCTCACCTCATCTATATAAGTGTCCGTGACTTCCATGTTCCCACTGGCTGCGTCTGCTGGTTTTGTTGCTTCTGTCACCTCGCTTTGGTCTCCACTGCATTAAAATTGGGCAGCTTCCTCCTCTTTACTTCCTGGCCTGAGAGGAGGAACTGTTACCTCTCCAATGCTTTCGCATTCCCGACTTTAGTATCAGTACCCTGTGGCTAAGGGCCCCAGTTTTGGGGGAAAGCCTGTTCATCCCAGGGCTGGTATGAGCTCAGTTCAGCTGGAATCTTTAGTGAATCTAGAAACAACCCTTCAGTGCTAATCTGTTGTGGTATGTGAAAAACTTGTAGCATTTTTGAAAGGCTTGTAACTCTGCATTTATGTGGAGTTTTGTTTCAGCGCAAAAGACGTTCCAAATATAGCTATAACATGTTCTTCTCCAAAGCACAGTGTTGTTAAAGTTACTGGCCAGACTTTAATATGTCTGGAAACACTGGAACCACTTGTTGTAAGCAGTGGTGAAATTAAAGTTTTAGAGGTGCATTTAGCAGCTTTAACAAGTGATGTTACTATATAGGTCAGCTGTATAACAGCAGGGAAAAAGGTATGCAGTCTATAGGACCCTTGGGTCAGGTTAGTGGATTGTGAATTTTTATCTTACGGAATAATGACAAATAATGTGTGTGTGTTTTCTGAAATTTTAGAATGAGATACACAGAAATACCTTATCAGAATGACGAAGAAGTGCGTGCGTAGTGAGCTGTGTGCAGTAGTTCTCGGTGGATATTCTATATAGAAACAAAAGCCATCCTGCCTCAGGTCACGGTGTTTGCCAAGTCACTTCATAAAGCTGGGAACGGAAGTGGGGCGGGGGGAGTGGAAGAGGGAGGCAGAGCAGAAGAGGAATTCTGGCTACCCGTTGAAACAAATAACACAGCCCGAATTAGTACACTATTGCGGAGTCTTCTGACAGTACTTGGGAATGTAATAAGCTGTGCTCTTACAGATTATCTTGCGGTACTGAGCGTGGGCTGCAAGGTAACTGATTTTGGTTAGGCCGTTGAAGCATAGCTTTTATCTTTGTTTTGATAAATGTTTATTTATAAACTAATAGCAAATGTGCAGCTGTCCTCCTCTTACCTTTTCCAGTCATATAACTAACCTTTGTGTTTTTCCTAGTGCTCTAACTTGGATTTTCTGATTGTGTTGTGAGTGACTGTCATCCTTTTATCTACTGCATACTAATGTTTGCGAAGACTCTCTCCTCTGTGTCCAGTCTAGCTCTAACAATGTGCTGACATTTATGAAGCTCTGGCCTTTCATTGCTGATTTCTAGATCTGCTTCATCGAGGAACAGGGGATATAGTTAACCCATCTTGTTTATTTTGTTTTGATCTATCATTTATAGATGGTTAAAATTTGTTATTACAAAGCATATTAAGGTGATAGGCAAGTCTTTTGAAAGCCACCTAAATGCTGTTTGTGCTATGAAAGGTGCCCCCACAGCCTAAAAACAAATAAAAACCTCCAGCTCTAGTATAAGGAAACTAGATGCTTACTTTCTTTCCCTTGAACACACCCACACACAAGCTATTGCTAGTATGTGGTGACTTAGTGCAGTGTGAACACCTGCACTGTTTAACTGGCCACATAACTCATTGTGGGCAGTTGCTTAAAAAAACCTTAAGTCTTAATTTATGGTTTATCACAATCAATTTGCTTTTGCCCAAACTGAACAGTTAGATATCTTTTCAGTGTCCTGTAACTTCTGAACCACTGTCCAATACTTAAGATTGCAGATTGATTAGAAATGATATCTTTAAAGTATTCTCTGCTAGTACATTTAACACTTCAATAATCTACGAATGAGTTAATATTTTAAGAACTACTTAGCAACTGTTATATCCTGTGAGATGATCCTTGTTTCTTATTCCTAATTGTATATTTTTTTCCTGGATGGTCAATATTGACTTGAGCATATCAAATTGTATTGATAAACTACTTCTTGAAACTAAGAATATATATTGCAACAAAGCAAGCTGAAGTTAAGCAATCCTGCCAGCATTAATATTAGATAGTCTGTAATTCCAAAGAGATCATTTGGAAATTTTTCTGAAGAGCTAGACTTATCTTAGGCATCTGAGTTTGTTTTTTTCTTTACACTATTAATTTATTTTAAAAACCTATGCACATTACTGTGAATGAACATGAAGGTACAGTTTTGCTGCTATGGATCCATTTGAAATTTCAGTTCTGTTGCCTTTTGATTTTGTGTTCTTTCTCCCTTTTTATTTCCTGTTGGTTTAAGTTAATGATAATAGCAGCAAGTGCTTTCTGGCAGTGAAATTCCTGAAAGTGTTGATATGGAATTGCAGTAATGTGTTGTGGCTTGGGCCCCTCGCAGGAGTGTATCTCGCAGTCAGCCGTGAAAACCAAGTTTGAACAGCACACTATCAGAGCTAAACAGATAATAGATACTGTGAAAAACATTATGGACGCCATAAACGTAGCAGCAGCAGAGAAAAGGTAGGTTGGCTGGAGGGCTGCTTGGTTTTGGTTTATCCAGATCCTCCAAAGAGCCATTTCTGTGGTGGTGACTTTCTTGGGCTATTATGGACTGTAAAATTCACTCTTCTCAATTGGTAAGAAATAAAGAATTTCCATGGTTTGTCAGTCTTACTACTATTCACTTGCACCACTCAGTCTTGTCCTTGGTCTGTGATTTTTTTATTATTATTATTTTTTAATGGGGATCTTAGTTTATTTTTATTTTTCATTATTGACTTACAGTTACAAAGGCAGTCTGAGGGTTTTAAAATTAGGGTTTTTTTCGAAACTGTTCCAAATTGTAAGTTTTTCTAGCCATAGCCAAGACTTTAGAAATGATGTTTGGGCCTGCTTTACCTATAGTTTTTTGTTAACAGTAATGCTGAGAAACTACATGGGAGGATGTAGACACTTTAATTTGCAAATGATTAGAATACCCAAAGGGATGAGAAGAGCTCATGTCAAGTTTGGCTTGGCCTGTGGTCCGTTTCAGATTGTATCCTTACGTATTTTTCTTCTCTCTTTGCTCACATAATCCTTTTATGACTAATAATAGTAGCTCATTTTCTCTCTCTGATAGTTTCATATGTGCTTCGAGATTTGTTTATGGATGTTTTTCCTCGCTTTTGTTGCTACCTTTGTCTCTCTTGTACCCAAGTATCTTGCTGTTGTCTTTAATCCTTTCCATCCACCTCCTTTTTGCCTCTGATAATCTTATGTATCTTTATGTTCTGACAGACTCCACTGTACTTGTCAAACATATTCACCTTCCTGAATATATGAGCTTTTACCAACTCTGTATTTACATACTAACTTGTCTCACTTTGTCAGATCCTGTGAAAACATGCTGTGAAATCTGTTTGAGGTTATTCTGATACCTACTTCTTTCTGTCAGTTGACCTGTCAAAATCTGTCCTGTGACCCCTGTTAATCTGAATTGCCATTTTGATGTTTCCGCTGGCCCTTCAAGATCTAACAGCTTCAGGTTTTAAACAGTTTTTACTTAAATGATAGGTCCAGGACTTCTGAAGAGTTGTCTCTGACAAGGTTAGTTTCCACAGCCCCCCCCTTACTTTGCGGGGTCATCGGACTGTCACTGTTAAGGAGTAGTTGAGTGGTGCTGGTGAGCAGCAGTAGGACAGTTTGATCTGTTTGTTCTCCCTCCCTTCCTCCCTCTTTTTTTTTTTTTTTTTTAAATCAGGATAAGTTATATGTTGAGTATTAAAGGTCATAAGGTTCCCTCCCCCTGTTCTTTAGTGGTAACTAAAGTACATGTTACAACGGTAACAATTCCAATTCCAAATGCTCCTTTTGTAAATGTATTAAAACCCAGTAGTGTGAGCTGTATTTGATCAATGCAACCTTTAAATGCACCTGTAAATTTAATATCAATATCGCACTCATTCTGAAGGAGTGCTTCTGCTTTGTTCAGCCAGTGTCACGTTGGGTTCTTTTTGGCTGCTCAGTAAACCATAAGTGAGATGGGTCATGCTGGATTATACTTGGTTGTTTCACTGTTGAGAGAATACCTGCTGGTGACGGTGGTTTCCTTTCTGCTATTTTAGAGTCCATTCAATGGAAGAGCGAGAAGATCAGAAGGATAGGCTGGACTTTGTTCGAAATCAGTTAAACATTTTGACAGAAGATACTAAGGAAAAAATCAAACGTGTCACTGAGGAGGTAGAAAATAAAGTAAGTAACACAAAGAGGGTAGTTTTTTAGTAAAACAAGAAAGAGGTTATTTTCCCATCTTTAAATTCAGATTTAACTGGTAACAGGTTGGCAGGGCAGATGCTTTCCAGAAGAGGAGTGAATTATATACCAGGTCTTCTATTAATGCTAATCAAATTTGTATACTTGAAATCACAGACTGGGTGATTCTGGTCTTAACTCTTTCTTTCAGAGTTTCCAAGCATTCTTGTCTTCCAGGTACAAGAGTGCTAGGCAAGTTGGCAAATAAATTGGTGAGTCTGTCAGCAATTAAATGTTGAGCTACCAATTACTTTTTTTAAAAATTACTGTAAACGTTAGCAAAATGGCTAGCCACAGACAGTCTGAGCTTCAGGAAAGTTTGATCTGAAATTCCTTACTGTCTATAAAGAGATATGAAGCAAAAGTTCAGTTTGAAGAGTATGAAATGATTTGAGTAGGCCCATTTCAAGTGATAGGTAGCATATTTTGGGGGCCTGTTTCTTTCCTGAATTTGGGGATAAAATACACATACAGGGAGGTGTTTTGTGGAAGTGTGCAAGTGAATGTAGACTGCTCTGTCGGATTATTGTCAGTCTAGGCAGCTTTACTGGATTAAATACCAGAGTATTTGATAAATAAGACATTGTTTTAATTCAGACTAACGGTACTAATTTATATGCCCCTGCAAGAGATTGCTCGCCTATTATCTACTTTTTGTGCATGTATTCTGAGCATACGAGAGAGAAACCCTTTGCATTCCCAGTGTGTCCTGGGGCGTATCTGTGCTACCCGTGGCCTCCAGCATCCTGTGGCAGCTGCTGTACTGTTCTTTTGAACTGTCTGCAATTGTATGGGAAACCCTACAGGTTTTCTCTCTGGGCATTGAGTTTTTTTGTTGTTCTTTAATAAGTTGATGGAAATTTTCTGGTTGGCTGGTATATGTAGTTTTACTCCTAAATTTGTTCCCGCAAAAACGAAGCGGGAAGAGTTTATTGAGACCTGGAAATGCCCTGACACTAACAGGATGTGGCAGGGTGAAAATCTCCCAGATTCAAGTGTTTCCGCTTCTGTAAAGCAATTTCTTCTGGTGACAGATGCATTTATGTGCCCCCCTGTGTTCATGAAGAACATGTTTGAAATGTCTAGAATGTTCATTTTCCAGAGAAGACTCAAATGACAGTCCTACCTGAATGCCATGTAATTGGATAATTTATTATAGCAGTTAGTGGAGTAGCCTGTCTTCGCTCTGGCTGGGAAAGGTAGGAAAAACTTTTTATGCATTTATCGAATTCTTCCAGGTCTCCTCTGCCATGACTGATGAGATTTGTCGGCTTTCGGTTTTGGTTGATGAATTTTATTCAGATTTTCACCCTTCTCCACAAGTGTTGAAGCTCTACAAGACAGTAAGTTTTTGTGCATGGTTTCATACCAGGATCTGTCTTTTCTTTAATTTCAACTTCTAGGTTTTCATAATTTGTGTACCTGTTCTTGCAACATTTCACTTAAACTTTACAGGATTTTTCTTTCTGATATATGCATATCTCTTTATCGAAAAACTAGAAATGGTTGTAAATACACTTAGTGTTTGCAAAGAGATGAGTTTAATTGTTCCAACCCATCTATTTAACAGACTGGTTACTGAAACTTTGTCACTCAAATCAGATTTGTAGTCTTTTGTTTGTAGTAAATAAAGATCTTACGTAAACAGTTTTGACTACTCCTAAAATAAGATAGATCCAAAAATAAAGTGAGCCTGCAAACACCCAGAGCTTTGAAGTAGGTTGTTTTTTCAAAATAACTTTTTTTTTTTAAGTCAATTTTTATTAAATCTCTACAAATTACACCTCAAAGTTATTATATTTTAAAAAAAGCATACACCTATAAGTTTCATCTTTTACCTCTTATGTTCAGGCTTTGTTGTTAATGAATGTCCGTCAAAACTCCCACCTGTTTCAGTCTTGTTGTTCAGATGAGAACACTGTGCTTTCAGGACAGTCTGCTCTACTCTGGCTCTGCAAATGTCTGTAGCAGACCTACATGGGAGTTGATGAGTTTAGTTTATCTTTGTGCAGACCAGTGAAGTTGGCTCCTGTCAAATGATAATAGTATTAAGTGTTTGCAGGGCAGTATGGTAGCATTCTGCTCTCGGTGTCACAGTTGTATTGAAAACACAGACTTTTTTGTATGTTTTTAATGCTTACAGTCCTGGAGAAATCCTCTTGTGTCATTTTAATTAGGTAAACAATAATGCATTGCATTTAACATATCTCGGAACTGTATAATCTAACTGATTAGCTAACCAGGAATTTATGAGTGTGTTTTCTTTATGAAACTTCAGGAACTCAACAAACATATAGAAGATGGTTTGGGAAAAAACTTGGCTGATCGTTGCTCCAGTGAAGTCAATCAGTCAATGCATCAGTCGCAGCAGGAGATAATTGGTAATATGAAAAAGGAAAAACGTTAAGATTTGGGGGCTTTTTGTCTCCACTCCTAGCGGTCAGAACAAGGTGCATTGTAGTGCAGCAGTACACCGTTAAAGTGTGTGTTCTGCCCAAGACAGTGTTAATCCAGGTGTTGCCCTCACAACTGCTCCCAGGATGCCAGGCCTATCTGTGACTGGGCTGTAATGGGCCATAATGACAGCTCTCATCTAAGGAAATCTGCGTTTACAACCTCCTAAGTGTTCTGATATGCTCAGAAGAATTTTTAGTAGTCAGTTACCTTGGGAAGTAGGTAGAAATAATGATCATTCTCATCTGAAGAAAGCAGAGAGGGTGAATGACTTAGCTGGCATCACACACTGAGTCCATGGAACTGAAATTAAACTCAAGATTTCCCAGCTCATTCTAGAGTTGCTGCCTGTTTCCTTATCTTCTGTAAAAGCTTGCATATGGCTGGCTTAGAGGAGGACAAATTCAAAAAATTGCTTTTAAAAGAATTTTCTTTCTGATCATGATTTAACATTAACTGTACAAAGTGGTAAAGGAAAAGCCATCCTAGATCAAGAGTGAGCATCTGTCTAGCTCAAATAGCCTGTCTCTGATAGTAACCAGTAATAGATGCTTGGGGAAAAGAAAAATGAGCCAGGGTAGATATACTGATCCATCCCCAGCTTCCAGAAATTAGCATTTTAGGGACTTCTGAGACAAGATACTGCATCTGGATTAATGGTTTAAACATGTAATAAAGGACCTGTCCTCTGGGAGCTTGTCTAATCCTTTTATAAACCCATTTATACTTCTGGCTTCCACAACAGGTGTATGAAATATGCTGATTGTCAGATAATGTTTCTGCAGCATAATCTTCTCCCCAGGCCCTTTGAGATTATGAGTTCAAAACAGGATAGTGTCACAAGGCTTCTGTGGCAGGGTCCTGCTTTAGCACTCCCTAATTTTTTATGGTTATTTCATTGCGTATTCACCTGTCTCCCCTGCTCTGTTCTGATTCTGGTAATAAAATATTCAGAGCAAAATCGTGGAATTACTTGAAGCCTTTTGTGATTTTCTTCAGTAATGTAGCCTTTTTTGTTTGGTGCCACAGAACTGCTGGAAACACGAACTTGTTCTTAGTCCATCCTGATCTTAGGACTGTTGTTAGAGGTCTTTCAGTTAGGTTGACCGTTTTTCCAGTGGTGCCTTCTCTACAACTTGATTTTGTTTGCCTGTTTTCTTTTGTCAGAGCAAGGAATTGTCTGTTCTGTTAGGATCAATGCTGCTGAAATGCCTACTGATTTAAAAAATAATAAAACCAAAACTGATCTGCCGGTCAGTTTAGATGCGGGTAGTCCACAAAGCTGGACAACAGTGCAAGGGTGCCTGCCACATGTGAATATGCTGTAAAGGTTCTAATACCTCATCTTTACTATTCTATTTATTTCTAGAAAATCTGAAACCATTGTTGCCTTCTGGTGCTCAGAATCAGCTCCACTTGCTAATTCCATGCAGGAAGTTTGACCTTAGCTATGATCTAAATTGTCATAGTTTGTGTGCGGATTTTCAAGAGGATATCATGTTCCACTTTTCCTTGGGATGGACTTCGCTTGTGAACCGTTTCTTGGGTCCTAAGCATGCTCAGAGAGTACTGTTAGGACTAGCAGATCCAAACTTACAAGTGAGTGCTTCAGAGATCAGGCTGATATTGTATTAAGTACACTGTTCTGCCTTGGTGAGAACGCAGTGATTTACTGCAGTTGTTCCTACTGCTCACCTGCTTGCTGCTGCTTTCCCCTAGTTCCTTTGTACAAGAACATGTTTTGGTGAGGATTGTTTTTATTGAATTATATTCAGGGCTACTGGTTCTATCCGGGTTAAAATGAAACCAAAAAAAACTTTTCTTAAACTTTCTGTAGCTATTTTCTGCGTTTTGTTTTCCTTTGAATTGAACCTTTTGGTAACCTTTTCATGTGGATCCTCACAGCAGAGTAGAATTACTCATTCTGATTTAGTAGAAAAGAACCTCCACTGCTTATTGCGAGCCTTGTTCCGACTTCAGTGCTGCAGCTGCTTTTGAATAAAACCCTGAATATATGAAAATAAAATAGATAAAACTGGTCTGCGATATAGTTCCATGATGCTTTTTACTCAGGCTGCCATATTCCACTCTTCTAGATCCCTCGTCCTTTACCTACAACCCCGTCTGCTGCCAGCCTTCCTGCCATAACTCCAGAGAACGTATCAGATGATGAATTTATGGTTTCTTTGATAACGAGTTTAGCTTCACTCACATCACGGACCTCTATGAGCATCATCATTGTTGGCGGAGTGGCAAGTAGCGTTAGCAACATTCACTGCGCTAGAAGTGATGGCAAAGATTAAGCCAATCTTCCCTGTTCGGTATTCCATATCGCGTAGCATGAAGCGCGTTTACTAACCCTGGGCCAGATGAGCATGCATAGTAAACTAGATAGGAGCAGTCAGTTTGTAGTTAAAACATTACTGCGAGTGTAGCTGACATATTCTCTATTCCATATATGTGTGTTCAGTTTCTGAATTAAAGGGTGATTTCATGTTACCTTTTTCAGTTTGAAGTTGGTGGGAAATTTGTTTTGTTCTTCCTCCCTTGTTAAAAGCGGTGAGGGTTCTGTAGCCTCCTGCGTATTCTGCCTGCCACCTGGGGTACCAGCTCATTTTGATATAGCTGTATTTTCTTTAACCAGATTAGTTTAAGGGCCATGAGGATGACAAAAAAAAAATGCGTGGAATTGCATTTCTTTATACGCTTAATTCTGACTGCATTCCATATGGCAGCTCTTACTTAAGCTAATGAAGAATCCTCTTTTTCAGATTTGGAGAACAGTAGGCTGGAAACTCATCTCTCTGTCCTTAAGTATGTATGGGTTATTATATCTGTATGAGAGACTAACTTGGACCACTAAAGCGAAAGAGCGAGCCTTTAAAGAGCAGTTTGTAAACTATGCTACTGAAAAGCTGCAGATGATCGTCAGCTTTACAAGTGCAAATTGTAGCCATCAGGTGCAACAGTAAGTATTACACCGGCACTTATAGTCACTGAGACAGGAAATCCATTCCAGTACATATTCATGTATGTGGTTTTTTACTATTTGGTATTGAGAGGAGTTATAAAATAGTAGTAATACGTGAAGACTTAAGGTTCTTAGCCTCCTTTAAGTCTAGTCAGTTTGAAGAAGAGAACAAAAAACAGACCTGAAATGGAGAAATAATCCATTTTACCCTTTTGTGGAGCTTGTCCTGTTTGTAGTGTAAAAACTTGAACGTGTAGGATCTGTGTTGTACCGGGAGTGGGGATTGACTGTACGTGAAATGGGAAGACAGTAGCCTGTTCCTGCAGTCGTCGTGTCCCTTGGCATTTATTGTATAATATTGTATAATAATTAGAGGAGGAAGGAGAAGGAAACAGCTAAGAGAAGCTTGCTGGTAGTTCATTCTTCATGTTTGTTTTTAGTCAGGGACTAGTTTTGCATAAAACGGGAGAACTCTGGTCTTTGGCGCTGTAGTTCTGCTACTGATAGGGGCAGTTGTTGGAGAAATGAAGGCTCAAGCTTGACCTGACCATGAATTGCTGCTGTTTAAGAAGCGGTTACCACAGTGCTTTCTCAGTATCTAAGCTCTTCAGTTATATAATTTTCATTACTGCTTCAAGGTAAAGAATACTCGGAGCCTTTATGAAGAGATGAAAATAAGGCCCTTTCTCTTCCTGTCATCCTGAGGCATTTTGACCTGCTGCTGAAATGCTGTTTAAATGAGTTGTAGTCAGGGATGTTGAGAAACGGATTTGAACTGTAATAGTTAAAGCTTTATGTTTCACGTTTAAGATTCCACTTTGGACAGTCTGTTCCCCACTGAATAAATGAGGGAGTTTAAAAAAGCATGAAATTTGTACCTAAAAAGGTTATTCCATACACCTCAGTGCATATGCATTTGAGAATAGGTCTTAAGCTGTAGCGTCTTTGTCCAAAACCTTCCTATGAAAACATGGAAGTTAGTGCAGCTCCTAGTGGAGGCTGAGTGTGTCTGTGTTTAGAGTAACATTTGTTCACTTCAGACCTTGAGCCCCAAGTCAGTTTAACTGTGAGCATTTGCTCTGTTTTCTGCCTTAAGAGTTGGTATGGTCAGACTTTTGTAAACCATGATTACAAACCTGTTTTCCTTTAGGGAAATGGCTACTACCTTTGCTCGGCTCTGCCAGCAGGTGGATATTACCCAGAAAAACCTGGAAGAAGAAATTGCTAGGCTTTCCAAAGAAATAGATCAGTTGGAGAACATACAGAGCAACTCCAAGCAACTACGGTAAGTCTGGGTGTGACTGGCTGAGAGCAAATTCCCAGCCCTGCTGAGTTCAGTGAGACCAATGTTTGCTGTGACTTTCCAGCTGAAATGAGGCAGGTAATTCTGAGGCAGGTAATTCTAAGGCAGGAGTGCAGAAGGGTGTGCAGCAATACCTATTTTCTTCAGTCTAACATCAGCTCTAACCAAAGAGCCATTCGGTTATGATAAAATAGATGCGTGCTCCTGTCCAGGTGAAAGAGAAGAGCTCCCAAAATACTATCTCCTAGATCATGTTTTGTCCGAGTCTCTCTTGCATGGGGGAGATGGCTTTCTGGAGAATGTTTGAGGAGGTCTTCCATAGGTAAAATGGGGTGGCACCCCCCGAAGAACCCCTCCCAACAAGAGAGCACTGGAGCAGTTGTACTGTGTTGAGACAAGAGTCATTCAGTCTAATAATGTTTTTTTTTTAGTACTAGTAATAGGTGTTTACAAAAGAGCACCCTCTAGCAGTTAATGGTTTAGGGACTTTGGAGCCATATGTTGCATCTGAGCCTCATGCTCGTTTCTGCCTGCTGTTAGCCTGCTCTTGCTGTGTGCTGGTTCTTGATCTTGGACGTTCAAGACCAAAATCAGATGAATGTTTAGCTGCGTCGTGTGCACCCCATGGCATCCTGTGCTACAAGAACATGCCTGAACGGGGTGGGTGGTGTGAGGAGCTGTGCTGAATGCCCGTTATCGGGGGGAAGCTGAAGGATGGCAGCTGCAGAGCCTCTCTTAACATTGAGGAGGAGGAAAACCAGCGCCAGGAAAGTCCTAGAGGGACCTGGCACAAGACCTTTGGGGAAATGGCAAGGTGTCTTAGATGGCTCGTGGCCTGCCTGTGCCTAGCCAGTGTCCCGCAGGTACAATATCCAAGGCTCCGATCAGAGCAGGCACTTAGATTTTTCTAGTGCTCTGGGTTTCACTAATAGAGGAACAAAAAGCAAACACTGATGTTGATTCTCGCTACTTTGCATTGTAGTAAATCCGTTGTTTTTGTTTGTTTTACAGAAATAAAGCCATTCACCTTGAGAACGAACTAGATCGCTTTACAAGACACTTTCTTCAAAAGAGTAAATAAAACTTCACTGCTAATTTTCCTGATGATCCTTTGTAGGACAAAGTAGAAATTTTACAGATGATACTTCTCCTCTGTGGAGTCACATGAAATGAATTATATTTTTAATGTTACTTTGATTACACTTGTTAATTAATTACTGTAAAACTTGGGTTGGACTCTGACAGCAAACCAAATTGAAGAGCTGTGGCACCCAGAATATTATATGCATTTTGTTAGTTTGAAAATTTTGATTTAAAAAGTATATTTAAACACTAAATTTCTTTGGATGCTTAACAATAAAAACCCAAATCCATACTGGTTTGTATTAGTATTTAGCAGTGGCAAGCCTCGCTTCCTGGCATCCAGGAGTTCATGCAGGGAGGGAGAGCTTCTCGCAGTTACTCCAGTTTTCAATTGACAAGGAAGAGCCAGTGGTGAAGAACGCTGCTTTTTCCTATTTTTTTTTTAATGAAGGGAAGTATTATTTCTAGCAGGGGGAAAGGACTCTCGATTGTTTTGAAAGCAAGTGAAATTTTGTTGGGCAGCGGTTCCTCTTGTCCTTGTATGGAAGTGAAAGATAGTAAATTGTAGAGCATTCACTAATGAAATGCAGTAGGTACTACTACACTCTGGCTACTTTGTTTAGACAACATGGCATTGCTGAAGTCAAAATGAACTTACTACTTAAGTGTCTCAGCTGTCTGTGGGAAAGCCAAAAAGCTTGTTAAGGGGTGAAATGGTCATTCGGCCCCTGAGAACACCACTGCCACCCACGGTCAGGTGAGTTCTAGGTGCATGTGGTTACTACGCCAGCATGAAGGCAAAGGAGAATTTTTTGAATAGATGTTCTTGGCACTCAATTTTTGCATGTTAGGTAAGGAAGCTTAAGGTGTCAAACTGGAGCTTGAGAAGGAAGCTTAAGGTGTGAAACAGGAGCTTGAGCTCCTGCTACTGCTTTCAAAAAGCTGATTGATAGAGGCTGTTTCAGAGATTTAGCTCATGCAATATCCTGCACAGGTCCATGGTTCTGTTGTGGGACAGGTCTCTTCCAGGTGGGATTTAAGACAAGTACGTTTGACTATTTTACCTTTGCTCAGCTCCAGCAGGTCAAAATCTTTTTTTTATTTAAAAAAAAAGGTTTTTTTGCTGCTGACATCTGTACTCTTACACCTACGTTTTATAAGCAGACTTTGTAAAAATAACTTATTTTGAAGGAAAAAGCCTTTTCAGAATATTTATATATTTTTTATGGACATGTTTAACATGACTAAACAAAGTATTCGAACTTAAACCTAAAAGGTAGGGAGTTGCTATTTTCCAGTAAATAAGGGCTATCATAAAAGGAAATAGGTTTAAAAAAAATCTAATGCTAGGGGTAATTAACTATTTGAAAGCAGACAACTTTGTTTTGACTGTAAAGTATTTCAGTGTTTGTTCTTATTTGACGATGCTAGCAGAAGCATGGCTCTTTCAAAACTTTCATTAGCATCTCATGTTTTGAGAAAAATTATGAACTATGAAAATGAGTAACTAACTGCCCAGCTTTCTTGTACATGAAGTTACAGATGTGTACTGATGCTTGTTTCTGAAGCATTTTTATGGACATTGTATCAAGCTGAACCTTTACATGCATGTATACATTTATTAAAAAAATAGTATCTCTGTGCTCTAGTAAAGTTATTTGCCAGCTGTATAGAAGATATGAACACCTAAAATGTTTCTATTGTACATATGCAATGGCTGTCCACTACAGAATATAAACTTAGCACACAGCAATATTCATCCATTAGATGCTGTGTTTTTGAAGAAAATCATTTATCTTAAGGAAAAGGCCAATCCAAAAGGAAAGGCTGAAGGTAACTGCCACATAAACAAGCCACATTTCATAACAGGAATGTTGCTGTTAAGAATGAATGAATGAAGCAGAATCAAGGTGGGGTTGTTTGTTTGGGGTTTTTTTCCCCCCAATCCAGGGTAAGTAAGTAAGTAAGTGGCTAATTTCTGGCCTTTTTTGCTATAGTATTAACATGCCTCTGAATTTATTCAGCCCCGGTTTCTCAGAGAGAAAAATGTCTAAAACCACATGGCTTTGTATCAAAAAAAAAAGTTCACATTAATTATTTGTTCATAAGGACTTTCTTAATATTGTCTGTTTAACATGCATACAAAAAAATTCAGTTCATTGGGACAAGATAACCAACAGCAAGAAAGAATCATTGTAGTTACTGCAGGTTCACACTCAGAGCCACGGAAAGAATCTTAATCTTTAGAAGAGGCACAGTTGCAATTATGGCTTTAATAAAGCTTTCACATGTGACACAGTCTGGTTAAAAGCACTTGTTTATTGGTTACAATATCAACTCATGGCAACATCTTTCACTGAGCCACTGTACAAATACAAAGAAAAGATCCATCGTGGAAAAAAAAAAAGCTATAAACAGAGTTCATAGCAAATGATTTTTTTTCACAGGGAAGTCTTTTTACAACAGCACTGTTAAAGAACAAATGGCACAAGTCCCTGGTTTTTTTAATAGCTTAAATAAAAGCTTTAAGACTGTTTCTGAATACATACACAATCCAAAGGCAGTGCAGAATCACTTCATAATTGGTAACATTACTGAAGTTTTCCAAAGTAGTCAGCAACAAGTATAAAAAAAAAAATCTGATGAGAAATGCTGGAAACTAAAGGCAAAGTAAAATCAAGCATGTTTAGAAGCAATTTGTTTGGGACTCCTTTGGATGTAATATGTACTACAAGTGTTCAGATGCTTTTATTTAAAAAAAAAAAAAAAAGAGGAGTAAAACACAAATAGAGCACCATTGTGTAAGTAAAACAAAGGCTTGAAATATCTAAGACTATTCCACTGAAGTCCATATTAGTTAAAACCTAAACATACTGTGTGGTATAAGAATGTCAGGCACATGTAATCTGTTATCAGTTATATCAATTAGTAACACTGTTCACACATTTACCATAACAACACTGCATTAACATTCTGCATGTATTTTACATAACCAGCAATTGGATAAAAAGGCTCGTGGTGCCTCTGAAGTGTAGGAAGTAGTTTTACCAGCATGCATGCCAGGTTACTGTATACAAAGTGCACCATCAACCCATGCTTAATTACTTTTACAGGAAATGCTATCTCAAAAAAATCAGTCATTCTGCTACACAACCATTTATACCAACTATTTGAATTAGCCAATACTTACTCTCACCAACATCTTAAAGCACAGCACTAAACCTAGTGGAGGTGACAGTGTCCTCAAAGAGGAAAGACTAAGCACTCTTGGAATGTTTTCACAATGTTTTCATTCCACCTTAACATAATGTGAACTTCATTGTGGGACAAGCGGTTACACTAACTGAATTAAAGAGTTAACTATTTCCAATCCATGCATTACAAGTAAGCACACTAGGACCAGCTGTTACGTCAATTCAGCTTCGCCAAGTCAGGGTCAGGCCCTCTCCTTAGGCAGGGGGAAAAGCCTATTTAATCCATGTTCCTATTTCAAATGGTATATTGAACTATCAGATCTGCCAGAACCATTAAGCATCTGCAGTTTAGCACGAGGCAGATGATAGCAATGTTTGGAAGAAAAAAAAGAGTCTGGACACGATGGAAACAGGCCCACGTTACTCTACTAAAAGTGAGTATACATTAGCAAGATGCCATATAGGAGCTTTTTGTGGTTTCCCCGAATCTCAACCAATAGCTCTAACAATAAATAGAAGGCTGAGTGTACGTGAGAACGTGCCCAGAAGTTGGGTGCTTGCCTCATTAGTATTTTCTATTACAGAAGTTAAATCAACATAAGAAAATTCTGACAAAAAAAACTGTACCTGAATAAAATAAGTCTTGTTATACGAAGCATGCAGTTCCCCTTCCCAAGCTATAACTGATTTACTTTTGTAAGAGAGGCTGGGAAGAGTTATTTTGCCACCAATTGCTTTGGCATTATAGTCATATAGTTACTCTAGTTCTGTAATTATATAAGTTATTTGAAATTCAGGTAATGCTGTAGTCTGGCAACAAAGATTTTAGGACAGTTTAAGATGTACTTACTAGTGCTGCAAAATCCTCTATATATGAAATGAGTTTGCTGTCATAGTGACCAGTTAGAAACCACACTAAGCTGCACGCTTAAGCCTACATTAAACTGTAGGCATATACCCTTTTCTTTCAGATGCAAAGCTGGGATGAAACCTTTCAAGTGCAACCTAAAAAGGGTGATTTTTAGTAGTATCTTCATAATAGAAAGAGGGAGTTGGAGCTTTCACCGTTAAACCGCATCCATTTTAGTGAGTGCATCAAAGTTCACGGAAAGCTGTTTAAAACAAGAAAATACACAGCCTTTGCAAGTTCATTATTTGCCCTCTTATATAATAACAATGTGTTGCACTAATTCCATTGTTGTTGTTTTTTTTTTTTTATAAAAATGTGTTTTCTGAACTATTTACAGGCCAGTAACTAAACAGCAAATATCACCTTGGCAGGATCTGTCACAAGCTTTCTGCAAGTTCCTCAGAAGCATCAGGTGCTATGTCCACAGCTGGACTTCTTGGACGTCTCCTTGTGCCCAACACAAAGGAGCCACCTCAGGACCTGCAGCACTACAAAAACTGGTCACCAAATGGCAAAAGCTGGCAGATACTCGCATGGCGCTTTTGGAAACCTCATTAGCAAGTAGATGGCATTCCTTATTAGTTATTTTAAAAGCAGCTAAATCCAACAGACAATTGCCCATCAAACGATGATAGTGAAATTATCTGCAATACCACCTGTATGAGAGGCATTACCATGTTTACGGTCTACCTGAACTTTTAAGAAAAGAAGTTATATACATTTGTAAAATTGTTTTTGGAGTTTCACAAGTAGAAACTAGTTTTAATATCAGAGTGTAAAAAGGGCAACCTGTCTTTGCAACAGCGTTGACTAGGAAATTGGTTCAAAACACACTTTTATGGAAAAAGATATATATATATATATTTTTTTCTTTTTAGAAAAGAACATTTTCTTAAAATTCCTTAGTAACAAATTTTCAGAATGATTCACTCAAGGCAGCTGTGAAGTTAAAAAAAAGGAAAAAAAAATCAAGTGTACCACTAAAAAACAAACAAATCTGCAAGATCCCAAAGAGCTGCTCACTTGAAAGAGTAGCAAGTATTACTTACATAAATAGTTCTGTTAATGCAGACAGATCATAAAACAAGCAAGATGCTGAGGAATTCCTGTGACATACAATACTGCGCGATTTTGGTCCTACACCACAGTCTGCTGTTAGTAAATGTATACTTGTCTAGCACAAGATGTGCTTTAAAAAAAAAAAGTGAATTTACTGCGATTGGTACATTTATTGGCACCTTAACCATTGTAGACATGGCAAGTTTACAGGCACAGTCTGGAAGTACTGAAATTTAAGATTACAAATGTCAAAAACTTGACAAATAGTGGTCTCGGCAACAAATCTGTTTTGGTATATTACAAAATACTGGGCACTTATATTTATTACCTGACCCAAAGATACCCAGACTCCCCATACTTTTAGATGGCAGCAGATTAACATTATCTTCCAACCTGATAATTTAAAATACACATATTTAAAATAAGTCACTTCAGAGAAGCCAATAGACTTAATTCCCCTTTCCAAAAACACCACAGACTTTCCGATTCCCGAGAGAACATCCATTGCAAGCATGGGCATGCTGCCAGGCACCAAAGAGTTAAGCCATCTCCCTGGGTGGTGTGAAATGGCAAGAATCACTCGATTTTTCCTATATCTACACTCAAGTGTACCCAACCAGAACCTATCATTTATAAGCAACTGACATCAAAATCAGAAGAAGCGAGGACCAGGAGAGGAAATGGCTATTTACAGTGTCAGAATGCAGAACGATTAGCGTCTAACAAGCTGCCATGGCACAGACTACTGTGACCATAAGAGAACAAGCAAATCACTAAGAGTATAGTACAAAATTTATAAGGGTCACACAGGTAAGTAAAGTTATTTGGTTCACTGTAAGTTACACAATTCCTTTTATAATTCACACTGCTCAGAACTGACAACAAGCACGTTTGGTTGTGGTATGCTTCGGCAGCCCCCCAGTTTTGAAGGGGATTATACGTAATTAACTGCACATTTTAAATCTCTAAGATTTTTAAGTGAAGTCCTCCTGAATGTCTCAATTTATTGTGGTAATTGCAGAGCAAGCTTTGCAAATACACTGCTTTCTGCGCACTAAATATCATGGCAAATCATTGTGTTAGTGCAAATCAGCTAGAGTTAGTGATGGGCCAAAACTACCTCATTTAGAGCTGAATTGTCAAAAGGAAAAGCACTCAGCCACTTAATGACAGCGATGCAGGTCACTTGGCTTCCAGACCCAAGGACTGTACGGATTAACTTCTGTGAAAGGCTGCAGCAAGGAAGCTAATACTTCTGGAACCGGACTTTTTTTTTTTTTTTTGCCCGCTGTTGTTGCAAATCTGCCTGGCATTAACTCCTTGGTGTTTGGAGGCCACGACTGCCAATGGATGAACCAGGAACCACTGGCTGGAAGGAATAACCCCCATGATTAAATAGGCAAGCAGGTCAAGTGAGTGAGTGAATAAGGCGCTAGGTCTTAACTGGGAGTCTCTCCAGGGCCTTTAAAAAAAAAAAAATTCAAATGCCTTCCATTATAAAAACACATACATACCATTGGCTTCACTTTATCTACAGTAAATTCACAAAAACATTTAAAACAGCAATCTAGTTCATCCACTACAAAACTCAGAAGTGACATCTCAGGTTAAAAGCAAAGCTATAAATGTAGTTCCTTAAAAAATGCAAACATATTTCTTTACATACAGACAAATGTTACATGATTGGCTGCTATAATGTGTATATTCTGTTATGTACAAAAAAAGTACAGGATTAGCAGACTCTGAGCACAAGCAAAAACCCTTCAAGGACAATCTAACCAAACCACCAAAAACAAAAAGACTGGCTCTTAGTTTGTCGGTCACCATGATTATGTGTGCTGGCCCCTTTTAAAAAGTCAGTGATTTCTTCCCCCCTCCCCTATTTCTTCACTTGAATTTTTTATAGTTTACAGAAAGCCTTTTTGTGTAATAATCAGTGAATAGAAAAACTTCACCTGCAAATACAAGGTAGAAATGTTATTTCACAGCTATAGGCTGCAGCATTGATCTCTCCAGATCTCAAATGGAGAATGTACATGTTTGGCTCCCAGTTAATTCCAGATTCTGAGAAAACTGTCCCAAGACCCTGTAGCTACAGCCATGCCGTCATCAGTAACACCTAAACAGCTGACACGGTTGTCATGGCCAGCAAGGACACCTGGAAAAGAAGAAGTAAGGAAAGTTAAAATTCACAACTTCAAGGCAAGGACTTCAGCTGTTAGGCTGCTCTCCTAGATCAGTCTTCAGGCATTCTAAAAAAGATGCAATACCAAAGCTGATCGTACTCTTTTCATTTAGCCTGAAGAACCAGACATCATAACAGCTCTCTCAGGAAACTAATTTCACAACAAACAGGTTTTTAAAGACGTGTATGTACACACACACACACTTTTGTCTCCATTTTTTTTCCTGCCTTAGACTTTTCCTCCTTTTTCACCCCAAAGACCTCCTTATCCCTAATCAGGCTCTCTGCTGTTTTTTCCCCCCATTTTCAGCAACCCTGTCTACAATTTTGTCCATCAAGCACTTACAAAAATCAAATATGATGTTTTGTGACAGTGCCCTGAACACAGAACTACCTTACCGTTTCTCAAGTTTTGCAAAACCTAAGGATTAACAATCCCCTATATATCGTATTAGAAAAGCAACACTGTCCACTACCTCTTCACTTTATTTTTTTCTTCTACCCTTTCTTGCACTTGTCCATCTCCCTGCCCGATGTTAGTGTATCCAGCTTTATTAAAACTTAGCCTGGACGCCCCTTATGGAAAAGGATGTATTTTAATAGCAGAATTAAGGCTCAAAACCGAACCAGGCCCCCATGGTTTAAGCTATTGTACAAGCTTAAACTGTATTGTACAAGCTTCAGGTGTATTGTGTCGAGAAATAAATACATCTATGCTATACCATAAACATCTCTTGCCTATCCTGACAGAGGTGATGAATTCAAGGATTACAAGCGTCTTCCTCCCGTCCCTCTCAACGGCAGGAAATTACGGTCCCCAAAGCAAAAAGATTACTGTAAATGACTCCCATCTGAAGACAACTTTTACGCTGCCGAAAGCATTACTTTCTGTGGCACATGCAAAAGTCAATGCAAATGTTTAACTTTGTAATACTTAATTCCATACATTTCAGTGACACACCATTTTTTTTTGAAGATATAATTTAATTCTGTAGGCTGTTCCTTAGCCTCGAGAGCTGGTTATCTTCCAGCATAGAGATATACAATGGTCAATGCCCCAGAACAGCAGCATCTCACTGACAGGAGCAGTTATTATATTATTTATTATACATCATAAAGATGAAAAAGTAACACAGCGTAACAACTGGAAGATATGATCAAATGCAATATAATAAAGGATACCATTCTAGAGGAAAACAGAGTCAGGAAGAAAGCAGATTCCACCACAACAGCAGTGGCACTGACAGTGAACTAGCTCTGCATTTCACATAGGTTTTGAATATCCATTTTTTGCTAAGGAAATGGAAAACTTCAGCTCATTTCAGTTACATGTACCCACCTGCTCTTTCCCCTTTCAGAGTATCCCACACATTGCAGTTGAAGTCATCGTAACCTGCTAGCAAAAGGCGACCACTTTTTGAGAAGGCTACAGAAGTGATTCCACAGATGATGTTGTCATGCGAATACATCATTAGTTCCTGATCCGCACGTAGGTCAAAGAGTCGGCAAGTGGCATCATCGGAACCAGTGGCGAATGCATGTCCATTAGGGAAAAACTGAAAGTTTTAATTAAGAGACAGGAGTTTGACGCCAGAAAAATACATTGTTCGTGCATTATTTCAACAACCTAACAGGTTTATTTCACCACGGTGACCCGATAAGGGCTTAATAATATATTAAAAATAAACAAGCAAACAAAAAAAAAATCCCCATCAATCTGGACATTAAAAAGAAAATACTGCATATACGCAGCTATGCAACAAACACTTCTGGAATAGTACTGACTACGCTTGAATGACTGGAATTTTATCTAGCCAGTTCCTGCATGCGGTATAACAGAAATCAAAGGGGATGTAACTAACTCCTATAAAACGAAGCAGAACGCAACTATTTGTGTGCTGGCGGAGGGCCGCAAAGACCCGTGTGAAGCGGTGCACAATGTTCCATCTTGAGCTGGTCAGGCAGCTTGGCTCAGTCAAGATAGAAGATTGCAAGCAAGAAATTCAATTTCCAAAATCTACTCCAAATCAAAGCCCATCTTGCAATAACCATATTGATTGAAATAGGAATGAAAGGAGCTCAACACATCTCAGGATTCTCGTCTAAGTATAGGAACTGCATTTTTTCTACTGGTCATGCTTTTGGTATTTTCTCAGCCTTAATAATTTTTCATGTTTATCAAAAACAGATGTAGTTGAGACTTAGGTTTCATTCCCTATTTATCAGGGCTTGTATCTTGCAGATCAGAACATAGTGTTACTATGACAGAGGAAATATAATCCAGTTTATAAATATTACAAAATGATTTCAAGGATGACTATTCAACCTAAGTACTGATTTTAACTTTGCCTTGCAGAACATTTTGCTGAAAGCTCTTCTCAATGGAAGAAATCAAGTACAGTTTTATAAAACAAAAAAGTTTAAGATGGGGATGCTTGGCTATTTTATTCCCTCGCGGCAGATCACATTAACAAGAATTTTCAGTTTTAACATGTTGTCACAGTGAACAAAGTTTCCCTCCATTCTGTGCTTCTTAAAAAAAAAAAAAAAAAAAAAAAAATTGCTGCACTTAAGGTCTCAGTTGTTGATCAAGAACATCGCTGAAACTATTTCAAGAACATTTCAATGCATCACAGATAATAGTAACTATAATTGTTATAAATTAGATCACAAGTTATTAGAAAGTCTTTTTTTCTAACATTAAAGACCCTATTGCTTTCTACAAAGAAGTGTTCATTATATACAATTTAACAGTCTCTTCCCTATCAAAGATACCCGATTTAAAAACAAGGTAACACAGTAGACTATAAGCTGAATTTATGCAACTATAGCTTTTATCCCCCCCGCCGCCCTTCCCATGGGGAAATACGAACGATCACTTACGCAAACTGCATTAATGTCTGACACGTGCCCTGTGAACGACTGCCTGCACATTCCATCCCGAATATCCCAAAGCTTGGAGGAGGCATCGCAGGCACCCGAAACAAAAGTCCTCATATCCGGACTTAGAGAGAGACTCATCACATCGCCAGTATGCCCAGTGAACGTGGTGGTCTGTTGACCAGTTTCAATATCCCACAGAGCGCTGCAGATAAAGCGAGAGCATTAACACAATGTAATGGGTTACTGGAGAGTTTCAGTTTTAAATACAAATTAAGGTATTGAGGGAAAAAGGAAAAAAAAAAAGCCAAGAGCTCAAAAACTAACCAAGTGGTGTCTCCTGAGCTGGTGACAATTTGGTTGTCATCTAGAAAGCGACAACAGGACAAGTATCCTAAAAACAAAACAGTTATGTTAGTTTTACACCCAACAGCAATGACTAAAGTTTAAGACCCCAAAGTAGTAATTAAGGTTTTCCTGTATCTAGTGTGTAAACCAACAAAACTATTTCACAACACATCTCAAAGTGGGCCTGTTCCATTTAATGTAATAGAAAATTTGAAGTTGAAACAAAAATATGGCTGACCTGTATGCCCCGGCAGCTCTCGGCTCACTCTCACGTTGCCCTCTCTGGTTTTTAAGTTGTATATGGAACAGATGTTGTCCAATCCACCACAAGCGACATAGTTGCCAGAAGGTGCATACGCGCAAGTCATCACCCAGGAGGATCTCAAAGGAATGGCGTGCATCTTCAGACAGACAGAGCTCGTTAGTGCTACAGCACATCGTAGCATCCACCTTTACTTAAGTCTTTCACATCTGCTTATGAATTGTAGCAAACGCACCAAACAGATTCTCTATCATAAATTTCAGTATCTTGATTTTAAAACATATTACAACCTATATTCATATTTACATATGGCAAGTTTTCATATTTACATAATAACAAAACTATTCCAAATCTAAACATCTACAGCATTCGCTTTTTCTACCTAAATTTCTTTGTTCAGTTCTTCTACATCTCTGAACTACATGTTATAAATATATGGAGACTGGACAGTTTACAGCAGCAGATCACCTCTCCACACTCTACTCAACTTTACTCATCTGACAGGGTTTTTTGCTTTCTCTAACCCAAAAAGCAAAGTATTCTTGTAAATTCTGAGGTTGTATGTTTCTACAATTTAAAATAAACCAAAATCATTGATTTCAGAAGCAGCAATATACATGCAGAAAATAAAAGCTATAAGCTACCATACTAGCAAACTGCAGTGAAGACACTTAGTACTATACAGAATTAATTCTGAGATGCAAAACTGACACACATCTTCAGTAATCAACTAGTCACAAAAGGAAAAAAAAAGTCTTAAAGTAGAAAAAAATGCTTTATCAATTTTTGACTTGCAAACATGGGAAAACAGACAGAAAACCGCTTAAACAGACAAATTATGCATGAATTATTGCTATGGATTATAAATAACTCTACCTTATTTGTTGTATAACTATCCCAAATAATTAATTTTCCATCTTGAGAAGCACTGACTAGTAGCCTAAATAGAAACACAAAAAAAATTAATGTAAGATAAATGAAAAAATTAGTTCTCAGAATAGATATATATCATGCATGATTACCAAGTGATTCAGAAAGACTTTCAGTATCTCCCATTACTTATTTTTTAAAATTTTTAAGGCCACCATTTGTTGGAAAATCTGCAAAGAGCTGTATATTACCTGACAGATGAATCCCCCCTGTCCACAGGGACTCGTGATTAACAACAGACAAGAACAAACAACTCACCTCAAAACACATATTTTATAAACTCTCCCCCAAAGCCGCTTTTATCTTTCATATACTAATATTTTAACTATAGAGCTACACAATGACGAACACTAAAATTAGGGGAAAAAATCCTGAGGGCAGATTTTGGAAATATTTCTGTTTGGACAATACGAGGGAGAACACAACACAAGGCTCTATTAATATCCAACCACTAGCTGCTTAAAAACAAACAAACAACCCACCCCACATTCGCAAGGGGGCACAGCAAAGCCCCTTCCTACTAGGGTACTAGGTCACTTTACTTGCTACACACACACAAAAAAATCTTTTTCAATGAAACAAATTTTGTTCTTAATGTTCTCAAAATTCTGTTATTAGAGATGTTATATAATTATTCAACATTTTGGAAATTACAATACCCATCATTCCAAAAATATGTCCCATCAGATACCCTCCACTTAAATAGATTCAAAGAACTTAGTTTAAACTAAAAGAAGGAAAAGGCAAAATGTCTGTGGTAGGAACAAGCAAAGTTCCTCTCCTATCCCTCAAGCCTTTTCTTTTACTACTACGCAATCCCCACTGGCTTTAAAAAAGCAAAATGTAATTAAAAGCAAACAAAAAGCCTCCAGTCATGATGCCCCTGTGAGGGTACCAAGACAACACAGCTCCCAGAACCGACATTAATTCTTACGCAGAGGATCCTACTTCCAACCCTTGAACAGTAGGTTTAAGGATCACTTGCACAAACCTTGAGTCAGATCCCCAGTGCATAGCATAGATTTTGGCTAAGTGACCTCTAAGCGTACGCCTTGTTCGCATTTGAATTCGACCCACTGAGTCCAGACTTGTTGTGATCTGAAAACAAATAAAATAAAACCCTGAGACGCTGAGGACTATCTTTAAAATACAAAATAACTAAATACATTTGAACACTGATAGAAAATAAGCTATCTTGGCATGCAATGTTAAAAAAAAATACTGGTGAACAACCCAGCATTATTTCCATGCAACACTGAGGAAAACAGACTTTGCAGAAGACACAGTAACATACTTCGGAACAGCTGTAACTGAAACTTCAGAAAGTCATTGAAGATAATATCTAATACAGAGGCCATTTCTGATTATCAAATCAGAAATTTTTCAAGCAATAGCCATGGAAGAAAACCCTCAAATATTTACCGTACTGTCATTTTTTAAAGCATGGTGGCTGCCATTTGAAATTTCAAAGCAGAACTTTTGTTTATTTGTTTATTTTAGTATCAAGGAACAGCCTATACACAGAATCAAGAACGTACCTGAGCAAGAGTTGTGTCACTACATGCTTTCCTTGCATCCTGAAACAGAGAATAGAGCAATCTGAGTCTAAAATGCAACACTGAGCATCAACTGAAAAAAGCGACTAATGGAAAAATAACTTTAAGCTAGGCTTCACCAATTTTTAAAATACAAAAAGCCCAAAGCCAACAACTTACATGGCAATATACCTTCTGTCACCCTAACACGTTTTACTGCCTAGGGAATCTAAAGCACTGGCACACGAGCGGGGTAGGGAGGAGGGCATCAGGAATGGGTCATGCCCTGGCCGCCTTTGAGCCTCACTTTCTAGAGAATACATGATTTGCAGGCATTTGAAGCCCACTTAAAGTCCCAGGCCCTTCACCCTTCCCCTTCCGTGGCAATGCATTCAGTCACCCAAGGGAGGAACTCATCCAGCTGAAAAAGAACTTTTCATACGTGATAACGCAAGAGCCTCAGTAGCACAAAACTTGCTAAACTCACCTTGCCATCACAGGTGCGACAACACTAGTTACAAGAGGCAAAATGGGAATTAACAGCCGTTATTTAGGGTGCGGGACAGACCACAAGCTTACAGTAACTTAAGCTACTGATGTACTTCATACAAAATGAAGAAAAAAAAACCCACAAAACCAAATAAACCCACTGTACATTTGCATTTACACCACAAACAAAGGGCTGCTAGAAGATTAGCGTAAAACAGTTTACAGGCTAGATTTGACTTTGTCTTGGCTGAAAGCAAATGCTATCACTCAGAAATGAAGTGCAGAACAGAAAATCAGGAATCAGAAGAGTTAGATCTTATCTCATCGCTGAGAAATACTACAGTGGAAGGACAAAGAAAATACCATCTTTGACCCCAAACTAGGCTGGCAAAGAACAGAAGAGGAACAGGTAGGAACATGAAAGCCAGATTCTCCTATACTATCCTGCATCCTAGTGACTGATGACTCAGTTTTCCTGCAAGGAAACTATGAAACTAGGACAGTTTGGCACTCATATCTCCAGCTCAACTCCCCTTTCCAGAAGAAATGGATACGGGGTCAAACACTCCAGATCTGTTTAAAGAGAACTGTATGTACAAAGAACTCTGTCTTAAAATTAAGGTTTCCACATAAAACATCTGCTTATCTAAACAAGACAATCCTAGTTATCCTAACTGTAACCGCTTCATTCAGGATGGTGCTTCCCTGCCCTATGGTTTGGTACACACAACCTCCCCCTCTTCACAGCCGCTGCTCTTCATCTTCCTGGCAAACCTCAGATGTCTGAACAGTAGCTACGGCCCGTACTGCTTAGGTAGAAAAACTATTCCTAGGACAGAACAAGTTCCTCCATCCCTTGTTTAATCAGAGGGTTTTGAGACATTTCTAATATATACTTATTGCCAGGACAAGTAACAATTAAGATTGCCTAAAAACTCCACTATGAAAATCCACTTTCAAATATTTAATTACACGGAACTAAGCAGGCACCAAAGGGAGACAGGCACACAGAATACAAGAAGGTAACACGCTAGGAAGATATACTGGGTGAATAAGTGGGGGGATAAAAGAACTAGAACTAAACAAACATGGAAGCTAGACCGTGGACAAGTTAACAAAAGAAAAGCCAGGAGCAGAAGAAGAACATGACAACAGGTATCCATATGTCCACTTATACGGACATTTGAAGAAGACTGCGCCTACTGGAACACAGGCTGGAAGTTTTCCAAGTCTCTTCACTCTTCTGTTATCACCAAATATCTATGGAGCCTACAGGCATGGAGTTCCCCCATTAAAGGGCTGCAAAGCCAGTGCCAACAACTGCTCAGCTCAAGTGGCAGCAGTCTGTGCTGCGATCCATTGATTGAATGGGTTCAAATTGAATTTTGAATGACATGGCTGTCCACTAGGATGATCATACACCTGCGATTTTCCACTCTATTTCTGAAGGGGAGGGAGAGAGGAGAGGAGTGGGGGAAAAAAAAAAAAAAAAAAAACACAAAAAGAGAAGAACACACCACCACATTAATAAGAACACAGTCAGCACTCCAAAGTTTGAAGCTGACAAGATTAAGGTAGCTGCATATACATTACAGCACTTTAAAATCTTCAGTCTGGAAGGGACATCACCAGCCCATCTCTCAACATCCGTGTAGGTTGTCCTGTTAACGCAGATGTTACTCTACCCTGTTCTTTAACACCTCCATTGACAGAAGCTTCATCTGAGGAGAACCTGATAATTTATTCTAATGGTTTAATATCCAAGGTGCAGCAAAGTAACTGACACCCAAAAATTTTTGCTGCATCTTAAACCAGTTTCTTCTAGATTTAACTGTCCTGGACATTCAGAATAGCTATTGTTGGCAGAAGCCTTTCGTGGATTGGAAGACATGCTCTCCATGAATCTTCTCTTCTTTGGGTAAGGAACTGAATTCAGTCTTGCTTTGCAATATTGACATGTTACTTTTCTACAAGCACCTGCCTAATTCGGTTCATGGAATGACTGGTGCTCCGGTCTCCTTCCAGGTATTTCTGCTTTTTTCTTTATTTCAGACTGTATGGTCCTATGACTTATTTTCTGCACATTATTTTCACAACAACTCTTGGAGATAAAAAAAAAAATCTTCCATTTTTCATTTGTATAATAAGAGTAGTAGATTGGACACCTTAAACAAGTGAGCACTTCTGAGCCTAATTTGCAACACTCAGACTTTGCAACACCTGATTTCAGTTGCAACTGCGAATAAACAGCACTCCTGCAACTCAGACTCCAGGCTTCAAAACAACCAAAACTAGGCACTCAGTCAGCAATCACATATGAGAAGCACGTTTTTAAAATAACTGGCTTAGAATTACACCAGAAACTATAGCACAAATAATTATAAAACTACCAGCAGTAATATTGAATTATCAGCCACAAAACCCTCTCTATTTTCCTGCAATTTCTCAGAATACCTTCTGACTTCTGTAACCAATGAAGACATCGAACAAATGATGTATGGCCTCCTTTACCACTAATTTGTGTGTCCCCTCTGCCCCAAGAAGGTGTTCAATATGCGCACTAATGACAGCGTCCCCTTTGAGAGAAGGAAAGGAAACATTCCTCATGCGTTTTAGAACTGCATCACTGTATTCAGAATAGGTCTGAATGAAAGACAACACCTTAAAATTCTTAACATCTTGCTTAAGAGTTATTTGACATTTCAGCTTTAAAAATCTTCTGATGTATGCTTATTTTGACCACCCTTTATAGCTTTCCTCACAGAAAGCAAGCCTGAGAGCATATTAAGTCATCCCATCTTTATTTTTATTTATTTAAAAGAAAGAGCTATTACCAACATCTATACCTGAGGCTGTCCAATACTTGCCATATGACTGGCATAGTTGCAGGCAAAACAAAGTTTAACGTGCTGTTTTAATTCTCACATTTTAACCGTCATTTCTCCCTGTGCAGCATAACAGAATCTTAACAGCATAATATAAATATGTTCTTCTATATAACTGTAGGTTTTTCCTGTTCATATGGTGGAAAATGCAAATTTTTAAGAAAATGTATTCCCTTGATCAACATGCAGCCCCTACAGTTCCTTAACACACACTCTTAACATTTAATTTTTTTCAAGGAGTTTATATAATATTTTATATAGTATCTTATTTGTTCAAAACTTCATTCAATTTCAGATGCAACTGGGCAGAGTGTCCAAAACTTCTGCAAATCATATGCTGAATTTCAATCTCAAAGTGAGGACAAGCATCACATGGGAACTTTATTATAGACAGAAATAGGAATCAACTTTAGTTATAAAGCCATCCTTTATATCCTGCTATCTAACACTTCATCTCTCACTGACGTTTCAAACTTCTTGCACTAAAATTCATGTGATCTTATTTTATCCAGCCAGCATACTGTATTTGTGTACAGAATAGAGCAACAACTCTAAGAACTGCATGTGGAGGTGAAGGTAAACACATCAGCTAGATATTGTATTAAAAAAAAAATATCTTTAAATATTTGTAAAACATTACAGACTATGAAAAGTCTGTTGGGAAATTGGCAGCTACACACTGCAGTTTATAAACAAGTTTATTAAACAAGACTTGCAAGTAACTAAGACAGCAAACTGTTACTTAAATAGAAAACAAAGGCTGTTAGCTATCCCACATCTTTTCTAGGATTGCATCAAACAATAATTCTGAAAATTACCAACCCACTAGATAATATGTAGACTTAAATAAACTGTGTGTGGGGGGGGTTGTTTTGTATTTTTAGATTCTGTATCTAGCCTCTTACTCTTCCCCCATCCAGAACAAAACAGCTATTTAGAAAGTAAACTGTGTGCTGATTTAATAAACAAGATAAATGGTTATCTATACAAATAAGAGATTGAATTACTTAGAAAGTTTCTTGAAAAATGATCAAGTCATTGGGCGCATTTTTTTAATTCCATGTTAATCTGAAATTCAAATTAAGCATAAGGCATCTTCTGTGATCATATCCAAAGATGCACGTTGCCAATGCAGAGCCCATAGGCTCCAATGGAAATAGCCCTGGTTACTCAGCTACACCTGTCTAAATCCAGTTTCAAGTTTGGGTGGTAAGTTTAACAAGTGAAATATTAATTTGATCTAAAAACCACAAAATGAAGTCCTTATACACAGAGACAATCAGATTTTTATGCTACAAAATTTAAAAAAACAAACATTCCTGCAAAACAGTCTAGCTCTCTTACTTGCTCCATCCTCACACAACCCCATTTCTCATAAAACCAGGCTGATTAGTAAGACTGAATTACAAAGGCACAGACTGGCTCACCTCTACATAACCTGATGAGAAAGTCTTCACACATCAGGTAGAGGAAGAACTGAAAAATTACATACACCTGATATTTTCGCAATATTGTAATAAAGCTTAAATATAAGAAAAAATAATTTAAACTAAAATTTATTTGCATTCTTCTGCAGAGTTGCTTGGAGGGGTACTTAGTGCTGGAACACTGACTGACCTCTGGCTTGGCTTTCATCAAGGTACTGAGTTAAACAGCAACCACAGGACACAGATCTCTGCTTGGATGATACTTCATGTGGTGAGGATTGCGTACGGGCAAACGTTGCTTTCATGGTTGTTCAGTCAGTATGTGTATCGCACAGCTGATACTGAAAAGCAGCCTAATGTCCAGTGCACTAAAGCAGCAGATCATCACAAAATAATTGGTGCCAGCAGATGCTACACACACACACACAAAAAAAAGGCAGTGTATATGGAATAGATTCCTAAGGAATCTGTAGGTCCTAATTGATCGGACTATGTGTGCAAATAAAGCATTTCCATAGAAATCACACGAATTTATAAATGCTTCATGTTCCCTGGTCAATTGACTTGGTGCATGGCAGCTAATGCTCAGTTATCTACAACAAGTATTTTCAACAAAAAAGTAGTGCATGTGGGAGGATCCACACATTAAAAATAAATTCATCATGAAACAAAGAAATGGGGCCTGTAGAAGTGATACCTACCCTGGAAAGTTTTCCTTCACACTGTGCTTTAATCTGCATGCTTAGGAAGAGTGACAATATAGTGGTCCGTTTCAGCACAGAAATAAGCTTTCCTAATACCCTTGATCTCATCTCGCTGTGCCTCAGTCCTAGCAGTTTGCTCCTTTTTTTTTTTTAATCCGAAATAAAAAATTTGCATGAACACACACACACACCCCTGGAATGACAAAGTATACTAAACCTCAAGAGGAAATAAAACATTTTATCCATAAATATTATGAATGGAGTTTCAAAGGCTTCCTCTTATTCAAACAGCAGCATGTGATTAATATGGTCTTTACGCTTTATTCTTTTAAAGTAGGAACTCTGTCACAAAGAATAAGGAAGTAGCAATTCTTACTCTGATTTGATTTCGCAGCTGCTCTGCCTCCTGCCGTAACTGTTCCAGCTCACTCATCTTCTTCAATCTGTGTTTCTCACACTGCACTGGTGAAGAAAACCTGCTAATGAGAGGGAAGAAAAATAAGTTTGAATATCACTTGCCCCTTTTTTCTTTCTTTCTTTTTTACTTTTTTAGCTCTATACATAAGTTGATTCTGCCCTTAAAAAGGCTTCCAAATAGATATTCCCTTTAGTAGATTGTCTAAAAAATTTAGCAAGACCTAAGTTATTTATATTCCTGGTTAAATGGAGTATATTTTGAATATTGAAGCAACTGTCAACAGAAACACCTGCTGTACTATAAATAAAGTATTAGTGACTGCATTTGTAGCACCGCTCCCTGCCTTCAACCTCTAAGAACATCAGATTTCTCCCCAAGATGGCAACAGAGAGCAAAGACTGCAAGGCCTGCCTTAAGCATTTAACTTTAAGCTCAATAGTGCTATGATGCAAGCACCTTTGTACAAGACATCCATAGAAGGCTTCTGTTTAATTCGAGGTGGAAAGCTTTAATCCTAGACTACAGATGAAATAGCAGGTTTCCTACAATACCCATATTTTCTTTGGGCAAGTCACAATGATTGCATCTCAAAAGCACCCATACAGTGAGAAGGAGTAGCAAAGATGAAGACACCCATAAAAGCATCCTCATGGCGGTGCAGCCCACAGCAGTCTAAAGCTGTTCTTTTCTGAACAAGGACTCAGAGCAATCTCAATAAAAAGGTCAACGAACACCAAAAGTTTTCATTATTTGTCGAACAGTCTTCTCAGAGCAATTTTCCTTTATCTTTAATAGAGTAGTGCAGTCAAGTAACAGTAAAGAGACCTTTCAATTCTATTCACCCATGTCTAGAGTTCAATATCCTCCTAGCTAAAGTAAAATAAGCCAGTATCTTGTTCAAGAACAAGCCAGGCACTTGCTTGTTCTATCATGAAAAATACAAACACACCAGGAACATTTGTATTTTTTCTTCTCTTACATCATCTAAAAACCCCAAAACATGTCTGGCTTATAGAAGAAAGAAGAAATTCAAAATACTATTTATAAAATGAAAATTAAGAGAAAAAAGGAAAGAAGAAGCGGGGAGAAGAGGCTATTAAAATATATGCTAAATATTCAGTTTAAACATGAGAGCCAATTCAGTAATGCCCACCCAATTTAGTCCACCAAAAATGGCCAAAAAATAGGGGGAAAAAATGACTACAGAGGTGTCTGCTAAGTCATAGCTCTGTAGGCAAATCCCTCTGTTTGGTCTAGCTATCAGTTCTTTGCACTTCAGTGCTGACATTTTCCACAAAACAGATTCTGGAAGGGTTTTTTTGCATCTATAAAGCATGACATTTTACAAAGATGTTAAGAGTGAAAACTTTTGGTTCAAAGTAACTTACTAGAAAGATAATCACCCTGGACTGCCTTACAGCTTACACAAGCGTTTGAGAGCTATGAAACTTCTTGCTATTCAAGAAGGGTTTTTCTCCCCCCTCTCTAATCTGGATCTCTGTGCTTTCACCAGATAGCACAAAGTCCATTTAACAATAAACCCAGAAACGTACACAAACTGGATCAACTCTGAATCAAAATACGTCATAATTGGCAAGAGCACAACGGTGACTAGACGATCTAACCAGTATTTTCCACTATGCACACGCAAACTGTAAAGTTCACAGCTTTGCCTTCCTTAAACCTATGCTCTGTTCAACTACAAAGACATTACAACCCATGAGCATATTCTAGGAGGCTACTTTATTTGCCATCGACTTCCTAATTCAGAAGTCCAGACTATTTAATACTGCTTACTGTAGAGCAGGCATAAAAAGTAATCAATACTAATGTCCGACTGCAAAAATAGAGTATTAAAAACTGTAATCACTTTAGCACGCAAGCTAATCACATGCCTTTATAGCCTTTGAAGTTTAATTACAATTCTAATACACTTGATTGGAATACTATACCTCTATGAAATATAGAGCCACTTGCGGTTCTGACAGTTTCAAATGACCCTCTTTTTCAAATGTTTCCCCTTCTTTCATTCTAGAACCCACACAAAGGTAACACAGACAAAACAACGGGTTCAAACGTGCACAGCAAGCAAGCCAAGACACCTGCCAAAGTTACATGCATGCTATTTTCAACAGCAGATAAAAAGATTCTTAACAGAAAAGCTGAAATCTCTCTAATCTTCAGAGCAGGGAACTCAGCTTCTGCCCTACAACGTGCCATGTACTTCAGTGCTCTGTAAACGGTGACTTCAAAGCAGAAAATAACGTCAGAAAAAAGAGCCGTAACTATTAAACTGGAAGCAGGCACTGCTGGTCACAAGTGGTTACAGTCGGGGTAGCTTCCCTCTGGTAGGTAAAACTGAGCCTATTACTTAACAGCTGTGACATGACACTGGCACTCTAATGCTGATGGCCTTCCTGCACTTGGACCATAAAGTCAGTGTTAATGACATCATTAATATCAGTGCTGCTCATCATTAATGCCATTTCTGTGCGAGCCAGCTGCACCAGCAGCTAAACAGCTGTTGAACTTCACAGCTTTAAATTGTGTTAAACCTCTACAAATTCCTGCATGGACATAATCCAGGTTCAGAAGCCTCCCC
>NW_020447197.1:1290954-1304836 GCF_003343035.1 Apteryx rowi | reverse complement strand
AAAATCAATTCCTAAACAAATTAAAGGACAATGAGTAACCACCTGATCTTCATAATTTTTTGAAAATCACTGCTTTAGCCAAAAAGTCCTAGCAACTTCACTATAATTTAAAATTCACAAGGTCGTTACAGTGGTACTACTCAGCAGAAAGGCATCAGTGTTTCAAGGTCAGTCTATAGCTCAATGAATACAAGAGCTTCCAAGTCATCACAGGGTTCTACAAAATAATCCAGATTATTATTACACTGAATTATTCTAGTTTTAAGCATTAAAATATACTCCCAGTTTGCAGCAGTTGAACAACAAACTCTTAAGCTATATATAAACACAAGGATACTACAGTAAACAAATTAAGTGCACAGTTTAACTATAAAACTGAAGCGTGTCCAAAACTCTTTGCTCTACTCGCTTGATGTAGTTCTCACTACAACCACTCAGATGTTGAAATGATCATCCACCATAAAGTATATACCAGTACACTGGGCCAGATACTTCCATTTGGGACTTTTAATTAAAAAAATAATAATAATAATAGGAAGATGCCCACAGGAAATTAAAGAAAGTGAAAGGCTAGGGAGTAGACTCTCATGGTTTGGTTTCCTCACACACAATAACTCAGCAAGCAGTGCGTCTGAACTACTATCAAACTACAGTAAGAACCTCTTACTGAGTGCCATGATCATGACAGCAACGCAGAAGATAAACCCGCACTTGGGATTTGTGCACACGAATAGAGCTGTGTCAGCTATTTTAATGCTTCTGATGCTACAGTGATGCAATTAAATAGAGAAAAAAGAGAGGAAGCCATTGCCAAGAAGTAGTTATATGTGTAGACCATTACCGAGATCAGATTTACTTGTTGTAATATTGCTTCTAAGCAGACCAGTGAAGTGACCAGCGAACCCCAGCAAGAACACAGGACTGAGATGACAGCAGCAATGGCAAGTCAGAGGCAACATCCTATCAATCTGTCTTCAGTGTGGAGGAGCATATCATCACCACAACCTTGAAGTGTGCCACTTCCAAATGCTACCGGACAGTTAAAAACAATTTGATTTGTCAGCTTAATTGCTGGGACTGCTTTCTGAGGGCTTATAGGGATTGCAAAGAGCAGAGGCGATCTCTGTGTCACAAAGTTTTCTCACACAACAAATTACTTAAAACTTCACTTGTATTCAACTCTGACCTGTACTAGGGTTATACAGAACACATGCCTCTTTTTTTTTCCCTTCCAGGAAGGTCAAAATACTAGCAATAAGGAGCATTTCTCCACAGCCTGGAAAACTCTTAATTACAACCATGTGGACTTCTGCTTGAGCCCGGTTCTGCAATACTCAGAACTCAGATGCATGCACAAGGCAGGCATTTGCTCCCATGCCGCTATGGGTAGTAATGAAGTCAGGATTCCTCTTGTCATCTCAGGAGACAGAAGGTAAAATAACATATACTTTTCTGACCTGTTAATCTTTTTAATAAATATTTAGATAGAGGGGAAAAAATTTTTTTACCTTACCCTAAGTGAAGAATATCAATGCAACCTGCTTTTCAACAGTTGCAGCTAGAAATCCTTGCAGAAAAGCCAGATGCCTCTCCTCAAGTGCATTTCACAATGTGTATGATACGTGATTAATAATATCATCTGCAATAGCAAAGAGGCCTGGAGGTAGAGGGCAACAGGAAGTGGAAGAACTTTTTAATAATATTCATAGCCAGGGGGTGCACTACTGCAAAATATCCAGGCAATTAGGAAATGGGGTCAAGGACACAACATGCTTCCCTTTAGAGGCAACAACACAGGGAGCTAGTTGTGAGTAATAACTCTTGTGTAACCAAGAAGGCCCATCTTTGCCCTCATAACAGCAATGTCATTTACAGGCTGAACTGTACCTCCGTAGAATTTTTCTCAGCAGATTTGTACTCAAGTGAATTTACTGATACCAAAATAAACTGCCTCCTGAGGCAAAATAATTAACTAAGTAGGATTCCGCAGCATATCTAGTGTCAAGAATGCCACTGGCAGGCTCAAGCGCTCCACAGATAATTATCCCTTATACTACTCCTGATTCACTAGTTGCTAACAGGCTAATTCTTCATTATATGGGAAGGTAGTGGCAAATTACCACAGGTTCTTGTCTCAAAAGTACATTCTCTGTAACGCTAAGACATTCTGACTGGAACACCACTCTTCTCATTTGCTCTGAGCTTCACGTTCAAGAAACTCATTACAAATAGGACTGAGGATCCCCTGTGAAAAGAATCACCAAGTCCAGCACCTCTAAAATAATCTGCCCTGAAGCACAAGAGGATGTAGTGTCTACACAAGTTGGGTGGCAGGGAGTTCATATGCTAGAAAGGGAACTCCTGCCTACCCTTAACTTTGAAATGGAAAGCTGACTCGGGGGGGCAAAGAGCAGACTCAGCTCTGGAAAGCCAGGAAATGGGCTGATATTTGGCAAATTGCTAGAAACAGAATAGTCAGATATGTAATGCTAGGAACCTTAAGTTCTAAGAAGTACAGCTATTTCTGGTCCAGAGAAGATTACAGTTTACAAACTAAAATGGTAAGTAATTTGGTTTCTTAAAAAAATAAAAAAAATAAAACAAACACGTGTTTTCACTTGCCACAGCAAGCTAAGTTTATTCCCACATAACAGCTCCATACAGACAGCAGAATAAACTAACACGCTAGAGAAGGGTAAATACACCCCTCCCCACAAGAAAGCATTGCTATTTTTGTACCCTCTATAGAGACTAACAAGACTGCAAAAGAATACTCCGTCTGACTGAATTCTTAAAAGCTACCCACCAAAGAACTATTCAGGCAATAACTTTATTTTATATAAAAAAAATAGCCCTGGAAATTCAAAAAAGTGCTTACCTATACATATCAGCTCTAAATTTTTAAACGCATGAAATAAGATCTCACAAGCAATAAACGCAGAGCAGCAGAAAGACAGACATGAGGTTTCACATAGCTTTCATGTGATCATTCCCACAAGCGATCACACAGGTGGCTAAACATAAGGAATGCTAACTATAGCACTTTACTAAATATAGGAAAAAGACACCAAGAGATACTCCAGATCTTTTTTAAGTGAGCTATATTGGTAACTCGCTTACACAAACTCAGGCTTCAGTCCAGCAAACCATTATATGCTGAAGTTGCTTGTGTAAAGTTGTCGGCTCATTTTCTGTAACTGATGACAGCAAATGCACGTTTTGCTGTCTAAACAGTGGTAGAAGATGGGGTTCCTGCTACAAAGCTCAACTCTTGCAGCATAAACAGAAGAATAGTTTATATATTCAGACGTGCCAAAAAAAATGACAAAACAGTTCCTCCTTTAGTGGAAACTATTAAAGACTTAGACAGATTTGCCCACTCATTTGTGTCTCCCCAAAGCCATGAATAGAGAAGAAAAACATACTAGAGGTTTTATTTTGTAATAGTCTGAATGGATTTGACATATCCAAGAACACATTCAAACTGTATAAACTTTGACACAATGGTCAAAGCCTTACGTAAAGTAAAATCACTGCCTGCTTTAACAGTTATTTAACATAAACGCATTAACGTTGTACTGTAGTTGCATACCTTCATGTATAAAAAAGTACTTTGGTTGGAATTTTATATACTAGATTTACTGTGGTAGAGTAGTTTAAGGACAACACACACACACTCACTGAGGAAAATCACATATTTAATTTCTTTTTTACTGTATCTTAGCCACAAGTTTTCTCCCCTTCATTTCTCAAAGACCTTATCTCCTGCTCAGGTTTCCAAAAATTGTCTGCTCTGAGTGGCAGCAGTATTACACCATTAAGCAAAGAGGACAGAGCAAAGAGCTTTTATACAGATCAATTAATACAGTTACCAAATCCAAACAGACAAAGGTGTAAGTTCAAATAACACTACATAAAGGCCATAATTGTGCCCACATGTGCCTTTCTCTCCTTCTACAAACTTCCCCAGTGTATCTCTTTCCTTATACCCCTAACATATAACATACTTTTGAGAGGTGCCACTTCATATTAGTTGCAGAGCAACATCTTAGACATTACATTAAAGAAACAGAAAATGGTTTACCCTTTAGAAAACAAGTTTGAAAGTCCTAAACTGAATCTTTTCCCTAAGGCTTAGTTTTTAAATTTGGGGTTTGTAACTTCAAACACATTATCGCTCAGATTTCAGAGCACAGCCATTCATGTAAACGCAAGTTCTCCAATATTTGACGAGCCTTCGGTTTCCCCAAGAACATAACAGGAAGCGAGCCTGGGTGCGACCTTGCTCTCTGAGGTCACTGCTATTGTTGCACTTCTGCACATTTTGGAAGTGTTTTAAAGTGATATGTCTCCATTATAGCTTTGGTACAAAAACAGGAAATAATCAACCAACGCCTCTCAAGAGGAAGGGTATTAGCAGAACTTATTTAAATATCCATTTCTCTTATAGATATATATACACAGAGTTTTAAGGAACTGTTGAAGGTACGTGCACGAGATTTAAAGCATGGCCAGAAAGGACAGGTTGCAAAAGAGATGGATGAGCAAACAAGAAGGTAGCAGGATATGAACACAGTGTTGCCTCTTGGTGTGCCAGCTCCCGCACGCACGGTGCAGTTACATCACCAGCGCAACCCCACCCGCTAGCGAGGTGGAAGAGGCAGTTTTAAGTCAACAAGATTGCTCTCTCCCTCCTCCCCCAAAACACTTTGGTCCCCTGCACTTCCTATATGCCTTTTTACACACACAGATACATAGTTACTTAGCTTGAGATTTTAATATAACATTGAAACAAAGCCTGCCACAAAAAATGTTTGCATTTACTGCAGTAACTACTTGGAGGTGCTAACAGAAGTAATTGAGTCAGATAAATATAAATATCTGAATTCACTTCAGTACTGAAAGTATCCATTCTAGTGGTGTTGTTTTTTTTTTTTCACTAACCTAGGAGCGCAGAGGAAACAGCGCTCTAACCCGTCTTGAGGCAGCGCTGTTAGATTTCGAAGTCAATGCCGTTTTAACAGCACTGCTGGCACCGCGCATGCCCAGCCTGCACACGAGAAACCAAATCCACACACCGATCAGTTCTGACAGATTACACCGCTCATCTCCACATTTGATCATTGGTTTGATTAATGTTTCCGTGGAAGACAAATAGAGTGACAAATACTAAATTTGTGAGAGCGGTCACAAAATAGCCAAAGGAAATTGCAGTTGAGAAATTAGAGCGAAGTAATTCTTATTAAGTTTACCACTAAAAAGTTATCAGTGACTTAGTAAGACTTTTACCCTTCCTTCATACAGTAAATTGACAGTTTACTGGACTGGTATCTTAAGCTCAGATATATAAGAGAGTATTTCTAAAACAGCTTAGAATCTAAACCAAGTACATTCATAGAACATGCACAGAAAGTCCCTACTCCTCCTCGCCAACACACCCCAGATTCTAGAAAGAGGTAACCAAAAAAAAAAAAGAAGGCATTAAATGCAAAGCTGAAAAAAGCATAGAAAGGAATTTAAGGAAGTCACCAATATTTTATTTCATAGTCCGAAAAAGTTGTTTTTCTAAAAGTAACATTCTTGCATCTTATATTTGTTACCTCCACTTCCAGGTCAAAACTTCTCAGTACATAAATATATATATTTTTTTTTAAATCACACTCCCTGCAAAGAGAACTTTTTG
Organism: Apteryx rowi; assembly: GCF_003343035.1. Taxonomy (NCBI): domain Eukaryota; kingdom Metazoa; phylum Chordata; class Aves; order Apterygiformes; family Apterygidae; genus Apteryx; species Apteryx rowi. The sequence goes on along the minus strand of NW_020447197.1, from coordinate 1,299,153 downwards.
TGAAATCCAAGTTACGGTGTCTTCCATGCCTACAGAAACGATTCTCCAGCGAACATTTGGTTCACAGACCACAGGACACTCCATTACTGAACAAATTAATATTGGTTCTGCAATTCAGAATGCCTAAGAAGTGGCAAGAAAGATCTTAATGACACAAGAAGATACAACCCTAAGAAATAAGGCAAACAGAGATGGTACCAGTCTAATTTTTTCCTGGGGGATGAACAGACAAACGCACAGTATTATTTGCATCTACAAATATTCAGCTATACCTAGAAGTTACTCTAGTGATCTTTGCTATCCAAAGTGCACTGCATACAGACTGACAATCTGAAGTGCTTTTTAAAGACCATTTAAATCTACCTCGGAACAAGATTGATTTTTAAAGGGGCTAGTACTTTGGTATTTGCTGAAGTGGCACAGTACGCTTGCGTTTTGAAGGATCAAACAAAATGTTGTGGGACCAAGCAAAATGTTGTGCACAGAAAAGCTCGTCTGGTACCTACAGGCACATAAGCTTATTTAAACAGCCTCTTGTTTCCTAAGTACGAGCAGGCTGCACAGTATGCATAAAATGCACTGTGCAGATAGAAAATTTTAGGTTTAGAGTCAGGGGAGGGGGAGAAGAGACACATTAAGAGAAACTAATACTGTCTACAGAATAAGTGTTTCAAATCCACGAGAAGACTGTTCACTTGATTGAAATAACTTCTGGCTGACAGGTTTTGGGGGGGGTTGTGTTGTTTTTTTTTGAAGTAGAGCATTCTGACACACTCGAAGACCACAAAGCCCAGCAGTACCAGTTACACATACACATTGCTTCCTTTCAAATGTATCAGCCAACTTAGAAAAAAGATGCATCTGATCTATACGTAGTCTTCGGCACCCTTCCCTCCTCCTCACCATTCAGCACCACACACACACTCCCATGGTACCGAAGTTACAGCGAGGCATTATGCAGCTCACATAATTATGCAGCTGTAACATTTAGCATACAGCTGTACTCTTTCATAACAAAACAAGGGAATATAAACATTTGGTTTTTATACAACACTGATTATCCAAAGATCAGATAAAACTACTGCCCTCAGGTCTAGTTTTAATTCTGCTTCTGGTTCGCAATACATTTTTGATCAATTATTTGAGATTCTAAGCCACATAATTTAAGTTCTCTCCCAGACTAGACTTCAGGCTACTCAAGTAGGGTTTTTTTTTTTTTTTTTTTTTTATTAAGAGATATATATTATCTTAGGCCTTTAAAATCCATCAAAAAAACCCTCAGCTTTACAGAGAGCCACTGAATTATCAGAAAACCTACACCAGAAAGTGACAATCCTGTTTAAGTACTGTTTTTGACTCCTACTGATGAAAGTACAGGATTAAGAATACACAGACTGTACATTCGGATACATCAGGTATCATTTGTGATGAAACACAATTTGATACATTGAATCTATCCTCTTCAGAATTATTTTAATGCTTCTCATGTAGTATTGCATTTTTTCAAAAGGTCACCTACTACAGAAAAAGAAACTGTGCCAAATACCTAAGCAAGATGCTATGTAAAGCAAGATGCTATCATCTGTTCTTGTGCATCTTCTGCTTTTAAGATTTGGGATATACATACTCCCATTTTTGAGTTTTCCTCACCATTTGTAACTGAAAGATTAGTAAAAATGGCTAAATATTCTTGAATTCCTGGTTTCGGAAGCCGAGCACAAAGCAAAATGCCATCTGACTCAATGCAAAAGCAAACACTAGCACTACCGACGAAACCCTCAAGCAATTTAACTGTTTGCTTAGGACCTTGCCCTTTCAGCTGTCAGAGGTACTACTAAGGTCTACAATTCAAGGCCACAACAGTTCTGTAGAGACAGAGAACAAAAAAATTGCTCAAGCTTCAGAATTAACACTACTAGGAAAAAACTCCATCTCTTCCCTTGTTTAATATGCATGGTTTTGCTCTTGACACCCACCTATCTGCATCTGTAGCAAACTATGACAGATGAGCAAAAACCTGCTCGAATGACTTTCTGTCTCCAGCTACCTGACCCTCCCCAAGTAGCTGCTTTTCAGTGAAGTCTGGGGAACAGCAACGAAGAGCAGACAGAGTTACGTATTCAACTGTAGTGTTCTTACTTTGAACTTGCATTACGTTTTATCCTGCTGTGATCAAAAACTCCTGCTCCCATTCTTGGGCTGCTTCTTAAATAAAAGAGTTTTCCCTTTTCCTGTCACATTATCTTAGAGATCAATATTTTGTTTGTAGGACAAAACAGTACAACTACAGCAGTAGTTTTACTTCCTGGCCACTTCATTCTGCGTATTTTGGATTGTTTTTTATTTAGACACCGCGTATCCAAGCTACTAAAAGAATCTAGAAACCACAATGGAGAAGTTTCTTGCCCCATTAGTGTGAGGCAGTAGAGATATTAAAAAAAAAAAAAAAAAGGTGTTTAACGTCAACAGTTCACATAATTCTCCTCAAATGCAAATATAAAGAGGGAGATATATAGATAGATAAATATTATATATATATATAAGTTTATTTTTAGGAAGTCTGAAGTTTTTCATAAATTCATTTTAAACGAAGCCCAGACACAAGGATAAAATTGAATTGTATTAGTAAATTATTTAGTCAAGATTAAAGTAAATATTGGAATAACAGAAGACATATCAAGGTCTAAGTAACTCAACTTATAAAGTTTTGTTATAACACAGTATACAAAGTTAACACTCAAAAAAAAATTCAAATCAGAAGCTTCAAAACTATGATGGCAAACATGAAACTTATATAAAAGATTCCAGGTAAAGTTAATTCCATTCTAATTCTTTGCTATAAAATGCAGCAACACTGCCACATGCACCACTGCTCCTCTGCCCCAATGCTGCTGGGGATCTGACATCCCTGCCGTGTCCTCACTACCTATCCGAAGGCAGAAAAGCTATGCTAACATCACTGTGAGATCCCTCAAATCCCAGAGCATCTAGACCTAATGTCTTTCTGGAAACGTTGCCATGCCGTTTGTTGAATCCTGCCTATTTCTCCGAATGTTCAAAGTGCCACAAAACTTGCTTATCTCTGCTACTTCCTTTCCTCCCCCCACCAAAAGGTACCTATAAAGGAGTCCAGTTTACGTTCTAACACAGCAGTACAAGATAAATACATTTGCTTAAACTGAATTTATAATTTCAGGAAAATTTTTAAAAATAAGATAAGCCTATTTAAAACTTAACTTAGCATACTTATATTAATTGTTTAATTTAACTCTGACATTATATTGCACTGTCAAATCTTTAAGCCAAATAACCAAAGCTGATCAAAGTCACTAGAGGCTCTAAAATTACTGAGTGTTAAATCAGATTTTGACAAAAGTAGCATTTATATATGCCATCTGAATATTTCTTTCAGCTTACTAATGATTAAGTTCAATCTAAATCCAGAATTGAAATAAGGAAAGAAAGTATGTTTTCCTTTTCCAATCTTGGAATAAAATAAGTTTACGTGAACAAACACTTAAAGCATTCAGTCATGAGACAGAAAAATACTGCCTCATTTCAACTATAATTTCTTTTAACAAAATCAATTTTAAATACTAAATATGTTATAACAATATTATGTACTAGTATAAAAATCATTAGTTTTAATGTAAGCCTTTAAACTGTGTACAAATATCACATAAATTGCATTCTAATTCCCATCCAAATAGAAAATGACACTAATACAATTTACATTAGGAGTAATTGCTGCAGTAAAAAATTGATATAGGGCAGCAGAATTCTATATAAAAATTAACCCAACAAGAATCAAATTATCAAGTTATCCTGAAACCGCTTAGGTACTCTGTGCAAGGCAACTCCAGTCTGGAAGCAGTACTGACAAAGCAGGTGAACAAGACTGTATTGCTTCTGGCCCTCAAGACGTTCAAACACTCAGAGATCTCCAAAAAGCCTTCCATAACTCTCACAACATTCCCCAAAGGAACAAATTCTAGGACACTTTGCCAGTCAGGTCCAAGAGAGTATTTCAGGACAAACAGCCACAGAATATGTCCTCTGATACACACGTGGCAATTATAGATTCTTAGGGCAGTAGCACAGTAAATACAATTTGCTTGGAGGGAGCCCTTGCACACAGACTAGCAAACCGAATGCTAACCAGTTAATTATACTATGAAAACGTCCAACTGTTGGACTCAAGATGTCCAACAGTTCCTGCAGCTTTTTGTGAGGGGCTTATGCGCTCTTTTCAAAGACAGGAAAGAACCATGGCCAGTCATCAGGAGCGGCTCCAAGATCTTCAACCTCTTAAGAAACAAGTTCAATCCCAGGATTGATTTGATCATTTTGGTTTGTCCCTCCCCCCCATTTAAAAATTAAAATCTTACAAAATAATTTAAATCTTAACATTACTCAGCTCTTTTAATACTGTTTCAGAACAGTACCATTTGCAATGACTCAAACATTTGGCTTATGCTGAAGGTCCATATGAATAATATTTGTCCAAGATCCAACATAAGGAAGAAGGGAAAACTACAGCTTCTGCAAATTGGCAAAACCAGTCAGCCTCCAAATAACTAATCTTATTTAATAGCTTTAACTTGAAAGCTCTTTTTGCTCTATATTATAGTCAGGGCACTTCCTTCTCTCCCCTCCTTTCCAACTTAAGTCTTTTCATGTGGAAACAAATTGCAAGAGTTGTAGTATTTGAATCAGAACCTGTTTTACAATGTCAGCATTTCATATACTTTTGGAAGCCTAAGAGAAGCGAAACCAGTAATCTCTCTTCACTGAAGAATACAACTGTTTGTTATTACATGTCCATCTATATTATTTAATTCTGTTCTTTATAAACTTTCAGCCCAATTCTCAGTCTTCACCGTATGATACTTCCCCATACTTTAACTATTGTGATTCATCGATATCAGTACATCAAGTGTCATAACTGGCATCCAAGTTGGCATCTATTCAAAACACTAAGAAGTTCATCTCTTGGTCTTTTCCTTCAGGCTTTCTGCAAAGACGGACTGCTTCACTGTTTACACACATTAACACAATCCCAAACAGTGAAGATTTGTTTGTTTGTTTTTTTAAATTAAAGTTGCAGCTCTGTATAACACTACTTCATGTTATCTGGAAAGCCCTGTGAAGCTCTCTGCCCTAGTATCAGATATCAAACCACAACCTTAAGGGAACAGCAAACGTTCATGTTTTTCATGATCATTTGGTTTAGCTCTGTTTAGCATCTTTCACATAAAATCTATTACAAAACACTGGGTTGCAAAATACAGATGTTTCACACAAAAACACAACAATAACAACTAAATTTAATTACACACTTAAGATGAAGTAAGTGACAGGTCTGTGACCGATTAGAGGAAAGAAAAATTTTTTTTATTAGCAATACTATACATGCTTTCTAAAAAACAAGTTCTAGACACTCAAGAATTGTATTAATCTGTGCATTGATATTCTCAGACAGTAATAAATAAAACCCAAATCTCTGCATCATCGTCCCTCTCGAAGCATCTACATTCCATGATCATGTATTACATGTCAAGCTCAGAGATTCTGGATTTCTTACTAGTCTGATTAGACTCTTTAAAGTGACTCCTGAGATTAGAAACAATAAATCAAATGACCCTGTCTTTAGCAACACACAGTCTTAATTTATGATTCCAGCAGAGAAGACAGTAACTGAGAATGATTTACAATACACTGCATATTGTGTTTTATTTCTTATTTCACCTTCAAGTTCTTATATTCATAAATTTTGTGTTGCATAGTTGCATAATATTCTAGGAAAGAACTATGCACAGTTCATAGTCAAAAATATTCTTGCAAGGTTTTCTAAAGAGGTTTTTAAGAGTGCCAGGTTTTTCTTTAGAAATTGTTTGGGAAACTAGAATACTTGGGAAAATTAAGCACCAGATATATTACCACTCAACTAAAGAACATGAAGACATAGTCAAAATTTTCATTGCCCAACATAAATATAGCAGATTACATTTGTACCCAACAGTCTTCTACTTAACACTTAAATGACCTGAGCACTTAATCAAGACCAACTTTCCAAGCACTCATTTATTGATATCAATTCAAAGAATACAGAAAAGGGCATCCCTGTAACCTGAAGACCAAGTTTTCATGATTTAATGGACAAGAAATATTTATTATATAACTTTCATTCTCAAAATATTAATACTTTGTAACTCATTTACATTATCCACTGTAAAAGCTTCCACTTTTAGAGAAAAAATATATAATCTAATAATGACTATATTTTGCCATATTAGACACACAGCGAGACATCTCCATATATATGATCTCCCTCTTTTTCCTAGCCCCTTCTTCCAACATTAATCAATCTATCCTATGGCAGCACAAGTTAACTTCACCGCAATCTGTCTACACTATCAGGCATAAGAATCACAAACATCACAGAAAAAGCTCAAGAGTCCCATCCCATTAAAAGACTTTCAGTTTTAAGAGTTTGTCAGATGGTTTGTTTCATTTTAATTTCTTGATATAGATATGATCCTCATTAACGTTACTTCACAGTTTCCCAACTTTAACCAATAGTTCTATCTAATATATCTGTCACTTGATTGTCAGATTAGTTACCATCTTTTCAGATCACTTTCAATACTTATAGCAGAATTCAGAAGTGCAGGCTTCCTAAGGTCTCCCCCCTGCACGCTCAAGTAACTCTGCAGGCACATGCCTCCAGGTATTTCCACTGCTACCCCAACAGCCACCTACTCCCAAGAGAACTACCAAAAGCTCTGGATCTTCTATTTTTACTCAGTGAAGTATACCACATTCTGGAAAGCACATCAGATGCTCTTGCAGTAAACATGTAAGCGAAACAAGGAAACCCCTGCAAACCAGAATGAATTTGTGCTGACAACTGGCAAAGGAGGAAAAACACCCAGCTACCACAGGGGAACCATTTTTCACAGAGAAATCGCTCTGATCTCTCAGTTCAGATTCTCAGTAGAAAACATGAAACGTTCATCAAAGAAAAGACTGAACTAGAACACAGAACTCCACTGGATATAAGAAACCCCCTGACTCAGAAGATTGTTTTCATCTCTCCCAATACTTTTACAGTGAACTTGCAGAGGTTTAGTTACCTGTCTCTTCCCTCTAGAAGATTTGACATCCTTTTCCCTTCTTTCCTAATACTCTCTCTACCTCCCAGAGAACAGCTATTATTCTTACTATCCTTTCAAAATTTGATTATATAAATAATCATATTAAGTTCTATGCATTTTCTTTTCCTCAACTCATATTTAGCTTTGAAGCCTACTGCGTCCCTATTTCAGGAACAAAAATGGGCCTGACTGCCTGAAAAAACAACTATTTTCCAACCTAAAAATAATCGGCCTAATAAAAGACAACACATTTATCCTCAAACTGCATATAATTAGCACAAGGGAACTGATAAGAAGCTTATTTTGGATTAGTTCATGTAATATTACAGCATAAACTAAACTTGTTGACTATGAGATATAGGCAACTCAGACGCTTTTCAGTATTTCTGATGAAGGTGAATAATAAGGTAAAAACTGAAGAACTTGATAACCTCAGTGATAAGCGCAAATAACAGCAGTGGGTTTTGTTAAAAAAAAAGAAAAAGAAAAGGCTGCAGAAAGCCACAATACACCTATGAAGCATGTCACAAAAAGCATCTAATGACTTTGCACTTTTCCTGAAGACGGTGAGTACCTTCAAATTTATCCTTGTCCTAACAGGCACGGGCGCACGCACGTATGTCTTAACTCCACTAGCACGAAACGATTTTACTGAATGCCAAAAACCAAAACAGAAGTTTTAGGTGAGAGAAGGGAAAATAAATAAATAAATAAATAAATAATTTTTAAAAAAAGGAGAATTTCCCTCCGTATTGCCTGAACCCGGCAGCTGACCGTTGCTGGCGGCCGTGTAAAGGGACCCTCCACCCCCGAGGTCCGGTCGGGCCGCCCGCGGGGCCGGGGGGGGCGGCTGAGGGCGGTTGCTCTGCGGCCGGGCCACCCCCTCCCCGCCCCCCCGCTGCAATGGCGCTGCTCTCGGCCGGGGCTGACAGGGGGCTTCCCGGGCCGCGCCGGTTTGCAGCTCTTTCCAGGCCTCCTCGGAGAACCCGCCGGCCGGCGGCAGCCCCCGCCCGGCCCCGCAGAGCCTCTTCGGCCTCCCGCG
>NW_020447197.1:1227633-1290009 GCF_003343035.1 Apteryx rowi | reverse complement strand
GGGCGGGAAATACCTGCCGCGTCCTCGCCGCCGCCGCGTAACGGTCCGCGCAGGGTGTCACCGCGCCGCCGCGTCCATGGCGCTCGGTCACGGCGGGAGGAGCTCCTCCCCCTCCCGCATGGACCCAGCCAACGTGACGGGCCGTTGCCATGGCGGCGCAGCGCTGACGTCAGCGCTCTTAAAGAGACAGCGCCCCGCGCCGCCGGGGAGGTCCCGCCGCCCGGGGAGGGGGGCGGCGCGGGACCCGCGGCGGCAGGGCGAGGCCCGGCCCGGCCCTCGGCCGCGGCGAGCGGGGAGCCCGGGGGCGAGACATTGCCCGGGCCGCCCCCGGGGACGGGCCGCGTCGAGGGGCTCTGCCCCCGCGTTACTGCTCCCGTGCGGGGCTGCCCGAGGCCTGCCCGCGCCGCTCCGGCTCCTGTGCGGGGCGCTGAGGGGGCCCGGCCCAAAGGAGCAGAAACAAGGGTGCTGAACACGGGCGTGCCGGGCTGCGGCACGTCGGCGCATCGCTAAGCCGACCGCGGCCGCCACCGCTGCTAACCGGCGCCTTCTTCTACGCCCTGCTGGGGAAACCCGGCTTCCGCCGTGCGCGGGGCCCGCGGTGCAGGCAGCGCCCCGCCGCGTTGCGCCCAGGCTGCGCCCCCGCGGAGAGCGAGCGGATGCTCGGCTCTACTGCATTCCCTGCAAAGCCGTGCTTCTCTGGCCCTTGACAGTGAATTCGTCCTTATCCCGGCACAGGGAAAGCGCAAAGGCCGGCGGGGACAGACCTGCCGGGGTCACGCCGGGCCCAGGGCCGATCCGCCTGCTCGCCGGTGTCCGATGCTAGAAGTGACAAATTACGATCACAGCCAGCGTGAGACCGGGCACTGAACAGCTAACTGGGGGGACGCGCCGGCCACGTCGTCCCTGGGCCTCACCTGCCCCGCCGCCCCGATGGGACGGGCACCGCTGTGGGACGCGTTGCACCAGCACAGCCAGCGTAAGGCAGCCTCGCTCCGGACTCTAACAAGATGGGACAACTGCACCTTCCATCTTCTCCGTATGGGTCTGCCACATCAGCAGCACCACTAAGTCTCAGGATTTTTGTTAAAGATTTTACCTAAGTATCATAACTAGCGTAGGTAAAGCAATCTTTGAGCTATCAGTGAATTACTGATAAATGGCTCAGTGCTAATGGTAGTACACACTATATATTACAGTATGTATACTGTATATTCCAGTATGTACCATAATGAAACAGCCCATTGCCTACCTTAAACTGTTTTAACAAAAACATTTATGCACATCACTTGACTGACTCAGCTATCAAACCTGTTATTTTAATATCTTTGTCCTGGTTGCAAAGTCTACGTTCTGCTTTCCCTGGTGCAATACATCTATCCTCCATTTATCCAAAGGACAGATGTCATTCAGGAATATGTTTACTTTGCATTTAATGGGTGATCACGTAGCAAAAATCAACACAGAATGGGCTTGATTTTGTTTTACTACAGCTGAAGAGGAAAAAAGCCTTTGAGTCACCATATGGCTGTAGAAGTTGCTTAACAACTAAGCGAGAAATCGGCACAAAGATAGTTCTTCCTTAAACCAAGCTGGTTCCCTTATGTTTTTCTTAATTCAGTGTTTGGATTTCTGAGTAGTGATTACTGACAAGATGTGGTCCCAAAATGAACACATCTTCTCTCATCTTTTCTTTTGAAACAGCTCTGGAAAATCATAGGCAGTAAATAAAACCCCCGGAAAAGTTCAGCTGATATTCAGGTAGTTCCACATTGTGAAATTATCAGTCTTTGTCCTGCCAGTGGAGCAAATTAAACATTTTATAAAAATTACATAATTTATCCTCATGACTCATTTGGAAGACGGAGAAGTTTCTTCATTAGCAGACTGGGAAAATGAAGCACACAGGGCATGGTTCTCAGCAGGAGAACTCATCTTGCAGGAGTGGCATTGCTGCAGCTGCGATGGTCCAAGGCTAACAGCAAGGCAAGGTTTGCGAGGAGAGGAATATCTTCTATTAGACTAATAGAAACAAATAAAAGAAATTGCCTCTCCCTACAAAACTCATCTATTGTGCAGTCTGTTTAGTCATTTATTACACAGAGAAGTTGTGTATTCCTAATAAAACAGAAATCTCCAGTCCTTATAGCATCAGTATTTTACAACCAGTTTTTATCCATTTCTGTATATGATCACTGGTTTCAGACACCAAACTCTGCTTAGCAAAATCAGTGCTACCACTAATGGAGCCTTTCTTATTCCAGTTCAGGAATATGTTCGGTGTAATTTTAAAACTCATCTAATGAATCAACTTACACCGCAGAAGAGCAATGCTGAGATACAGTGCCATATGATTTTTTAAAAACAGTATCTAGATCAGTTTCTTTAACATGTTCTCAAGTAGACAAGGCTTTGAATTACGAGTTAGCATAGCCAACACTGCAGCTTCCATTTCTGATACACTGAACGCTACTGGAGGTCCCCAGTGCTTGGACCCCTGCCAGATGAGTCTAAAACATCCCTGATGGAAAGGTAGAGAAAAGGAACCTGTTTGGAGATCGTGCTGATTCGGCTGCAACTGAGAACCTCAGCCAACATAGCTCCAGCAGCACCCTAAAAACACCCTTTTGATGGAAATTTTGTGAAACACTGACTAGCTGAACAGCTACTAGGAAGCAATGAAGCATTTTCTAAAAAAGCTCTCCAGTCTTGGCAGGGTCTGAGACCAAACGACATAAAGATAGCCAGGCACACATATAATCTAAACAGCTAAAAATACCACTGAAGCCTATGCACATTTCTTTCCTCAGTCCCAGGGAAATGCAGAGTTCATTATCAGCTTGGTACTTTCCATGTTCCAGAAAGGTCCCACATTTCATCAGCCCATTATCTAATTCCTTCCCAAAACATTTCAGGCCATACATGATGTAATCATGTTTGTTCAGGAGACAAGTTACAGCAAGAAACCCAGACAACTAAGAGACAAAGATCCAGAGGGAATCCCCTCCACTGGTGTGACTTGAATCACACAGCCCTTTTGAGTGACTTTAGGAAAGCAAAAGAAGAAATAAATTGCTCATTCAGACTTCAGAATTAATTTCTCAGTGTGGCAATCCACTTCCTTCACATCTCCATAATGGCAACATTGGTTTCTTTTCATCACTGTTTTTTTCACTAGTTAAATCAGGACTCTACGGCAGTATGTACACTTCTTTCCTTTTGTTTTGTCCTCATTCTTTGTTTAACTCTGACACCACTTCCTACTACAGCAATCCAGGCAGTTATTCAGGTGGGATGTGCCAATCCACATCTTTTTCCCTTTACATTTCCATCCTTCCCTTCAGACTGATGAATTAAAATAGTGCTTAACCCCTTATTAGCAAGTGAGCCATCTCATGTCATTCCTTATTCAAGTCTTATGAAGAACCAGAGATTTAAAAGCTCACTTGTTATATTTTAATTACTGTGTTAAACAGGATTACACATATTATCTTTATATTCTATATACATGACAGGAAAACATGTGGTCCACCTTCAGGTAACCCTTCCTCTATTTCTTCCTAGATATGAAAGCAAACATTTTACTGCTTTACCTTCCATCTCTTGTTTTTATTCTTATGTCTAACATTCCCATTTCAAGGACCCTTCACGGGCTCAGCTGCGCAACTGAAGCATGACAGATCGTCTTTTGTCATTCTGTCAGCGGCTCTGCTTACATATGGGTGACCTTTCACAGTACCGAGGAACGGTGCTCTCTCAGCACACCAGCTGATGCTCTACGTGAAATGCGTCTGAAGTGGCAGTTTAGTTCACACCGTGCAAGTGTCCCACCACAGAAGCACCGAAGCACCACAGAAGGACATATCCAGTCACCTGGTAAGCTTTTTGCCAGCCTCTCTAGAAGTCAAAGAAAGAACGTGTATGGAGACTGTTACCTCTTGATCACCAGCTCTGATCTTTGGATCGCTGTTTAATTGGGCTGGTGGAGGACAGTGTCCCTTCTGTGTTTTACTAGTGTCCTTGTGCTACTAAGAAAGAGTGAACTTCAGGTCCTAGAGCTGTCAATCCAACATAATTCAGCTTTTATATCCACATGGTTATTCTCTAGTATCTAATTTAATTAAAAAATCAAGGAAAAAGAATGTAAGGAGAAACAGCAACAATATTTTCCTTGCTGTTAAGGAGACTGAAGAAACAGTGGATGACAGAGATTTGGATTACTTTCTGAGGTCCAGTAAAATAGCTGATAAAGTGACACAGTTGGATCATCTGGAGCTGTGGTTTGGAGTCTAGATTCCTGACTCTGGATTGAGCCAGGTGACTCATCCTTTAAGGAGAACAACTGAACAATCACTGAACAGTACGTAAATGGAAGAAAGGAGAGTGGATATGTATGTGTAGGTGCTTTATGTATGGTCCTAGATGTATGTGTGTACTTACGAACAGTATCTATTAGTATTTCTTTCAGACAAAATGATAAAGGATATTTGTGGAAACACTGAAAGTGCTCATCATAAAAGAAGAGCAAAAAAAGTCAAATGGGCTGAAAAAGCCATTTGAGCTATACTGTTCTCTTCTAAGATAGACCAGTTGCAACACTGAGAGATGACTACTGAGAGATCATTACTGTAATTTGCTGGGTATTTTGCTGATGTTTAAAATGACTAAGTGAGGCAAAGGGCAATGCTCACATTAATCACAGTGCTTCTGCACTTTCCTTGATGCAGCAATCCAACCTACTTGTGACAATGGCACACGAGGGCTGAGAAAACAATAAAGCATCTTTGGGAATTTCTCTTGATTTCTTCTTGGAGGGGCAAAGACAGGAAAGGAAAAAAAAACCCTACACAGAAAATTTTGCGAGTCTGCCTACAAACCCCAGACCCAGGGGATCAAGGCTCACATCAGCTGCATCTCTCTAGCAGCAACTTCTCTTGAAACGGCCAGGGAGAGGACTCCACTCGACCAAGGGTGTGGGTGTGGAATGGTAATAGACACTTCCATAAACTGCTGTCTACTCAAATGTCATGACGTTGGCTTTCCGCCCCATTTTCAGCTGCAGAGAAACAGCAGTTGGGAGGGGCAGAAGCAACAACATCCCTTTTTAACTCTCAGTTTGAAAAATTTCTCAAACCTATTCAGCCAAACAGATCTCCTAACTATTACAAGCAGTATTTTCTAGATTCTGCTTTGGAAACTACATTCACTTTACCTTATACCTAACATGATCGTAAATCCCAAGGATTTAACAGTATGTGCAATAGGGAGCAAACAAGAGCTAGTTAGTTACACATGGAACAGCAAGTGATCGCTTTTCGTGAGTTTTCACTCACTTCTTCACCAAGTGAAGAGCATAATGTACATTAATGTCATGTTCCAGGTATAAAGTGGAATGAATGGAGACAAAAGACAAAATCTGAACAGTCACAAAAGGAGCTTAAGAGAGCATTCAATAACTAACATGGGCAGAGATGTAAAGAACGGTGAAATTGGGAACAAAAAGAGTACGATTTTGCTCAGTCTGTTCAGAGATTGGTCTTTTTGTGGAAGAAGACAGGAAGCCCACTGAAGAAGCATGATCGTGTTCATTAATTATCTTCAGAAATTCCTGTAAATATAGCTAGTTTCCAGTCACTACAAAATCAAATTACTTTTCACTTTTTTAATGGAAGACTCTTGCATGCCACTGTTACCCACTATTTTAGAAAATAATAGGTATAATATTTATCAGTATATGTATTAACATACTGCCAGAAACAAATTAACATATTTACACAGCCAAACTCTACTGCACATAAATACAATATTGTCCAACTGAACACAGTTCCTAATTGTAGGAATTTCAAACTATAAGGTGTTACAGAGGCAAATGCTTTGGTGAAGTTCAGTAAATGAGACTAAATATCTAAATCAACGAGTTGCAGTTAAGATAAAGATGACAAAGGCTATTTAGTCTCGGGTTTTGAGATATAAGATAAATTCCAGGTGTAGTGCAGCAATAAATTTTCCCTGCAGTTAAGTGTTGCATATCAGACTCATTACAGATGTATTTCACCTTCCTATGAACTAAGAGTCTGAGCTGGTATTGAGCTATCAGGAGTATTACTTAATCTTGCAATTCTTAAGTTTTGCCATTTAACTTACAGAATTTTTGGTACCTGTAGAGCTTTATGGTCATGAAAGAGGAAATCTGATAAAACAGGTCGGGTTTCCAGGCCTACAGAGAAACAGAGACCATTTTTAATTAGCTTTCCAGCAGACTGCTGCTACTGTCTCTTAACCTGCGCCTGCATCAGCACTGTTGCTATGACCCTCGCCATTCCCAAGGAAAAAGGGCTTCAGTTACAGTGAATTAATGATGCTGCAAATGGCAATGTGGCCTAGACAGAGAAAATACACTATTGTATTGTGACCTGCAACACTTTTAAAAGAAGACTGTAAGCAATAAAAAATATACTATTACTGTGCCCTATTGGACACTTTACCCAAAATAAGCTGGGGGGAGAAAAGTTAGTGGGAACACTGAAGTTTAGGGAGAGAGCAATACGTATTCTCTGCAGCACTGGTTCGGTTCAGTACTGTAACAGTGTTCCACTAGGTACTGGGAGTTGCTACTTGCATATCACATCTGCTAAATGGGTTGAATAATCTAGATCTTTTCAGATTTGTGGAAATTTCAAGGCTGAGATGTCTGTAGCAGTTTGGATGTGGATATCAGTGATGACTCAACATTTAGGCCTAATTCAGGAAAGGCAAATGGTGAATAGAGGCTTACTGGGCTTAATACACAGATACACTTTAAGGAGCAGGCAAAATAAAAAACTTTTTTAATTTGTGTTTTTCTTTAGTAAATATTACTAGTAGATTCTCAGTTCTTTTTAGTCAAAGCTTTCAAACTGTTCTTCAACTATGAGTTTCTTTCTGTGGGAAAGTAAGACATGGAGTGGCATAAACAGCTTGCCAAGGAAGCAGTGGCAGAGCCAAAATCAGAATTCAGATTGCCTGCCCACCTCCCCTCCTTCTCCCCTTGCCACTGAGTAAATTAACCAACATGCGAGCTTTACAGATCGCAGGAGAAACAAGCAAACAAAAGAGTGAAATGAAACATAAGCGAAGCGAAAATGACCAGTATGAGACTCCAGATAAGCTAAATGCAAAAAGAAACAGTAAAAGCATTATAAAATAAGACTAGAGAATACAGTAAAGAAGTAATTTCCATCTTAATGCACGACTGCTTATTGCGTGTTAATGATTTGCCTCATATATACAAGGCTTCTGTCCAAAACTCGGAATGAAACCATTCATGCTCTTCGGTGCATCTTTTACCAGAAGATACCAGTGTTTCTTAGCCAAGGTGTTCCTTATTTCTGTTCATTTTGCTCACCTGTTTCCAGCACGTGTCATTTCAGCGCTGGTGAAAGCACCAGCCTGGCAGCCCTGCAGGCTCGCGCTCTCCCTTTACAGCGAAGGGAAGGAAAGATGTGCAGCAGGGCGGCGGAGGAAGCTTGCTACACCGGCACGCAGCAGCGCGCCCCGGGCAGCTCTGCCCCGCACAAACCCGCCACCACGGGTCCGGCCCTCTTCGCTAGCAAGAGCATCAGCTAGGGACGACTGCAGTACTGGTTTCTGTGATGCTTTTTCTGCTAGAAACAGGGCTCGGGCACAGCTCGCATCATCCATCAGACTGCATTAACGTGGTAACGGTTCCTAGTCGCCAGTGACCTGGGCTGGCTTTGACTGGGCAACAGGCCATAGACAAGAAAGCCCCCCATAACCATTACCAGCTCCTCCGAACCATTCAAACCTCCGTAACGTTGGCAAAAAAGAGGCATTTTTTAAAATAAAGCTTCTCACAACTGACAGAGAAGCGGTCGCCCACACACACACCTTATTCACTCGCTGTACTGAACTGGCATTCCTTCGAGTGCTGGGAAGGACCCAGAGCTGCTGATTCAAAGACATCTGGAATGAGAACTCAAAAATGGAAGGGTTTTCTCCCTTTCTGGCTTCTTTCCTTAGCCCACTCTGCCTGCCGATACCGAATGTCAATCAGCAGAGCAGTAGCACCTTTGCAAAAAGTCCAAAGCATCTCGGCAAAGACGTCAACAAGCATGTGAAAAAGCAAGGTTTCTGTGACTCCAGAGAAGAAGGTTTAGGATAGTGGAGGCTGAGTGGCAGACAGGGACAGAGGATCAGAAAGGGATGGAGTTATATGATGTTGTCTAAACCATAGCACACACAGGTATCTTTTGCAGAAGGGATTTCTAAATAATCCTAGCAGTGCGTCCATAGCCAATTTTCAGAGGCATTTGCTTACATCAAATACCCTTGGAAACATTCCCATAGGAAAATTGCCAGAATCAATTGCTATCTGCACTTACAGAGAATTGTATCTTCTGTCAAAGTGTTTTTAGCAAACCCGAAGCATTTCTCAAAAAAGGCAGTTGTATTTTTATTGAAGTCTCTGCCATCTTAATATTGACAACTATTTGATGTTCAGTGCCATCCTGGAATGAGAAACAGCTCACAAGTTTATTAGGAAGCAGTTACCTGTGGTTCAGACTATAGTAGCCTAAGTGAGCAAATAGGAAAAAGGTGATTTGAATTTAACAGGTTGTCCCCCCCTCTTTGATGGTCTGAGGAACCTGGATCATCTTAATCCTTTATAAATACTGCATAGCTGGGAATCTTTTTCTTTTACAACCTGTCAGTTTGACAGCTACATTAAAAAAAAAAAGAAGCTGTTTTTCCTGATGATTACCGTATGAAGCACTAAATGACTGAGCTTCTAATCTTTTTTATTTTAGCAAGCAAACATCATATTTACAATGTTTAATAACATTTTCAGGATCAGTATAACAGAATATTTATACCCTAGAATTGTTTAAATTATCAGTATATCATTTTGAACCTTAAAAATACATACATCAGTTTGAAGATACTAGGTCAAATTCTGCTTTCAGGTATATTGATTAAAATCCTAAACAATTTCACTTGCTTCACGAAATTTATTGCAGCTTTAAGCACATATAACAAGGAACAAATTCACCTAATTTCTTGCATTGCTAAAACAGAAAGAGAGAACAAGAGCACCCAGCAGTGCTAATATGAACCCCAACATTATCTTCACTGAGATGAGGCATACTGCAGTAAAAAGATATTTAAACTTTTGAGACTAAATCTTGCTCATCTATTCCTGCTACACAGGCAGGACAGGCCTCTGACAGTAAATACGAGAAGGGGTTTGGCTGTTCTTTGGATTTCTTCAAGTTCCCCGCTAGATCCCACCACAACAGGAAGTTGGGGAGTTGAGCAATAGACCTGGCACAATAACCTCATTGATCTCTCAATTCTTTCTGCTAAAAGAATGAAAAATAAATATAGCAAAAGCTGTTGGATAAGTCAGAATATGCTGGCTTGCATGTGCCTTGTAGAAACGATTAGCTAAGGCAGAGGGAAAGAACATCGAATGGGATAATGTCCCTGCATGATTAGCTTCAGACTACTCTGATTAGTGACAAATAGGAGAGCCCTGGAGATCTATACAAATGTCATTAGACCAAGGATTGTAATGTGATTTAGTGACGTGGCTACAGTGATAGCTGGTTCCCTCAACACAGCAAAACAAATGATACTTTAGCATTCTTGGTTCACTATTGTGCTAAAAAGCAACCATCCAACATAAATGTTTTTCTGTACGAGGAGACAAGCAAGTGATTGATGCTTTTCTTATTTGCATCACTGTGTATTAAACTGGCATAAGGAGAGCCAGGTCCTAAGACAAAAGGTACTTCAAAACACTGGTACAGTGCATTGCAGTTTGATCCCATAATAAAAGTTATTTCCTTTTCCCACTATTCCCTTTTCTGTTTTTCTTTCTTTCTTTCTCATTCACCTTGCTTTGTCTTGGACTTTCACAGCTTTGTTTCGGGCCGGGCTGTCACTGGCTTCTCTAGGAAGCACTTCCCAAGGAGGCTTTCTGCAGCAGCAGCAGCAGCAGCAGCAGCAGCAGCAGCAGCAGCAGCAGCAGCAGCAGCAGCAGCAGCTTTGGCTGCACAGTTTTGGTTCAGGGGATCACTAGTCACAGTCACGCTGGCTGAGCTCCAGCTGGCCATGCTAGTTGACAGATTGCTTTTTCTAGCTATCTGTTGGGCAGCCCTCATTCCATAAAAGAACATTTTTTAACCCCTCCCTCAAGGGAAATGGAAATAAACTCTAACTTTGGAAGGGCTAACAAGGGATAATGCTGCTTACAAACCCATATAACATGGGCGGGAGGGGGGATGTATTCTGAATTATGTCCTAATTAATTTAATGCAGTGGTCTGTGTGATATAGCAGCTTCTCATCTACTTCAGGGCAGCATAACAGGAGAGACAGAAAAAATCTGTAGGAATTTGCCTCAGCCCTTTTCTATTCTTCAGCCAGTTAAGAATGGCAGAGATCCTCTTCAATGACTGGAGGACAGGAGTCTAGTTATGTTGAGTGCAGCAACCTAAATTCATTCATAAGCAAATGGATTTTTATTATTTAATGACAGAGTTTTATGAATAACTGAATCTCAACATAATTATTTCCAGCCAAGTTCCATCCATCAGCAAAATCACCACAAAAAGACATTCTTAATAAGTACATAGGACAGAATCAAGTTAACTATTTGCAGTCTTGGTCGTCAAATTCACATTGGTGATTAGGTTCTTCATAGAATAATTGCAGCTGATCTCATTTTTAGCATTTTACAATATGTCTGTCATCATCAATCCAAAAAACATATGAATACAATTTTCTGGTTTACAACCTTGATTTAATTCCATTTGTAAATGCTAGGAAACAAATTTAGCAGCATTGTGCAACTGATAAGCAAGGCCCTGAAGTACAGTTCACAAAAATATATTCCTTCTAACTTCTATCCATCTTCTGGAGGGCATAATGCAGTTATTGTTCGCCTTCCTTCATGGTCATATTGTTCATATCACTGGGAGGATGTTCCCTCATGACATATGACCGGCAAAATGTCAGTGTGCATTGAAAACAGATACCCTGCAACAGTCTTCAGACACTCGGCATCTAGCACAGATTAATGGAATGAAAATAGTCTCAGCCTAAGATAGGAAAAGGGGGGAGATGGTGCACAGGCTTCAGCACTTCACTGAAGGCCTTCATGACATAAATAGTAAATTATGTACCTGATACCCTTGAACCCATTGATAAAGCAAAGAATCGAGATCTTCAGCACTAATTTTGAACAATCATTGAACACAGCACTACTCCTGTGATCACTGTGCTTTCCTATGCTATTAGTAAACTCACAAAGGAAGGAAAGAGTTCATGTACAGAAGACGGTACTGTGCTTTCTGTTTATTCTGGACATAAAGTAGTACCCAGAGCTTCCTCTAAAAGCCGGCTGAGAACATAAACTAAAAGAAAGCCTCCAAGAGGAAGTGCTGAAGAGTAAATAGTCACTGCAAGCAACACTAATGACACTTACTGCAAAAAGTCAGTCAGTGTGTCAGAGTTTTGGTTAGTACCCTGAATGTAAGCCTGGGAGACAGAAATTGTCATATAATTCGTTCTGCAGCCTATAATTACATTCTTAACCTCTTTGTCTCTTTTCCTTTCTGATAAAGGGGAAATAATTCATTTCCAGGAATATAAGTGGCTTTAATTCACTTGGATCAAGCTTTTTTTTTTTTTCTTTTTTTCTTTTTCCTGATTCAGTGCCTGACTCAGAACCATCATTCTTATTGCTGCTGTCAGACTATTCCACATTTCCCAGTGGTTTTCACTACTGCAGTTTGGAAGCACTCTTTGTTCTTACAGTCCCAGTGCCTGCTAAGGCTTTTCTTTTCATGTTCTTTGACGTTTATTCCCAAGGAGCCGGATCCTTCTGTCCCTACGTGTGAGTCAAATCTCCCAATGAATTTGCAGATGTGCAGGATCAGCAACTTAAAAAGTTTATTTGTTCTTCAGAGTTCCCTGTGTTCACAGGAAAAAGGACGCCTGTAGGCAAACACTGCATCACTAGGTTTCATCTTCACAAAAAGGAAGCTTAGAGAGGAAGGAAGGCACAAGAGTGCAAAGTTAACGTTTAAAAAACAAAAAATAACCCTCTCAAGTTTTTCCTGTAAGGCTGGTGGTTACGGACACAGTTACAGGACACCGAACTTACATGTTTCTTGAAATATAGCAAAAGACTCCCTTGCTGGGTTGGCACAGTGTCAGTAGTAATTGCTGATTCCAGCATGTTGTCAGAATAATATATCTCTTCGGATATATTTTTTAAGACATTTTTCAAATATGGACATCTATACTACATTTACATTTAGGCACCTGAAATTTTTAATGGCCTGACAGCTCGGGCTGGAAAGCACTGCCTGCTCCCATTCACTTCAGCTTTGGTATCTGCGTCAGAAGACGCTGGCCTGGCGTGTTAGAAAACGTAATGTATTCAATTTATGGCCTACATAAAAGTTGAGATCAGCAAAAAGGACTAGATTCAATTTGCAGCTTTAATTCACACAAACAGCAATGCTGACAAAACTACTTTTGTGGAAAAGGACTCTGGCTCACAAACTTACAAATTAGACAATCTTCGAATTTCATTTGAACGTGGATGTCCTCCTTCTGATGTCAGAAATTTTATGGCATGTAGTCCCAGTGATGAGCCAAGATTTGACACTATTAACTATCTAATCATGCGAAAATTGGTGGTGAGACAGTGCCACTAACATCTTGTTCTGCAGTAGAACGAAAACCTTCTCCCGTTCTCTGTCTGCTGCGCGTGCAGGACAGAGCTAGGGCTACAGATTCCTGTAGCTTTCAGCCAGACAGGCAATGCTCATCTTTTTAGTCTGACATTTTTGCAGCAACCCAGTCAACCATATTCACTAAGCAGTTCCTACAATGGAACTATTAGCCATTAACCATTGGAACTATTAACCATATTAACTATTGGAACGATTAACCATTAACTTGTCAATGTTAGTTAATTTGAATTACATGTCCTGTGTGGTCTCATGCAGACAAATCCTCAATTTACTGTTTATATGAAATATCTCATGTTTCTTGTCTAGATATTCTAATGATTAATGTCCCATGCTAATACATGCATGTGCCTCATTTCCAGTATGAATCTACCTGGGTTCAGCTTTCAGCTACTGGATTTTAGTATTTCCCACAAACAATTCTGTTGAATTGTCCATCAATTCAGCATGGTCTAGCTCGGGATATGCAAAACCGATGAATATGAACTTCCACAGGAATTTTACAAAGATTTACTTTTGTCTTAAATTTTTATATGATTTAGGTCTTTCATCCTTAGATTTTGTACAAAAAACAGGTAAATGTTCACACTCATTTACATAGTTCAGTTTTCTATATTGCTTCTATACAAACTGAAATAACTCCCCATATATATCAGATCCATTTGCACACAGAAAACATAGCACAAGGGGTCAAATGTTCAGCTAAACTCAGGTCTAAGACCCAGGTAGTTTTACCTCTTGCTGAGAGTGTTTTGTGCATTTCTTTGAAAACAGAACATGCAAGACAGTGCCATCATCTATACAGTATATGCCATCACCTATACAGTAAGTATATGCCATATCAACACTACTTTGCCAGTGTTCCAACAGGAGATTACATTTTCTAAAGGATATTTTATTCTACTGATATCATTATCAGCATCAAGGCTGTCAAAGTCACTGGTGAAAGTGTTAAGCAGCCAAGAAGCCTGCCAGAAGATCTTCATTTTGTGCCACTGCATGTGCCTTTAGCCCTGCCAGTGTCCCCCAAACCAAGAGAGAATAATCTTTTTGTGATTAAAATTACTATAGATTCAGATAAATGCATGCTGGAGAGGTGAGATGCTCCGGAATACTGAAACAGCTTGTGAATGGAAAAATCTTTTGCTAGCAGAAAATAAGGGCGTTGCTGCATTGTCTGCAGGAGATAGCAACATTCAGCCTTCTGGGAAATACAGCAAGGAAAATTCAGTGCAACAGGAAATCATTCTAAACGAGAAATCAGACACCTGCTCAGAAAATATATTTTATGTCATAAAAACCTCCCTGCACTTCTGTTTCTTATTATCTTTCTCTTTCAGACCCTTCTTTTTCAGGCAGTTTTAAGTAGTCACCTAAATTAGTCCCCTTCCAAAAAAAAAAAAAACCTCACAAACTCATGCAGAGGAATAATTCTTCAATAAGGTTTTTCTATTATTATTTTATTTTACCCCTCTAACCACCACCACTGAATATATAATTTGTTCCATCTTTTTTCTCTGTTTGCAGACACAGTAAAATGATTGTATATCAGTTTGCATTCAGAACACTACACTTGCAACTAAAAGGGATAGAATATTATACCATTAAAAATAAGATACAGCATAATGGTAAAAATTTTGTGGCTGACAGAGAAGCAGCACTTTGAGTCATAAATTCTCATTTTTAAAGGACGAAAGGGACTATCACAATCATGGTCTGAATTGCTATGTAGCAGAGACAATGTAATTTCACATGATAATTCAAACGTCAATCCCCTGCCTTCTGATCCCTAACAGCAAGAAAGTTCTACTTTACATGTCACACCGAGCAAGCCAAAGACTCAGGCATTCTTCAGTTTTATCCAATGATAATTATCAAACAGATTTACAAAAATATTATCAGCAACAAGGCAGAATCAAAATCCTGGCTCTAAATAATCTCCAACCCAGATGAATCAGCACAAGGAAATAATGACAGGATGGGAATATCTTTTAGAGACATCATCATTTACAGGATGAGCACAGGGTAAAATCAAACTATTTTATACTTCACAAAGTTCATGTAATTGGATCTTGCAAAATGACTAAATACTGTAATGGATCTGTTGTTTCATTAGCATGCACTCTGATAACCCGCACTACAACATCCATCAAGCTCTTCACTCCCTCTGGGGAAGGCTGCTGCGAGTGGTTGGCAGAGACATGAGTCAGGCTCCGTAGGATCAGCAGACTTGTGATTTCAGCCTGTGCGCTGGCTGCAAAGAGAAGCCCAGGTAGTTTGGGGGCCAGGGTACAAAAGCCGGATTGAAAACAGGTTGCTTTTGATAAAGCGACCAGTGCTAGTTACAAGTGGATTCTGATGTTTGCAAATCCCTGGGAAGCTGTGGGAGGTGACTCCAAACAAGACTGAGAAAAGGATTATACTTTGGCCAAGGAAGTTACAGGCCCATGGGTTAACGTATGCAACCTGGAACGAGAATCTCTGGTGTTTGGCTGGAAGAGTCACAGCTTTGTGCTTCTAACCCTGTCTGCCCTTAGACAGTAAGTCAAGAAGTGCAGAAAGAGCTGTGATGAGCAGCTCAGGTTAGAAACATCTTCTAACAGCACAGATAAATCTAGAAATCATGGCCTAATTAGTATCAAAACTCCAGAACAGGATTTTCAAAGGTTGTGAGACACCCAGTCCCCCTTTAATCTTAACTTTCATGTTATATTGCTTCTGTATTTATATGCACTTTTTTCATTTGGGCAGCTTTAATTTGGAACAGCGCAAACGTTATTTTATCTGAAACAGCTTGCTAGTACCGCAGAAACATTAAACAGAAGTCTCTATTACAAAACTGAAATGATGTGAAAGCTTGAAAACGTGATATCTGTCTTCAAACCTAACCTATCTCGTAGATCTGTAATCAAGACATAAATGTCACAGGTTGTGCTGCAGTCTGCAAAAGAACTTACACTGAATAGCCCCAGAACACACACTGAACAGGATATTTTCCTGCGCTTGGAAACTCGAGGCACCACCTAAGCCTGCATATAGTTTATACCTTATGTTATTTCTTAACCTCTGAACACTTCATTTCATAATATTAATATTGCTTTCTGTTTTATTTTTGCATACAACTGTGATTAGATTGGCAGTAACAGTGACATCATTGTAGCGCTATGAATCCCATAGCTACACTTTTCATTAAGAAGAGCATAACACAGATTACTCAGATCAGATAACCTAACCAGTGGGAAATAACACAAAAAGCTCACTTACCATTACAGTTCTGGAATTGCACCGGGGATGAACTTGTCCCTATGGGCTCTCCCACCTCGCAAGTCCTAAACCACTGTCTACAACATTTACCAGGATTGCAGTCCAGCGTCACTGCCCCCACGTTTAAATAAAAAGCCCATCAGCTGAGCTGTATCTCTTTACCTTCCCATTCACTACTGGTTTAAGCAGACATTTGATTTTTCTATTCTGTGTTTGCCTGTAACTATTTTTAGCAGCTAATAACTGACACCCTAGGGAGCATGATGTCATCACTCTTCGCACTTACGGAGCTCTCGAAAGTCAAAACCAGACAGCAGCAGCTGTCATCATGGTGAGCTGGCTCATTAGGCAGGGACAAGGGAGTGACAGTACCAGAGCTGAGTTCAAAAGACCAAACAGGAGGAAGTTCAATAAGATCTCAAATAAAGGACAGTTCTCTTCTGTCTTTTCTAATTAATTTGCAGCCAAAATTTGAAAATTGTATCTGTTTTTAAGACTGCTGAATACTTTTTATAGTACTAACAAAAATATAACCTCACTGGCAATCCTCTTGTCTGTCACATGCAGAAGTTTCGTGGTCTCCTGGAATTTGCATCAGGCAACTATCCACATCACACAGGAAACCTACTGAAACAACGGGCAGCAAGGGCAGCTCTGTTAGGGATCTCAGCAGAGAGGCTAAGGGCTGAGTGAGCATGGAAACTGAACTTATCCATGTATCTGTATTTGCTCCCAGCATATTTAAAGATTCATCTCCCTAGCAACCTCCATTTGGTAGGGTATATGAAGTATTTCTAATTTCCCTTCAAAAGATGGAGGTCCATTCCCTTACTCATCCTGGGAGCTCTTCTTTGCACCTCTGACAGTTTAGGTTCATTCATCTGAATACAGCTAAACAGAACTGTAGAAAAACTTGAAAGAAGTTAATGGTTCCTGTAAGATGGTACCAATATTTCCTTCTCTGTTAAAAAGTTGTCACCTTCCAGGACTGCATTATCTTTCCTTCCATACCTACATTACATTATCTAATCACACTCGTACTTAAAAGTATACTCAGATTTGTTTCCTTCTCTGTTACTTGCAGTTCATAAACCCTCAGTTTACAGATTAAGTTATTATTGAACTCAAAGCACACAACTTTGCACTGTATGCTATTTAGTTACATCGCCTTACTTTCAAGTTAGTCAAAAAGTTAGTCTAATTCTTTTTGAATGTCAACCCCGTCTTCCTCAGCACTGGCAATACCTCCCAACTTTGTCTTATTTCACCTTTACATACCTGTGAATACACTAAATACAACAGGTCCCAAGACTAACCCCAAAGAAGCACCACTGGTAACCTTCATCCAGCCTAATCACTTTCTTTGGAATATCATGTTTTGTTAGCAATTTATCCATCACACAATTCTTACTCTCAGCACCATCATGTCCCTGTTCAAGAATAACTTCCCGTGCGATATTAGTTACTGGAATCCAAGTGGATTAAGTCCACTTTTATTACTCCTAAGAAATCAATTACCATATTAAAAACTATTGAGTGTTATGATCTACCTTTGATAAAACGATATTGTAATTTATTTCAAAATAGGTCCGAGCTTGCTTTTTTCCAGTCGTAGCAAAAAAACTCCCCCCCCAAAAAACAACAAAATTAAACAAAAAACCCAGATTCACTACAAATCCACATTACTACATTACTTCATTACTTCAGCATTCTGGAAATCATCTGGATCACCTAAATTTGTCTTTCCAGTAAAGTAACCTTTGCTTCCATCCCAGAATCTTTAATTTCCAGTGCATCATACTTTTAATCTGTATGACAGAATTATCACTACCTTCATCAACTTAATGATAACTGAGGCAAAACGTTCATTCGATATATGGGTCGCACCTAGTAAACTGTAAATCTCTATTCCAGCCTCCATGTAAGGTGCCCCACTTTCTTCTTATTTTTTACACAATATAAATTTTAGATACAGTACAATAAACTTTGTTTTGTATGTGCATACAAATTGTAACTTATGCTAAACTTGCTTATCGCAAACTTGTTGCTTATGTAAATAACAAGTATTAATACAATGACCTAGACAGGTGTGCAATTACTGAAGAAATTCTCTATACAATATTTTCATTCATGAATATCCCCTTATTAACAGTTTTCCTTTTTCCCCTTGGAGAAGCTGGCATCTCACAAATGGCTGAAATTCATGTGAAATATTTTTTCTCCATGAACAATTAAGCAGTTGGAATTTCTCTTGGATTTTGTTCATTCTTAATTATCAGTCAGTAATCTCCTGGGGCAAAAATCTACACAGGAATGTTATAAATCTCCTTAGTATCTTGGGCACACAATCTCTCCAAACCCAAGATGAAAAGGTCCCTTTCAACTATCAAAGATGATGTCCCCTAGAGAACCACGCTGTGCTTCCCCTGCCCACTGCTTTGAAAGGCTGCATCAGGACCCCTCCTGTTAGCAGTCACATGAAAAACACCAAACACTCCCCAAAGCTGAGCTGATGTCAAAGAGAGACTTTTAAAAGGTCTGCCTAGGCGCAGCTGAAAGGCCAGTTGCAAGCCACAGCGTAGGAGCACCCACATCAGACAAGCACAGAGGAATCGCTGGCACCAGAAGTAAAGAGATGACACAGTAGCAGGCCCAGGGATGTGGGAACATGCTGCTCACCAAGAGTTTTGCCTAGAGAAGCACGTTTGTAACTTTGATTACTTACTCTCTACTCACAGTCAAAATGGACATCAGATGAGACTGGAAAGAACAGTGAAGCTTAACAATGGTGTAATTAATAGATTTATATGTGTACGTACTTTGCTTGGCATTAGAAGAATTTAGCACCAACACAGATGCAGGTTGCATGTATTTTAAAGGATTGGATTAAATTATTGTTCATGAATAAGCATCAGCGAGAGAAATTTTCTCTCCACAAGTCTGCATACATGAACAGCGTTAGCATATTTTTCCATTGAATTGGTGACATTTCTCAACCACAGGGTTGAGAATAATTTGTGTCTCTATGTATAACTTTCCAAAGTCATTTATTACAAGAGTTATATTTGGAAGTTAAAGTCTACTTGCTTGAATTTTAAAATGCATTTCCCTTTAGCTGCCTTTGCTACCACTTTGCCCACTTTTTACAAATGTTTGAGTGGCCCACTGAACACATCTTGCTTTATATATTTAAACCATTTCCTGGTATTCACTTGTTCTTATGCTGCTGCCTTTGAGATTTTCTTTTAACCCGTTCTTTTTTTTTTTACACATATTTGTCCTTATTTACATACACTAGAAAATAATATTCAGATTCCTAAACAGCATCTTGGATTCCTTCTGTTTTTTGGCATCTCCAAGACTGAATTGCTATACTGCATAAACACCTGTTTCCCTTTCTCAATTCCCAGTTTCTCAGTTTCTGGGGTATATACTCACCATGACTTTGATATTCCGTATTGAGTATGAGGGATTTAATTTCCTCTTTTTTTTGGCTGAGAGCATCTCTGCCCAGTATTTCTATTTTTTTTAATGAAATTATTTCTCTCTCCTCTGCATTATGGAGTCTTTAAGACCATAGACTTCTTGGTTAATCAATGGAGCTTGCCACTAAAGCTGCCAGTGAAAAAGGACTTGTTCACACAAGAACTAAAAATGAAATCAAACAAAATTATAGACCAGAATTAACACATTCCTATTTCATACTCCTGCTAATGTGAAAATGTTCCTTAACATATATTATGTTATACTTTCTGCTTTGTAACATAAACATCCCAGGGAACTGGACTTTTGCTAAGTCATGCTAGAGAGTCAATCTAGCAACTGGGTTTCAGGAGAGTTTTGTGGCAGTACCATGGCAAACTGCCATTTTTTTCTTCTGCAACAGTATTTACACTGCCAACCTAATTTTAAATATTACACATACTTCTTGCTGGCATTATCAGCTAAATTTGATCTTCTGTGTACATACGGTCACCTGGCAGGAGAAGGAAGTTTCTTCTTACCACTTCATTTAGGTATGGTGAATCTTATGCAAGAACTGAATGTCAGCCAAAAAGGAAGAAATCCTTTCTTTTGCACCATGAAACATACTCATGGCATTGTCCCTATGCTTCATTTAAGTTAAAAATAGGTTTCTTATTAATATTATGTTAAATCAGACCAGGCATTTTTTTAATGGAGCTATATACAGGGGGAAAAAAAAGAAACTGGTGCCAATATTTGAATTAAAGTCCCAGTTGCAAAGGTGATCGACTTGTAAAATATACAGTGAATATCAGGACCAAATCATAGCACCTGTCTGCCAAGACGTGTTGGTATAGAGCTGTCTTGCCGGCACAGCTCTGTGTGCGGTAATAAGCAAGACAAACAAACAAAGACACAAGAGAAGTGCTATTAGTGCTGCAAGTCAGATGCAGAGGGGCAGATGATCCTTTGAAGCTACATCTTGGATGCAAAATTCTCAATAACAATGTTTGAAAAAAAGTATTTTTACTATAAATTAAAAATTTTAATCCTCTTTGAGTTAAAAATTTTTCAGCCATTTTGATGAAAAGCCAGGTTTTACTTATATTCCTTTTCAAATAAATACTGCTTTCTTATTAAATCAGATACAGCACTAACACTATTGATCTTGTTTTGATTATGATCTTTGCTCTGTTTTTCATAGATCTTGTTCAACTAAACAGTATAATTTATGATGTTGTCAGAGACTATTACAGAAGCCAACCCTGAATACAAAAATAACCTTCCATCTCTGGGAAGGAATCTAGAAGGAGAATCCTTGAATCTATCCTACTTTAGGTTCTGTTACAAACATACAGGACTAAGGTATTCTCTACCACTGGCTTTTTCTTTCTTTTCTTTCTGTTTCAGACAAACCAATCAGCTTCCACACATGGGATCTAAATGTCATATAGAGACCAGAAAGGGAAATTCGAGGGGAAAATGTAGTTTTCCTACGGTGATGGCATAGGAGGAAAGAACATTGCCAATATCAGATTTGTAGTCCTACCTATGAGGTTGCCTTTGCAGTGACACTACAGGGACTGGGTTTTACATTGCCTAAATTTAATACCTAACTCGGGTGCTTAAGGTAGGCAGTTAATTTAACAAAGTATCCTGTATAGTCAGTGAAGAGCCTCAGGCTCCCCTAGAAGTGATTCAGAGCAGGAGCCATACTTGTGGATTCTGAATTACTTTCTGAAAGAACTTTCTGTGCAGTTAATCTCTCAGGAAAATTGTCTTCCTCATTTAGGCACCAAGTTAGACAGATAAGCTTAAGCAGTTAGAGAGATGCTCAGAGGTCGAGAGATGTAACTGCCTTACACATCTTTCCCTGCGTTTCTGCACCCTGTTTCTATGACTTTCACAAATGCTGCTGAAGCTAAACGTAGCAGATCTTATCAATGTACTTACTGGTTCAACCACACTCTTTCCTGCTATGATACTTCTGGTTGTTTGCATGTCTAAACAGCGTCTCAATCTTTGATACCCTCTAGTGAGCATGTGCTCCTAAATCTGACTACTCTTAGTACTTCATCTATGACCATCTTCTCCAAGATGAAAGATGTCCCTATCACCTATAACATGCGATAATGATGCCTGCATATGTTTATGAACTGCTTACATATTGATGTGTGAAAATCCGTATACAGGCATAGCATATTGCATTTTTATAATTAATCAGATACGCAGTATGACTGTTACAGTCTCCCATATTTCACCTGAATATCAATTCATTTGCTTCTTGTAATTTGTCACACTTTGATAAAATCAATTTCCCATTTCTGAGTAGAGAGTTTTATAAAACCCCCAGTCTACTGTACATCCTCCTGTGACTTGAGGGCATGGAAAGTATTGATGCATTTTCTTTGCTGAGCTACAAAGCGTAACAACAAGTGACATGGACACAGAAGGCTTATGGCTTAAACTTTTTGAAATCCTTAAGCACAAAAATTGTAATGAAATTCTTACGGAAGACCCAGTATTTTAAACATGTGATTCCCTGCCAATGAAAACAGTAACACAGGCTGTATAGATAGGCAGCAAAGAGTGGAAGCCATGATTGTAATCACTGTTTTGGGATCAGACACAGAGAAACAAGTCGGGAGGCTCCAGCAGCTTGGGCCCCTCTCTCTCAGAGACCTTACTGGATGCATCAGGTTCAGATTCAACCTGCACATTATAGTATGGACCACTACCAAGTCTCTTAAAGACACAATTCACCAGTAACCCAGGCAGAGCGGCTGGTAGCAACCCAGAGGAGAAGAGGCATAAGCAGAGGGAAGCCAGGCTTGCTTTGTTATGGAGCAAATGTCAGTACCTCTCAGGGAGGTCAGAGAGATGTAAATGGCTGAGGAAAACATTCCCAGCAGGCAGTATACAAGGGAGAGATGTGGAATCCACCATGCTAAGGATTTATAGAAGTGTCAAGACACACGATATGCAGCAGAATACTACACATGCAAGAACATGCAAATCTCAGTTCCTCTGACGACAAAGTGAAGAATTTGCAGGGGTACTAAGCAGGTCCTAGCAGGCTGCTAATGAAACCCTGGGGATAGTCTATCCAGCCATCCTACTTCGTAGGAATTTTTGTCACTCTTAGCAGGGCAGTACCTGAATGCTTGCTCAGATTCTTGTCCCAGAGGCATAAGTTATCAGTCTGGACATTTAGGTAAGAATTTTGTAGGAAATTACAAGGTAGGAAAATTTGAGCCCAGGTGTGTGTATATATGTGTATATATATATATATTTTATGTCTGGATTTTAATATCATGACCATCTGAAACACTATCAGCAATTCAAGTCCAAGACATGATGAAGTTTGTTTCAGATCCACAGATGAAAATTTAAGTACTGCTTTGGTTTGATAGGTGGGGAGAGCATGAGAAGTAGACCTGGGTTACAAGATTTGGGTCTATTCCTGGCTCTATCACCAGTCTGCTGGTTGATCTTAGGCATTCGCTTCACTTTTCTGTGCTTCTGTTTCTGTAAAATAAGGCCACGATATTGACCTTCATTATAAAACGCTTTGAGTACTATGGATGAAAAGTACTAAATAAGAACTAATTTTTGTTTTGGATCCAACATAATGATAATAAAGTCGTCGGTTTTCTAGTTCAGTCTCACATGTGACTATAATTATAAACTCATCAAAGGAGTTCGGCCTAAAATGGTAGAAATCTCCTAAAAATAATTCGAAGTATCTTAATGCTGTTCTTCTGGAACCCCTAGCTTTGCTTCAAACTCGTATCTCAAAGTCTAGCTTTACCTAAGCCTCATCTGCGTGTCACCATCATTCTCCACAGCTGCATTCTGCTATTAAGAGTGAAAAAGACTGAAGACAGAATTCCTATTTGCTCTCAAAACAATTGTTTTTCCCTTTACTACAAACTGAATGAAAACAAAGCAAATACAAATGGACATTTATCATTTAAGGCTGCTTAGATTTCATACAGTCATTCAGCAAATTAGTTAAAGTATATCCTGTGTTGCTTTAAGAACAAAAACGTTACCCCGGATTCCGTAAGCTTTCAGCTTTTTCTTGACAACTCCACTGCTCCTTTTCGATGGCTTTTAATCTTTTTTTAAACCTCTTTTTAATAGGCAAACTGAATCCTGCCTCCTGACAGCATATCAACATACCTAAAACAAGAAAGGATAATGAGTGCTGAATGTTTCTTTTACTATAAGCTTCAGATCAAGCCTTTGATGAGAAAAACATGTTCTCTCTATAAAGTTCAAACATTTCAACAAATACTGGTGCTACTTTATAATAAAGAAAATCCTTTTTTTTAGAAAGGATTCCAAATTAAAATTCCCAATCTAAACTGCACTTCAGAGTCTGAATTTCCTAGTCTGCTAGCACTATTAAAATTACCTCCCAGAGACTAAATTAATTCTGGTTTATCCATCCAGTAGAGAATTAGGGAAACCCCTTAGAAGAGCCTGACTGCTCTAACAGCTTCTACACTAACTCCCATATTGCCTCCATGTACAAAGTGGCCAGAGAAAAGAACATTCCTCAAAAACAAATGCTTCAGAGGAAGTTGAAAGAATCCTCACCCAAAGTGGGCAATTCAGGAATTTAGCTCTAGAAGATATTTTTTAACCTCCATTAAACCTAAAGGATTATAACTCTTAATTTCTAACTTGTTTTATGATGTTCTTACTACATTACATCATGCTTCTCTGTGTATAAAAACAATGGAATGAAAGCCTTTAATTTGAGCTGTCAGAAGTTAAAGAATAAACGGCAGCAGAAGCTTTCACTTATAAATGCAGGATTTTAGGTAGCTGCAGAAAAAGTTACCCTTTCTGTATTCGAACAACCATTTAATCAAAATTTTAGAGACTAAAAAAGTTGTGTGTGCCAGAGGGTGTTTAAGAGTTAATGGTGAAGGTGTCACTATGCTCAGAAATAGAGCTGAGTTTCCATGTCACATTCTGCTTATTAATAACCCAATTATTTCTGTCGCAATGGCACATGTCTCTCTTGGCTTTTTGTTATTGTTATGCAACTAGAATAGCTTTCAGAATCATTTTTGACTGAGCTTGAACAGGTAAACTATAAAATTCAGCTAGAATCAAGGTTTTATGCTGAAATACTATTGAAATTCAATAGATGACTGTTGAGTGACACAGAGCATGCAATTATGCAAGAAGACTGTTTGCAACAAGCCATCTTGGAAGTACTTCCATTTGTGAGCGGATTTTTTCGTATTCTGAATCTGAATACATTAAAAAGCCTGTAATCAGCTAATAGAGTGAAATCTGCAATTCTTAGTTCTGAATATCTTCTGTAACGAGATGAGGTTCTCAATTCTTGTGATTAACTTACTAACAAAGCCAAATATCAAGAAGCTGGTTCAGAAAAATCAATGCAGGGAATCAGTGCCAGTTTTCTCATAAATATTTCTCCCTTAGAAACCACTGAAATTTATTCTCTCTTTATCATGTGTTGTACAGGGCTATATGCAATTACAGCACCTTCTACATAAAAAAATACTGATCTGGGTAAGAACTTGCATAAATGTATATAAAAATAAAATGCGAGATCCTGACAAACTGCCAAAGTGGCCCTTACACTTACAAAATAGCGTATAAACCTAATCTAATCTCTGTGTGTACATAGGTATGACAATATTGCCATAAAGCTGCTTTGTTTAGCAGTGTATTTTAATGACCTTGAAACTCAGGATAATGCATTTTTTCTTCTATTCAGTATCTTCACACAAGGGTATCTACAATCATTATAAAAAAATCTACAGTTAGAGCGGGGGGGGGGGGGAAAGGACTTCAACTGCTCAGTTTCTAAATTAAGCTACATGTGAAGTTAAAAATAGCCTTTCCGCCTGAAGATGCTACGCTGTTTGAATTTAAATGGCCTGTTTCTTTCTCTGACAGATAACATTTATTGTGCTCTCTGCAGCAAAAAATTGCCTTCTATGAGCAGATTACTTTTTTTCAGTTCAATTTCACTTCACCAAAGACAGAATTGAATAAACACAGTCACTGTTCTAGCCACTACATGTATCAATTTTCCCATACACAGGTATATTTCTTAAATTTTACTACTTAGACCTAAAATATGCATGTGTATATGTATGATTTTCCTAACTCTCCCTGCAGATGTTTCTGGGAAGATTTTAGATAGTAAGATTTTATTACCCAAAATGCAATCAGTTTTCTGCAATACATTTCCTAAAAGTGCTTATGCCCATCCCTACCAACCTCTATTGTTCTCATTCATTTTCATATCTATTTCTAAAATATATCTTAACATAATTTCTAGATATTTCATTGCATTTAATACTTTTTTTTTTTAATCTAAAACCAGCAATTTCACATACTATACATGAAGATGTTTACTCACTGCTTTTCCCCAAAGCACTGAATGGAAGAGAGTAGTAACCGCATCCTGTTTCTCCCTGCTGCTAGCATAGAGGCAGCATAAAGATTTCTGTCCTATTCATATTCCTTCTGTGAGCAGAGGCTGAGTGGTCAGAATTATGTGCAAAAGCTATTCTAGATCTGCTTGTGCTACTCATGTAGAGTAACTCAGGCACTGGCTGTAAAGCCAGTGTTTGCAGAAGTATTGTGTTACAGGCAGATTGGAAAGGTAAAAATTCTGTTAGGATATCCGGCATCTCTTCTTGCCAAAGCAGGGTAGTTCTTTTTGTTAAATGCCCTGGTGCTCCACTGCATGTAGTTTTAAAGTTTCAAGAAGTGTATCCATGGTTGCCCCTGGGAAACCGTTAATTTTTCTCAGTATTCATTGTAAATGTACTGCGCCTTAATTTCACCTTTCTATGAGAATTAAAATTAATCAGACTCACTTCTACATTTTAGGCAAGAAAAGAAGAAAGCCATACTTCCAACAAAAATGAAACTTGAATCACGCTCTATTGAGACAACTCTCCTTTCCCCTCCTGCCCCGTTAAATTGCATGTTTTATACAAGCCCTCCCAAAGGAATAACACTGCAAGACTCAGGAATAAGTAAATGAAAGATGAGATGGATATAAGTGCTCCTCTTACCCCCAAGCAAGACTTTCACATTGCAGTCAATTTGTGGACTAAAAGCCTGAAAGATCCCTGAAAGCTTTATAACCATCAATGATATTTGCAGTGATGTAAGCCAAAGGCAGTGATCTAAAGTCTGCAGTCCCTAATTGAATTTAACACCCATCGAAGTCGATAGGAATTGCAATCAATTAAGCTGTACAGTGTTTCAGGCCTACAGCATTTCACATAATGTTACTATACAGTACTTATGAGTGGGTTTATTTGTATGAGGCAATGTTTGCAAGATATAAGGTTCTGTGAAAGTAGGCAGGACTGGAACGCTCCATATTTAGTTCAGCTGTTTAGCTTCAGTTAAACTGAACTGCAGTCAATCAACAATAACTGCCCAAGTATAACACCATAAAGGAAAGCGTTCTCATCACGTTAAAGTA
Source organism: Apteryx rowi (assembly GCF_003343035.1). Lineage (NCBI taxonomy): Eukaryota > Metazoa > Chordata > Aves > Apterygiformes > Apterygidae > Apteryx > Apteryx rowi. Next base: position 1,263,022 of record NW_020447197.1, on the reverse strand, counting down.
GGATGCCCATTCCCCTGTCCAGGGGAAGCTCTAAGGCTCTGTTGATTTGTAGGCCTGACAGAGTAAGGTCAGACATGTTACAGTGGGACTGAATTTGATTCAAATTTTAGATAAACCAGGAAATAAAATTAAATCCTTGTGAAATTTCATGTGCCTGACCATAGACCATAATCATAACAATTACCAGAGTAATATAATTTCTCCAAACATGTTAACCCAAGCTACAGTCTCAGCTGTTAAACACTAATGAATAAATAGGTGCATGTGTGGCAGAGTCCTATCAGATTGCAATATGGTTTATATAAGGTAACCCAGTGACTGGATATAAGGTCTCTGGGACTACAGCAATTGTTACAGCCCTTAGCTGTTACACACTTACTCAGCTTTATTCCTAAGCATGTGAAAGACAGCTGTGTGCACTGTCTTTGAGGAATCGGAGGGGGAACGGGAGTCAGTCTGCAGCACTGGCACTGCAGTCGGTTTGAGATCGCTTCTGCTTCTGGGCAAGACGGGGTCACGGCTACCAGAAACTGCTCACAGCGTGCTGCGCCGGAGAACTTCGCAAGAGCCTATAATAACGTACGTGATGAACCTCCAGTATCACATTTGTGAGGCTGGCGAATGTTTCTCTTTCCAAATGTGAACTACTGAGTCATCCTGCTCGTTCCCTCAGACAGACTGTATTCTCTTCCCGGAGAGCCCCTTTGAATCACTGCTATCACCAGATAGCAGATGTTGCTCTCCAGGAAAGTTTTTCATACAAGCTCTCATAATCATACAGATTATTTCAACTTGACCTTGTAACTGCAATAGAAAAACAAGATGAACGGGGGATCTCTGAGGGCTGTGTGTTGTAATACTTTGCATATCTAAGGAACCAGGCCCTGAACACCATCAGTACTCAAAACACTACACAGAGAGTAATAGTCCATACTCTCACAATGTAAATACTACTTATCCCCAGTCTACATATGGGGGAGAAGCAAGCGCTGAAGTGTTTAACTGTCTTCTCCGACATCACACAGTAAATATATAGTAGTTTAGGAGTAACTGAACTTACTTTCAGTGACACTCAGGTTAAATCATTTCAAAATAGGACTAAGACTACAAATTGGAAGCTTTCAGTAAAATGCTAAAATGTTCATCTCTGACAACTGCTCCTGTTTTAAACCACAACACTTTTTCTATAATTACTTGTTCAAAGTGACCCTTAACATGCACTTTAAGAGAGATGTTGAAAAGTACTGTAATATATACTAAATTTCAAAATTTCCTAACTATGCATTCTTCTGATCAAATAATAGTAACTTTCCTTCTACATGTCTTTATTGTACCTGTGTAAGAACACGTTCCTGGACTGCAACTTTGTATGATAAAGCACATTTTCACCACCCTTTTTCAAAAATGCCAGTAAGTGGCAACTTAAAATCTGATATTTTTATTTTAGCTATTCCTGTGCTTTCTGGTGCCTCTTTAACTAAGTTCACGGAATTAAATTATTTCTCTAATGCCCTGAATACATGTATTTCATGATTTCACATCAGAGATTTTGGAGTTATGTCACCAGATCCCAGAAGTAACAGAGCTATGCTTATTCATATCAGTAGACATTCAAGCCCAGGTAATGCAATTACAGCTTAGGTTCCAAACAACAACAACAAAATCCAGAACCACTTGGCTTTGGCTAGATAAAAATAAATTAGTAAACTTTTCATTAGATGGTCTCATTAATCATTACAATCACTACTTAAGCCTCACCGTACTCCTTTAAGAGATACTGTTCATTTAGCCAAAAAAAAGGGGGGAGTGGGGGCAAATCCCAGGTCATGGATAGATGCTGTCTACCGGCTAAAATAACTTAACAAATCTCAAGATAATTAACCTCTAACAGCAAAGGCTACAGTTTAGGCTGGGCTGTCCAGTGCAGTGATAGTATTAATACTATTATTAATAATGATTTGTATTGATGTACGCTATGTCTAGAAACTATAGTTCACTCAACAGTTATTCACCACCATTTCTTTCCTTCCTTATGTTTTTCATGGGATCAGAAGTTTGCGTTACTGGCTGTTTTCAGATCTTCTTGTACTTAATCAGCATCTCAAACTTTCTGGATAACCGCTGCTTCTCTTTTGCCATCCTAACTTGCTTTCCCATTCATACGTATCTCCTCATTCTCTAGCCTGTACCATGCTCTTCCATTCTGATCTGAAGCCTTTCAGCAGTGGAGCAATTTGTGCCATTCGTTCTTCCTCACTTTTTTCTCAGTATTCAAAAGTAGAAGATAAGGAAAAAAGACTGGAATTCAGCACTCCAAAATTGCCAGCAACAGACATTGCATTAAAAGGGTCTAATATTGCTCGATAGTGCTTATATTGTGTGGTGGGTAAAAGCTGCTAAATAGAAGTGCCTACTCAAGTAATTGTACTGCTTCCATAGAAAAAGTGTTCTTGCACTGGATTTTACTGTACCCCAAGCTTTAGTGTCTGTCTCTGTCCAGCCTATCCTCCCCTACTTCCCACGCCAAACCCTGCAGACCAGCTTTATCAAGATGCTCCAGGAACTCTCTCTCTCTCCTTCGGCTGCTCCCTGGAGCTCTTTACTACTTGGCTAGTTTACTGCACTCCCACTCAGAGCACCCCTAAAACCACTTAGTTCCACCTACCCATACGGCTTTTCTTCATTACTCCCAGTCCCTTTGCCTCCTGCTTTGAGACTTGTCACTGGAGAGTTACCTATCTCCTACATCACTCAACTCCTCCGAGCCATAAATACCTTGCAGCCTTTAACCCCTTCTCTTCTCTCCACCTTCTCTCTCTCTCTGTCCCCCCATCTCAAAGTAAATGCTACTCTCTACATAATACAGTCAAGAGCACTTTAAAGAGAAAAGGCAGATAGACAGGAAAAAGGTGAACAGAAAGACAAAGACAGGATGCATTTTTCCTGGGGTTTCCTACCCACCATCTTCTCCAAGAAGGTTTACCTTTGTATCCTTCATTTGAAAAACCACTTTACTAATAAGCATGCCCTATTTAGCTGTCATCATGTTATTTTTCTGTCATAAGGTAACACCTAGAACAATACAAAATGATCCTTTTTGGTTTTGTTCCCCAAATTACTAAAAAAAACATGGAGTCATGAAATGCAGATAAACTAGGAATATAGATAGTGCTAAATTTTCTTTGAACTACACTGATTTTTCCCCCTCTAAGCTAACCACTTAGCTATAATGCATACCTCAAACTGCTTAAATGCGATATCAAGAACACAGATGTCAAACACCAGCAACAATTTTTAAACAGAGGAAACAGGTCTACTTTCTGAACAAACATTTTCTTTATAGCCTGATGAAAAGACCATTTTCATCTCAAACTAAACTGGTCACTTGTAATTTTTTTTTCTTTCTCATATACACACATCCACACTCACTGCTGTGCTCCAGCTGTTTTGATAATGTAAAGCTATCATAAACATCTGAACACACAGCAGCATCTAAAAATTTGCCAACTGGAACTTAACACGCTAAATGAGATGCCCTAAATGTGAATTTCCATGGGGGAAAAATGTGAGTCAAACATTTGCTCTGGATATATTTGTGATAAGCACAAAATAAGAGTGAAATAGATATATGTGCTGTATTCTCATTAATACATATGTCATGCCCATCACGATATGTAAGATTTCCAGGATGTGAAGCACATGGAAGCTTTGTGTGGGTGCAAAATACATTAAGCAGTAAATGGTAATTTTGGTAAGACAGCTACTATTTTAAACATTGATACCCTGGATATTCTACAAAAAAGCAATACAACAACCTCTTCAATTGCTCCTTTTTCCCAGGCAGCAGGCATACAAACACACGCCCCTTTACCAACAAACACACACTTGACCCCAAATAATTCCAAAGTAGATCATTTAAAAAAAACAAAAACAACCACTTTAGTCATATGTATCATAACCCAGATCACACACAAATACTTCATAGAAGCTTCTGAGGTCACTGAGCACTTCGAACAGACCTTTTTTCTTCTTCTTTTAGTAAGTATTATTTAGGTGCCCTCACATGCAAAAGAACAAAATTTGGGTCCATTCTGTGAGGCACTTAACACCTTCATCTCCCACTGGCAGGATCAGGTCCAGAAAAAAACTGCAGCCTGGAGGCTCTATTTTCTTATTGCCCACAGGTGAGCAAAGAGTTAGCCTATGAGCCTGCAAGTGTCTCTTTAATAGACAAAATTTAAAGACAACGGGAGTTGAACATCCTCAACACCTTATAGGATAGGGCTCAACTTCAGATTTTCAGCTTTCCACTTGATGTGGCCTGTTGTATACATACAGTACGATGAAGACTATTCAGAAATTCCCAGTTGCCTTAGAAGCAACCATAGTTAGTGTTCTGCAATCTGCATTACAGCACATCGTGGTTTTCTGTTTTTAATTAATTCTGAAAATATTTTTGGGATGAGTGGATGTATTTGGTGAATGCAGTCGTGGGAAAGGCTGCGGGATTCATAATTAGAAAGAGAACAAAATCCTGACCTGTTGTATACACAGCATTACTAAGGCTTCATTGTTCAAAGGAGGCACAACCCCTTTGCTATTATTAACTTCAAGGTCAGTTACACGTATAGCAAAAAAAATTTATAATGATGCTCAGCATTTTGAATAAATCCAGACAGAGCTGTTAATAAAACAGAAGAAAAGAAAAATCCTCACTTACCTCAATAGTTGTAAGTTGTTATTTCATACTCTGTAAACTTTCACTCCCTACTAACTAAATGAAAGTTCTGCAATCTTGATGCTAGAATAGCTCTCAAATACATACTGCAGAATACCAAAAAAGAGAAAGCCTATGTTGTCCTTACTAGCAGGCATCTCTCCAGGGATGATTGGTCATTACCCTGGCAACCCTCACAAATGGCAAATGACGTAAAGAGAGTGGGAAAAAAGCCACTGAGAGCAGAAAGCACTATATGCATTATAGATAGTTCTGAGAATCCATGCTCATATATGCATTAAATAGCTTCAGAAGAGCACAAGGGACCTTCCATTTTGCAGAGATGCCTGTCGAGGTGAATAAGAAACTTTCTAATTTTTTCTTAATTAAAGCATTAGGAGGATCCTCAAGTGTTTAATTGAAGCAAATTGGTTTCTGTTGATTTCAGTAATTCAAATGCTGGTTTTTATTCTCTCCTTTTTCAATTCTATTAAAAATTCCCAGTAAAATAGCTCACGCTGGAATTCAGACAAGAGTGGATGTATTTTGCAGGCTTCCGTTTCACTTCATTGTTTTGTAAAGTTATTTATTACTATATTTATTCACATTAGCTCTCATACCTTAATTTTTCCCTAACGATGTATCTGTAGCAAAATGTACAAGAGGTGACGTGTTTGTCATCACAAATAAAAACATCAGCAGTTGTATTTAACGTTATTAGTAGTTGTACTTAGTGTTACTGATAACTATACTCTGCCTAAAGAAGATACGCTTCTGATTCCAGTCAAACATTAGAAAACAAATGATAAAGCATTTTGTTATTTTTGCACAGAATGATCACAGTGAACTTAACCATGTTACACATCATAGAGCTAGAGATATTAGGGTGTGGCTAGTTTTTCCAGAAGTAGATGGAAAACAAATCACAAGTAGGATAAACACAGGAATTTGCTTTGAGATTGGTTAGCATCTGCACCAGTCTTCTTTGCACTTATTACTTTGCACTTAAATAAAACCCTGAAGAAATTCTGGGTACAAAACCCAAGATGAGCCTCTTCCACCCCTGCTTAAATATCCTACACGTTACAATTCAGGATCAGGCATCCTTTTGCTTGCTCTTCTTTGGACTTCAAGATTTCTGTATTCCTAAATGCACATAACCTATCTTCCAAAGAGTGCATTGGAAAGCATTAGCACTCAGATCATTTTATAACCTAAAGGTGAGGGTACACTTCCTCAGAAATGGAATAAGAACAGCTGAGGAAGAAACTGAACTCAGGTAGCTGCTCAAACCACTTAGCTATTATACAAAAATTGGATGGGAACGGCTCTACTATGACAACTGAGTTTTGTGCTGAACTACTAAAGAAAACATGGGGGGTATTGTTTGAACTCTGCCCCACTTCAAACCTGAAATGAAATAGAAGTCTAAGTGCCCAGCAGCTGCAACTAGGATATTTCTGTACTTGGCTGCTCTAATTCAATCAGTTAAAACTTTCTGGAGTGAAATCTAGTGCTCCTTGAAATTCAGATGTCTTCAAGTGTAGGTGTCCTTGAAGGAGAGGACAGACAGTCTTTACAAGCCCAGCTTGTTTGCACAAGAATAACAGAAAGAAACTTTACCATCACCAATGATAAAATATTCCAACTTTACATCCAGGTCCTTCAAGAGTAAACAAACTATTAAAGATAGGAAGAATCAGCATATCAAGCAAATTGAGTTGCACAGTGTACCCATTTTTACCAAAGAAATCCTTTTACCAAATGTGATCTTTTAAGTGCAGGAGAAGGAAGAATCTGACCTGATACATGTACAGATAAGCACATGTGCTACACCATCAAATAATGAAGTCGATGTAAAAGTAACAAATCTTTATCAGAACAATTGCTCTGAAATAGTGAGATTTCTTTACAGATCCAGCAACACTCACTCTCTTCATTTTCGGGGTGTGGCAAAGGCATGACATTGCTACACCTTTGCTGTTGTCTTCAGAAACAGACTACTCTTGCTAAGCGTAAATTAGTCTCATCCTCTGTTGCTGTTGTAGATTTGGAGATTTGACTGAATCTTGTTCAGCTCCACAATTTGAAGCGGGGAGTCAACAGGGAAGATGAATATCTTCACTCATTCTTCTTCCACTTGTTCCTAACCAGAGTAAGTGTTAGTGCTATACAGATTCTCCATCTAACTGGCAGAAAGCGAGACTAGATCAGAGACAGGGCCCCTGATTGCCCTGATGAGCAGGGTAGTGAACAAAGATTTAAGAGGACTCGAGTTAAATTCTCAGATCTGCTACTGGCTTTTGGACGAGTCCTCACAAAGTATTTGCCTATCTGTGTAATGTGAGTAAAGATACTAACTCCTTTAGAAAGTGCTTTCAGTGGTATCACTGAAAAGCTTTATATAAGAAATGGCTTCATTTTTATTGTCTTCAAAATCGACTATGCCCCTGCAATCAAGAAGGCGGGAGTACACTTGTACCCTGACAGTTTTCACAGAAGGCAGAATGAGCCATTGCTAAAGACTGAATTTTATGACAAAGCAAGTAATGAACAGAAAGGACATACAAAAGATGATAATGCTCCATTAGATGTACTTTATTTATTTGCTGAACACAACTCATTTTTAATTATTTACAACTCTAGCAACATCATAGTAGCAAATGTTCTGCTGAGTTGTAACTTACAGAAATATCTTGGTCTGAGCAAAGTGAAACCTCAGTATAACATTACCTTTCCTATTACATCTTTCCTGACAAGAGGACAGAAAGCACTATTTTGTGGTTATAAACCACAGAAGACAAAGTCCACCAATATGCAGGCGGCCAAGGCATGCTCTATGCTTCCCATAAATCCTCTTTTGGATGGTCCAAATCCAAACTTCCCACTTTTTCCACAATTACCCTTTGCAAAAATTTAGTTCAAACTGCAAACTTTGCAACAGCCTTTCACTCATTACTGCAGACTGAAAAAAATCCTACCTTCAGTGTCCCCAAACTTGCCTTTTTAATAACAAATGCATTCTGTCATGGACATATTTTCTATGAAATATTATAAAAATACTTTTTGGTTTTATACCTAATATGTATAAAACTTCCTGTGTTTGCAAAAAGTGGGTCTTAAAAACTTCATTTTTGTTAATCATAGCTTTTTCCTCAGCATGTGAGATTGACTCATGTGACTGTGCTGGGCAGCACTACGGGAACAAATCCAGTCAGTGAATGGGAAGAAGGGGAAGGCACTGGTGCTGAGCCACCGCCAGGGAACATGGTGTCTAATGGAGGCAACATGACAGAACCTTTTACCCATTTCATGATATTATTTGTCAGCTGAGCTGCTGAGTCTAACATACAGAGCACCCGACAGAAAATTGGGTTGCCAACCCTTAAATATTCCTTTCCATACACTTATAAAATTCATTGAAATTGGCCAATACATTAAAAAAAGATTGGAGATAGAAATAATCAGATAAATTTAGTCCCCCCCCCCCCCAAAAAAAAATCAGAAATTTCTACTGATTTTATTCTAAAGGGCTCATCCCAGGAAATGATCAGCTCCCTCAAGTCAATGGGAGTTCAAGTCTTCAGCATTTTTCAGGACCAGATCTTTAAATACTTGTGAAGTGCATCATGTTGCTGAATCAAGCCACTTTAACGTGTCTGTAGGGTTAACTGTTGTAAAAGACAATCATACATGGTCTTCTCCATGCCTTTGAAGTTCTGTCCTTCCTCTTATGCTTGCCTACTCTGATCTGATTTTTATTCGGAGAAAATTAGCTCATGTAATATCATGCATTTCAGCAGGCCCAATGCACTGTTTCCTAGAGGGTTACAGAAAATCAAAAATCTATCAGAACATACTACTATTTCTATAAAGGCCCTTACGCTGCTGTGTCACGTAAGCATCAAAAAGGGATGATTGATGATTTTCATTTCCTGAGCTATGAATATGATTCTGAACAATTCACTGTTGAGTAAGCAAAATAAAATCTTTTCTCCTTCTCTGTCCTTCTAGGGACAGATGTGTGCCTTGTCAGATCATTCCAAACCCATTATTAGTGTCCTTGCACTTCCCCATTAGCCATATTGCAGCTGGACTAGCTGATGTCAAGGATGTCCGTGTTGAAAAATAACATTCCTCAGTAGCAGAAACTATTGGCTTTCAACATTCTCGTGGTTTCCCATGATTTGGCTTCAACTGGGAATATTATTACAATGAAACACAGAGACAGAACTAAAGAATATAAAGTAATAACACTGGGAAAATGCAAACATCCGAATACTCACACATCACTTTTCGCACCCATTAGTATTCAGTTTTAATGAAATTCGCAGACAAAGTCTGTCCTTTAACACCGAAGCATCCAAACCAGGCAATTCATTACTCTCACTGTATCTTTTTTTCCAGTTCCACCATTTGTAGTCTAGCACTTTTGCCACTCAGATCCGGCCCTGCTGACCCCATAACCTATGTGCCAAAATCTTTCAATAGCTGAGGACCACGTAAGCTGGGCAACCCTGGGGAAGGAAAACTCTGGAGTAGTTCAGACAAGAGAAGACAGTGGCTGTCTGCAAGTCCAGTCATTCCAGCACAAAATACAGCAAGACCATAAGGCCATCAGTGATGCTGGCATCTGCAGCCTCTGCTGACTCACTCTCTTTCCGAGTTGGTAGTTCAAACTAACCATTAGCCACCCTGTCAAACCAGCTGCATTTCTGGCCACATGACATAGCCTTGGCATTTGTACAGCACTTGAAATTCTAGTAAATAGCATACATCTCCAGTGCCTAGGACTGGTTACTCCTGTACTTGCACCAGTGGGCATAAAGCAGTAGTACGGACTGTAAGAAATTGTGTTTACAACTTTGTTTAAGGCAGACCTAAATGACCTATTGCAAACTAGCAGCTACTGAGCAATACTACTTACAAGCCTGGTTTCCTACAGTTGTGTGTTTCATGTTTGGATCCTTCCATGTGTCTCAGAAAGCACAATATCTAATCAAAGCTGTTACTAGAACTGAGATAATCATATAGTCTGTGCTCTACATGGATTCTCTGTTGTCAACTAATATAATATAGCTTATGCTGCAACCTTATCCTCTGTGGAAGCATTGTCTCTCCCCTCCTGATAGCCCGTTTTCATGAAACTTCTAACTTAGCACCTTTGAGAGGACTCTAGCTCTCTGTCATATTTGGTTGCAAATGACGATAGGTTCAAAAACAGTCAGTGGGATAGAGACCTCAATACAAAAAGGTAATATAAACCCAGTTTCCTAAAAACGCTAATTTAAAAATACCTGAGACTTGCCTACATTAGTTCTCCCCCACCATGAGCATCCCCAGACACACTTTTCTATCTCTAGTTTCCTTGACTGTTAATAGAAAACAAGTATCATGAGCAATGATAAAGCTCTTTTTCCCCCTAAAATCCTTCTATAGTTAAAAGGTTCAAAAAATGAATAAATACAAAATACCAAGACTGATGCGGGGTGGTGCTTTTATATGCTGCTTATATCCTATTAGAAATAACATCCCTGACCACCCTCCTAGCCTGTATGCCGACACCACAGCTAATTTTCACATAAAAGAGTAAATACTGAAGATTATCCACAGGCATAATGTAACATGTCAGGACTCAAGGAAAGCTCACCACCTGCAGTTCTTGTCAAGTTCTGCACTATACCACACCTTTTCCTGACAACATTTGGAAACACCGATTCCTCACAGTTTCACTTGCAAAGAAGATGTCTTGGGTCTGATGTGCCTCTTGGTTACAGTTCCGCTGCACTGAAATAAAAGACACCATACCAGTGTAAAAGTGGCGAGAGAGGAGACTCAGACTTCACAATAACTGTCTAAATGGAAAAAAAGGACTAAGAATGTGCATGTGATACAAAATCAGGATTCTCATGACAGTTATTAAAAATGCCATGAACTTATTTGTTCCAGCAATTTCAATGAACAGCATCATATAATGCAAAGATCTCATCTAACACCCCAAACTTTTTAAAATGGAGCATATTAATACAGATGTGTGTCAATGCTGTAATTGAGCAGCTGATACTTTTGAACAGCAGGAGCGTGATTGCCCTAGAATACTGATTTTCTGTGAATAAATATTCAGATAGTGCATTACAACCCTAAACTTCCCTGTATAAATCGGTGCCTCTGAAAAAAGCATATCCTCTTTGGCATCAGACTTCTTGCTGCAGTGCAATTGCATAGCTCTGCGTACTCATTTGGGATGACTGGTACAACAAAGTATATATTTGTCTTAGTAACGACCTGAATGAATTCAGGAAAAATGTGATAATCTCTTTGCATACATGCCCATCCAGCAAATACATGACTCTCTTTCCTCAGTGACACTTCATTTAATAATTAAGTTTATAATCATCTCTCTTTTGTGATACAGTAATAAATAAATCTAGCAAATGAAACCAGTATCTTGTTTTTTGAAGCCCAATAGAAATAATGCTACTCTAGTTTGTATTCTAAACCTGCTACATTGATGCTGATCTCCAAAGTCTTTGCCCCCTGCTTTGCCTATGCCCTCTCCTGGTGGTAGAACAAATACCAACAGAGAGACACACTTGGTTACATCACAACTTCCCCTTCAAAAGACACATTTCCAGATGTCAAGTAAAAACAGCTTTCTGTGGTAGAACAGGCCAAGAATTCGAGCCTAATTTGGTTCCAAAAAGATAATGTTAAAAAGTAGCATGACTGTAAAATCACCGATCAGCATCACAGCCCTACTCACAGGGCTGTATTACTTCACCCAGTAAAAAAAAAAAGCATAAGCAGAAATAGGGACTTATGGCTCTTCTCTCTCAGAGGAGTCGGTTAACCAGCAGACCCTCCTTCTGGGCTCCTTACCTCTGGCTACACAGAGCCATAATTCTTAGCTGCAGGGTATCACAGTTCAAAACTGCTAGTGAGAAAACACAGCACCCCCCTGGGAAGTTGGCGATAAGAATTTGAACCTTGTGAGACTGAAGACAGAGCATCTGCTCAAGAAACAAGAGACCTGTGCTCCATGCTACCTCCTCAGCTATTATACTGAAGTCTCCAGTCTAGCAATGGGGAAAGCAGGGGATCAAAATGCCCTATATAATGGTAAGGCTCAGGTGATACAAGATCTACTGTTTATCAACATAAGCTGGCTCCACAACTGTAGGTGGCTTTGTTTGTGCAGTACTTGTTATGAGATACAGCGAGCCAGCTCCAGGTTTGGCCCAGCTGCCAAGCTAATACGCCCTGCAAGAATCCAAGAGACTGCAGAACAAGCACTAAGCCTGAAACAGTAAGTGCTGCCAGACCTGAGCCAAATGAGATATCTGTACACAAGGGACTCATTTGAGGAGATACAGGCACACTTAAGAGGTTCTGGCCAGAGCTGGCTTAGCCGGGCACATCTATTACCTCAGGATCAGGTCCATGCAAGTATTCCTCTAACATCTTCAAACCTAAGCTGGCTCTGTGAGTTTGTACTGCGTTTGAGCTAAACAGGAAAGTGGTCCAGAGTCCTCCAAGCTGGTTTCACAGGAACCAGCTCAGGTTCAGAACAATATAGCAGTATTTACATTATGTGGGTTTTTTCCATTCTCCAGAGTATCCTTGCCCATATTATTCCAACCAGAGTCAGCTGGAACCTCTGCATGCAAGGCCTTTTTTTTCTCCTGAAAACTAGTCAGGCTCTCTATCAGTGATGGAAAGTATATTATATATCAATATGATATATATTATATATACTAATGGCAAGAACCATCACCTTGTCCTTCAATCATGTTCTAAAATGAGAGTGAGTCAGGGGCCTTTTACAAAAGGACAAGTTAGACACCAGCTCCAAAAGAGGATTCTGGGACATATGTTCCTATGACTCTCAGCTAGAATCGCAGACAGATTTCAGACATACCTCCTCTCTTCAGCATTTTTTACCACTAAGCCCAAATATCCTGTGGAGTGATTTTCCTGTTGCAAATCCAGTTTTAAGGTGCCTGCCTCTCTTCTATTTTGTATGAAACAGAACCTGAATTCCTATCTTTGAGCAAGGCACCTAAAGGCCAGGTGTGGTAATGTTGAGGCCCCTTAGTGAGACTTAGCATTTACTTTGTGTTCTAGTTCTTTCTCTGTAAAATGAGGATGATAGTGTATTTATTCTCACAACATCCCTGTAAGAAAAGGAAGTATTAAAATTGAAAAATTCCCAAATACTTTAGCAATGAAAGTGAGAAGTTGAGAGATCATAAAAAGTTATTGGGTGAATGAATATTAATGATTGTTTGGCTTTTTCATCTACAGACGCTTTTATAGTTCACATAAACATCTAAGACCTCTTCTGAAAATTAGAAAAATAAAACCTTTAACATGCATTTTGCAATCAAGAAACAAGGATGAAGACAGACATTATGAATAACCCATTGCCACAGTCACTCTGCTGCCACAATCTAAAACCTGGCACTGCTGTCTGGGAGATTGACTGGCAGTTGTATGGCACTGTTCAAAAAGAACAGGCCACTGGCAACCCAATAGGGACGAGTGGCTTGCTGAGAAACAAAAAAAAAAAAATCATTTTGTTCAATTTTGGCTTGAAATATACAACATTTTATACATTGCTTTACATTACCGGAAAGGTTCAAGCGCATGCTTGAAACAATTACATCTTAATGAAGTTGAAAATTTCAAGGCAATAATCAGGAAGCTCCAAATTCTCCTGACTACTGCTGATGAAATTAACTTTTGATTACTAGCAAGCATCATCATTTGGTGCCTTGATTCATGCCCCACTTCTAAAATGATCATTCTGTTTATTCCTGCATGCCAATTTATGTTAGTGTCTGACTCCAAAGTTATTATATACACTGTCACATACAGTAAATCAGTATTCGGTATTACCATGGAAAGCAAATAGTTTGTATCATACCTACACCTACAACTACTGCTGAGATGCTATAGCCATTTGTACCAATATGGAAACCTAGATAAAATACATTCAATGTTTCTATCTAGTGTCATTCTATAATCCTTGCTTCTGAGAAAACTAAGAAAAAAATATATATATATATATATAAAGAATATTTAGGTACATTATAGTCAGCAGTGGCAAAAATCTAGGTTTTACCTACTCTTATGCAAACATAGGATAACCTGAAGGAATTCACTGAAATAATCCCAGATGTATATCTGTTTAAGCAAGACCAGACTCTACTGAAAGATGCCTAAAATCTATTTCTCTATTGCAGCTATTCACACTGTTGTAAAGCAAATGCAGTCACCGTAAAAAATTTATCAAACCACAGTGATGGTGTTCTATGCACTCTTTCCACTGATGTAAATGCCTACAAAAGTGTGAGGCAGTGAGAAGTCAGACCTAGACAATTACTGCCTAAATATCCCTTCCCCAATCCTTCTGGCTTCTTGAAGATTACACAGATTTGGTTTCATATCCTTGTGCTCTTCAAATCCGGAGGCTTGCAGATATCAGCAGGATCTCCAGTGCACATTGCTTGCTGCTAACAGTCCTCAGCAGCCACTGAACCGGGGACTGTTAGCGGCAAAGATGAGTCAAGCACGGGCACGGCCTCTCTCCCCCCCACCACACACTGCCACGTGCCTCTTTATTCCGCCGCGCATTTTCTGCTGGCATCACCAAGAATTCTTCTATGTTGAAGAAATACTGGAGAAAAGGAAAGAAGAACAATACTGCCTTTGTTTCTGGCCTGAAGATCAATCATCAGTAGCTCTTGTGCAGAGCAAGATCTGGCCCAAAGTGTCAATTATCATATGAATACTATGAACATTACTACAACAATAACCAAAGTACAAGCACAAGCTAAAGGAAGATCCTCTGGTATTTAATTCCGAATTTTCTGAACCGATTTCCCCAACAGCAATTACTTCCTCCTCCTCAAACAACTCTGCCTTGGGTATTAGTGCCACATACTGGAAATAATGATAATACATTAACATTAAAAGATTTTATAAAACCAGTTTGGGGTGCACTGGCTTTTTCTGGTACAGTTAGTGCAAAAGCAGGATTTATATCCTTCTTCCTAACACTAGCATCTATGTTTTTCAGTTTTATGATATTGTAAGTTATGTCAAAACTACAAATTTCTTAATGACATGATAAAATTATGAATTTTGTTCATTAAAGAAACAGAATCAAACTGTGTGTCAAATTAAATTACTTACCCTTGAGAGCTATTATTATGTCTAACCACCTCCTGATTTTCTTATAATTGCATTAAAAAAACACAAAAACTTGTTGCCCCTTACTGTTGGATTTCAGTATTTCTGTTGCATTTTGGTTCAAGAAGAGGCTTAAAGGAAGACTGTTAGTCAGCACCCTACCTTTAACTGCAGCAGGTTGGGAGGTGGAGTAAAACACACACACATTTAGCCTGCTTTTCTCCTTCACTAGCATAAAGTTTGCTGAAATCTGTAATAATCTGTTCTACTCACAACAGCTTTAAGTACTAGGTGTACCAAATGGAAGTTTTATACTTCTCATTTCACTAATTAAAATTGAAAACAAGCAGTGTAAATAAAGAGCTACAGTGGAGACTCAAGTCACAACTTTAAAAAACCCCAAAGCTTTGTAAGAAGTACCAAACTACCTATCAAAATAATGCTAAGCAGGATTCATAGCACTTTTTTTGCTTAAAGTGAAAATACAAGAAACACATTTTTTCATATTTATAGTCCAGTAATTGTTACTGTGATTACTCATGCTATGCAACACTTTATAAGTAAATGTAAACATAATAAATCAAATGCCGCTGTTATTTTGATTGAACATAATCATGCCATCTAAGTTCAGCATCCTTGCTGCAGAATTCAGAAATGAACTATACATCCTATGTGAATTTGAAAAGATCATCCATGATTATAAAGTATTGTGTGTAATGCATACACACAAAAAGACCAGCCCCCTCCAAAATAACCAATTCAAAAAGGTGCACACCAGGAAAGCTTGTATTTTAAGCTGACTTCCCTACTCTTTAGCTTTTAGCCTTCTCTAATACTAACCTCTGGTTATACCTCAGGTCACTTTATTAACTACCTGCAATTCCTAAAACTTTCCAGTTTCCCCTCTCTGGTCCTACTGGCCAAACGCCACGTTTGGCCGAACACTTTGATGCCGAACAAGGCAATCGCTGCTCCTAATTACAGGTCCAGCTACTTCACAGGCAGCCGAGCTAGAAAACCGAAACGGTTCAGCTGGCCGGACAACCAACCTCAGGGGCCAAGCTGAGGGCGCAAAGGAGTGCCTCGGGCAGGAGAGGAAGAGCGCGCTTCATTCGCGCTTGAGGAGCCCCCAGGAGCAGCGACCGGAGCCCGGCGGCAGCGGAGGGGGGGGGGGGAAGGGGCCCTGCCGCAGCGACCGTTGCGCCCTTCCACCGCCGGCCCCCTCCCCGCGCACCCTCTACTCACCCCACTGCCCCCCACCACCCAACCCCTCGTGGGCAGCGCGCCCGCGCCGCGAGTCCTCGGTGCTCCCAGCCCCCTTCCCCGCCTCACCGACCCTAGCAGCCCTCTCCTCGCACCCCCGCGCGGCGAGCGGGCGGGCGGCCCTCTCCTCACGCCTCCCCGCCTCGCCGCCCCCCTCACACCCCCACCCCCCGCACGCTGCACCTACGCTTGCTCGCTCGTCCGCCGCTTCCCGCCTCAGGATTGGCTCCCCGCGCCCTGGCCCCGCCTCCCTCCGGCCCCGATTGGCCGCTCTCCCCTGGCGGCCGTTGGGCAGGGCGCCGCGCGGTAGGCGGGCGAGCGGCGGCCGCGCTCCCCATTGGCGGGAAGGCAGCGGGCCTGCAGGTTAGGCTGAGCCCGCCGGGGGCGAGAGGGACGAAGGCGCTATTGTTGCCGGATCGCCGAGGAAGCCGGCGCGGCGGCGGCGGCAGCGGACACCGGGCCCGGGGAGCGCGGCGCGGGCCCAGCGGTAGCCATGAGCGGCGGCGTGTACGGCGGAGGTGAGCCCGGCGCCGCCTCGGTTGCCCGCCCCGCCCCTGCGCGACCGTTGAGCTTGGCGCCGTCCCGTGAGGCGGCGGCGGCGCGTGCGAGCCTGCCCCCCCCCCCGGCGCCGCCCCAGCGCTTCCCGCCTCCCCCGCGGCGGCGCTGAGCCCTCCCGGCCCCGCCGTGTCCGCGGCGCCAGCGTGCGCGGCGAGGAGGAGGAGAAGGAGGCCGAAGGCCTTGTTTACATTCCTCCCGGGGCCGTTCCGCCGCGGTACTTTGCACTCGGCCGAGCCGAGCCGAGCCGCGGGCTGCGTGAGCGCCGCTCGCGTGGCCTCCAGCTGCGTGCGACTCTTCTCGGCGCTTCTTGAAAGCTCGCTCTCGTAACCTGTTCAGATGCAGCCGCCTCTTCTCTCTCCCTGTTAAAGTGACCGTTTTTACTTACGCCAAAGCAGCTTACTGTATCGTCCCAGTTAAAGCCCCGTTGGCGGTCTTGTAATTGCTCTCCAGTAACTTGAGTTCTGAATAGAAAAGTTTCTCCTTGCACTGGAAATATGCCTTGATTTGCTTTTTTTCTTCTTGCCAGCCCAATGGACAGGGGGCAGGGAAAAGTCAGGTCAGGACTGTAATGGAGTGTGATAACCGTTAACTACCTCTGTATTAACACTGTTTACAGATGAAGTTGGGGCTCTTGTTTTTGACATCGGCTCGTATACAGTCAGAGCAGGCTATGCGGGTGAAGACTGTCCAAAGGTGAGAATCTCTGTGATTGAAATATAACATGAAAATTAGAACTTACCTTAGAACCTGTTACAATACCATCAAACTTGTTAGTTGACAAGTTTCCAGAATATGTTGGGGTTTTTATTTTTACTGTATTATATAATGAAAGACCTGAATCTTATGAGCAATCCTCCCCAAACATGAATAATCATCATGAACTGTTTACCTTTTGCCTTACAGGTTGATTTTCCGACAGCTATTGGTGTGGTGCTAGAAAGGGACAATGGCAGCACTCTGATGGAGATAGACGGTGACAAAGGCAAACAAGGGGGCCCAACTTATTACATAGACACCAATGCCCTGAGAGTTCCACGGGAAAATATGGAGGCCATTTCACCCTTAAAAAATGGAATGAGTATGGTGCTCTGTCTTTTTCTATCTGTTCTTAAAATAGCATTACTTAGGCTGCAAAAGTCGTAGCTTTCGTATAAAAAGTTGTTATATGTTTAAGTGTTTTTCTTTCAGGAGTTTGGAGAACAGGACTGAAAAGTAAAGGATCTGTTTCTTCTAAACAAATTTTGATATGACAGTGATCATTTGTCTGATGAAAGGGAAGGCTTGTAGAGTTCTTCCTTATTTGGTGGCTTGGATTTAAATTTTGATAAAAGAAGAAGGGGGTAATTTATGGAAATAGATTGGAAGCTGATTCCTGTAATGCTTATAAGTGGAGGCTATAAATCATAAGAACAGATATCTGATACACTAGTTGCGTGAAGCATAGCTAGTTTACGATGTTGATAGATTTTTAGCATAGTTCTTAATATGTTATGATCATGATACTTACAGAGGAATAGAATTTTGCAAAGCTTTTAAAGGGAGTATAAGTCTTCTGAGCATAGCTGTGGACTAAAGAGTTCTAGCAAAAAAGAAACCTCAGAACCTTTATGTACACATGAAGTGGAACAAAACTTAGAAGAAAACTAATCTGCTTGCTTCAATGTTATTACAGTTGAAGACTGGGATAGTTTCCAGGCAATTCTGGATCACACATACAAGATGCATATTAAATCTGAAGCAAGTTTGCATCCTGTTCTAATGTCTGAAGCACCAGTGAGTAAAAGCAACTTTGCATTTTTGAAAAGTCTTAACTGCATCTTTTTGCTGAGTTTACATGCATGTCTTGAACAAATCTGATACTGGCTTGTAGATTACAGGTGTTAAAACTTAACTGAGGAAGTAACAATTTTAAAGTACTTTTCCAGATTGTGGAAAGTAATTTGTTTAAGAAAAATGCCTAAAAAAACCTGATTTGAAATACTTTCTATGACAAGACACAAAAACTATTTACCATGTACTGTTGTTTTTAATTTATTGCAAAGAAGCAAAAAATAATAAGTTTCACTTTATTCCCTGGAATAAAAA
This sequence comes from Apteryx rowi, assembly GCF_003343035.1. Classification (NCBI taxonomy): domain Eukaryota; kingdom Metazoa; phylum Chordata; class Aves; order Apterygiformes; family Apterygidae; genus Apteryx; species Apteryx rowi. The sequence goes on along the minus strand of NW_020447197.1, from coordinate 1,244,205 downwards.
TGAAAAAATGTTAGGACAATAAAGTTATGCTTAGTAAAGTGTCATTGGAAATCTCTCACTGCCTTTAGCTTGACAACTAATATTACATGACAGAGAAGAATATTTATAATGAAGAAATTTTAATTTGGCTCTCTTCATTTCTGTAAATGGCCTTGTAAGGTAAGGGAAGTGGATGATTACAAATGTCTTTTTTTAAAAAAAAAAAAAAAAAAGACTAATTCTCACGTTTTATTGTGGCCAGCATTCAAAGGACAGATCTTAACATCTGAATACAAAATGTTAACATGCCATACTGTAGTTATGTCCTTCTTTAATAAACTCTTTGAGTAGGATTTTCTTTATCGCTTTTTGTTCAATTGTAGCAGGCTGATGTTCTTGAGATGATTTTTTGGTTTCAGTAGTAAAAACTAAAAACTTGGTTGAAGTAGCTAAAAACAAAACCAACACCCACCTCTGCCATGATTTTCATGCACCATTTGAGAAGGTGGTTGTGCTTTGCTGGAGTATGGATGAATTTGAAATGGTTATTGCCTGTCTGATGGCTTGATGGATGTCTCTCAGTAGAGGTTTCCATTAGAATTCCCCTCACAGAACTAATCTTACTTTAAATTGGCATAGAAGAAAAGACTTTGATTTTTCAGTGATGTGCTGAATATTTGAGATATCCTTGGTTAATCACAAGTACAGTAGAACTGTAGGAAGATACCTTGAAAACAGGAAAATCTGGATTTATTTTTCTTACATGAAATAACTTGCTTGGTTGAATCTTTCCCCTGCAAAGTGGGTATGTTACTTGTTTTAGAGTTTTTTGAGAGACTGATACTGGAAGAGCTCTAGAAGTTTGAAGGAATCTTTATTATAATTGTAAAGTTGTGTATCTCTTTTACCCTTGCTTATCAGAAGTCTTCCTGTATTTTTAAGTTGCTATTCCTTTAATTTTATGTAATAGATAAATATTAATCTTTTTGTAATAGAATTGGAATGGAAAAGTTTCTAAGGAAGTAAAATTCTAGCAATCTGTCTGTGTAGAATTTTGGTATGATTTGAAACCATGGTTCTAATAATTGTAACTATTTCTTTTTATTTTGTTAGCATTCCTTGAGCATGCTCTAATGATCCTCAGGATAAACATCTTCATTTTGATCACTTATTTGTGTTTTTTTTTTTTTTCTTTTTCCTCTAGTGGAATACTAGAGCAAAGCGTGAAAAACTAACTGAACTGATGTTTGAACACTACAACATCCCTGCTTTTTTCTTATGTAAAACTGCTGTTCTAACAGCGTATCCTTTGGAATGTTGAGCCAATTTTTTTTTTCTTTGAGAAAATGTGGTAAGCTTTTTCTGGGTAATTCCTAGTATAAAAACATTTCTAACCCTTTTCTTTCAAAGTAATGTTTCCATAAACATTTAGAGAGGAAGTAAGCAATTTCCATTTCTGAACTTTAACTTAGAGCTCAGTTCTGAAGTCCTTCCAGTCTGACTGTTTTCCTTGGAGGCAGTTTCTTTTTTCATTGTATAGCATGGATAAGAATATTACACATCTGAGATGGCATTGTGCTGACTACTAAATACAATAGTTAGTTTGATGTTCCCATAGCCCTAAGTTGAAATTTGTTATTATTTTAGACTAATAACATGTTTTCAGCTTCAGAAACTAAGTGAGTTGGATGTACTCGGAGCTTGCTGCATTATTGGAGCTTGCTGTATTAACTTGAGTTGTCACCTTTTTATGTCCAAAGCTCAAGTTAGTTTACAGATAGAAGGTAAATGCTGTTCTCTCTGTGAGGTTATGTACTCCTTTGTAGAAAGAAAATGCACACCAGAAAATGGCAAGTCCATTTGTAAAGCCAAGGAGTAAAAACCGGAGTCCATGTTCCTAGTTATACTCAAATTTTATGATGGCATCTTTTCCAAGGTGAAAATTAAAATATTTTCCTTAATCATTTTGGCTAGTTTTGCTAATGGGCGGTCCACAGGTCTCATTTTGGATAGCGGAGCAACGCACACCACTGCTATTCCAGTGCATGATGGATATGTACTTCAGCAAGGTAAAAGATTTTTGGGGATAATAACATTGTGTTATTATCCATGTGCAGTGTTAAAGATGAGTTAGCTTTTTTACTGTTTTTTACAGTTTTATTACTGTTTTTAAATATGTGTGTGTCCTCTTAAATAGGAAATAACCGGTGTTCTCTGAAAATAGTTTGTTGGGAGAATTTATTCTGTGACTTCAGTACATTCCAGATATTTTTCATTTTCTGTCTTTTAGGTATTGTGAAATCACCACTTGCAGGAGACTTTATTACTATGCAGTGCCGAGAATTGTTTCAGGAAATGAACATAGAGATAATTCCTCCGTACATGATTGCTTCAAAGGTGGGAAAGTAACTTTAAGTGTTTGTTTTGCAGGGGGAGGCTTAAATGGTTAACTGATATTCATATTTCCTACCATCTCAGGAGGCAGTTCGTGAGGGATCACCAGCAAATTGGAAGAGAAAAGAGAAGTTACCCCAAGTCACGAGGTCTTGGCACAACTACATGTGTAATGTAAGTAGGTCCTTTCTCCTGCTAGGTGTCCTATAAAGAAGCTTTGTTTGCAAGGATATCACATTTTCCTCTCCAAGACCTAGAAAACACCTAGACATGGTCAATTCTATAATTTATATTAAGTTATAAACTTGAAATTCTTCGTAACAATGTTGTTATTATCTCCATAGTGTGTCATTCAGGACTTCCAAGCTTCTGTCCTCCAAGTGTCAGATTCAACCTATGATGAACAGTATGTCACTTTATTTTCCTCCTTGTAAAATTAATCATGAGTTTTGCATGTGCTGTTGGGTGGCTTTATTACAGAGGAAGGTTATTAGACAAAATTTGCTTATTTCTGGAGGTAAGAATACAATATACATCCAGGTGATTGGTTTTTTTATTTGATATTTCAAGATGCATGAGATCACAGTCAATATTATCAAAGGTTTAAGTCATATTAATCACAATGTTCTCTTAGAAAACTTAGTTTATAATGCTACGTAGATAACTTACTAGACTGTTCACGCTGTATTTTAATGTGTTACTTTCTGACTAATGCTCCAGGGTAGCGGCACAGATGCCAACAGTTCATTACGAGTTTCCCAATGGCTATAACTGTGACTTTGGTGCTGAGCGTCTAAAAATTCCTGAGGGATTATTTGACCCTTCCAATGTAAAGGTAAAACAACTTTGATATGTGATAATAATATGAAGGCTTTAAATTAATAGTTTATCACATGGCTTCCTTTTGTACAATGTTCTCAATTTCCTGCTTTGTATGCATATATTCACACTGTGTGGCTCTCCTCGGCATCGGATTTACCTGTGGTGTTGTATTAGAGTTGGGGTAACAAAGGAGGAAATGTAGTTTGAAACGGCTGGTGATAAGCTGAATAGGAAACAAGGATTTCCCCCCCCCCAACCCCCCCCCCCGAAATGTTTAGCTCCCTCTTTAGTAAATAATACTCGTTCATTCAGAGCTATAATGTGCCTTCCTCTTTTGAAGCAATGACATGTGGACTGCTAATTTTATTTTAGGGTTTATCTGGTAACACGATGTTGGGCGTGAGCCACGTTGTCACAACAAGCGTTGGAATGTGCGATATAGACATCAGACCGGTAAGTGTTAGTCAGACGTGTATTATTTAAGGCATCGATATTTTTGTGCTGAAATCTTTTTTGGCTGGAACATTGTTGCTGAAGAATGTGGACTTCCTAGGATACTGATAAACTTGTTAAAATAATTCCTTAAATATGACATAGTTGTATATAAAAACATGTAGGATTACTGTTTCTGTCCTACAAAATGCGGAGTCAGGTTTTCTGACTCTTACTCAGTGTCTCTACCTGTATGTAAATAGTTAATGTCCAGGTTTTATAGCTGGCACTACATAATGTGCATTGGATTGCCTTCAGATAGTCGTTTTATGTTCACAACTTCGACTGTTATCCTCAGATTTTTGAGGATGATAGATGTACTTTCTAAAGATAACTAATCATACCTGGCTTCTTGAGGGAGAGTAGCAGTGGAGAGGTTTTAAAGGAAAAGTTTCTCTTTTAAAACTATGTTCTCATTTTCTCAGGTGTCAATTTGGATAGATTCAGATATGATAGTCTGCCAGGGGTTGGTTCGAGAATTTTGCCCCTTAACTAGCATGTCAGGCTGGCTGAATAGGCTAGGCCATGGTTTGTGTTTGCTAACTGCAGCATTAGATGGCAAACTGTTGCAGTGCTGTTGGGTACTTTTTCCTTTGTGGTTGGAAAATCCAGCTATTAGGGAACCAAAAGTTTAGGATATAGGAGGTGTCTGTAGATGCAAGGTTCTCCATAGCAGAGAATCCATAATCATACTGCCTCTGTCTTCCTTGTATAGTTTAATATTAAAGTTCTCTTGAAATATTTTTTTTATGGGGTAAAAACATTAATTAGATTGGTAGAGGTAATACTGTGGGCATCACGTGATGTATTATTGCTGTTGATTACATATACTTATGTGGCATTCTTCCCTATTCTGTGAAACAAATTGTTTTCAAAATGCTTTCAGAGTTAATACTGTGAGTTACTATTCTCTTTCTAGGGCCTCTATGGCAGTGTGATTGTAGCAGGCGGAAACACTCTAATACAGAGTTTTACAGACAGATTGAACAGAGAGCTGTCTCAGAAAACTCCACCGGTAAAACAACTTATAAAATTACTGCTTTGAGTTGCTCATCGTTTTGCTTTTCTGCTATATAAATATACAGGCATGTATTGTAGCTTTAACTTAATTAGGAACCCAACAGCTGAACAGATTTCGGGGGGGGAAGAAATCTCCCGCCTTTCTAAAGAAAAGAAGAAAACTACTTCATTCATCAGTCCTGCTGAACTACTTCTCCATTCGCGCTTTCAGGTTGTGATTCTAAGCTCTGTAACTGAACCTAGGCAATTGTCACTCCTTCCCTTGATGGCCTCTCTCCTGAAGTGTTGCTGACTAACTTGAGGCACATTTAGTCATTCTGCTTGAGCTCCTGTCACTTTGCAACAGGAATTGTTCTTCCTGGATTCTACAGGCAACACATCCTACTCATAGATAGCAAACTGGTGATTTAATATACCTGTAATTTTTACTCGGTGTCAAAGAAAGTATTAATACCATTGCACAGTATTCTTGAGAACTTGCCTTGGTATAAAATATGATATTTCTTGAATTCCCATATTCAATAAAAATGTTCAATTTATGGGGACTCTTGAAATCATAAGTGTTATGAAAGGCTGAGAAAGGTACAGTTATTCACTGCTGCTTAAAATAGATGAGGGAGAATCCACTGAAATTATCAGTAGAAATACAATATGTTTAAACCATATAATTCATTGCTACAAGGCATCTTGAAAGAAAAAGAATGAATTGGTTCAAAAAGGAACTAGATGCTTAATATTGTTGAAATTAATTCATTTTTGTCCCACTGTACACTTCAGGTAGTCCTCTGCTAGAGATAACAGTATATGCTGTGAGTAGGATTGTTCTTTACCTGCCTTATTCTTAGCCTTAAGCATTTGTTGCTGGTCCCTGTTAGTAGAGAAGATATAAGGGCACATATACTTCTGTTTGTGTATGGCCATACTTGAGTTCTAGATACAGAGCTGGTGAGTGCTACTGCAAGTCTAATAAAATAGGTCTTTTTCACTCGCATGTTGGTATATACACACCAAGTTATTTGTGCTGTCCTCGGGCTCTTAAAAGGGCTCCAGCCTGCAATTTTTATCTGATTTTTTTTCTTTTTTTAATATCCTTTTCTATTCAGAGCATGCGCCTGAAATTGATAGCAAACAACACAACAGTGGAGCGGAGGTTCAGTTCATGGATTGGTGGTTCCATTTTGGCTTCTTTGGTTAGTAAATCTATGTTACTATGTTGCTATGCTAAGCAGCACTTGCTGCCCAAAAAATTAATTCCATGTGTGTGTGAATTGAAGAGTTCATGCTGCTGCCGCAGTCACTATCCTGTCTGTGGTTGTGGTAAGGTAAAGCAAATCTACCTAAAAAAACAAGCCACTGTGAGTTTTAAATCCAAAAACTAATTATTTGTTGTCTTCTGTTTTTAATGGGCAATGTACAGGCTTGAAATAAGATGTCTAGAAGTAATATGTTGTATATCATAGAAGTGGTGAACTTGTTTCTGCATCATATCCCTGAGCTTAGCGGTACAAGTTACGGAGCACTTCAATGGTTTGTGGAGGTGCATTTAGCAGTATTTGGAAAGGGAGATGGAAATCGGCTTTTGGTGCTGCAAAGTCCCAACTTCAGTTTAATCACTAGCAATATAAAAGACAAAGGAAAACGTACTTAAGCAGGAGTCAAGTCCTTTTACCACATTTAATGTAAAGACTTTTCTTTTTCCTTCTGTGAAAAGCTAATCATGTTTTACTTAGCCTTAATTTGTTTTACTTTTTTTGTAGGGTACTTTTCAACAGATGTGGATTTCTAAACAAGAATATGAAGAAGGAGGGAAACAGTGTGTAGAAAGAAAATGCCCTTAAACTTTTTACTGTGAAAACTGCTGTCTCCCCATCACTCCTTCTATTTTATAGCTTTAGCATACTCAGGAATGGGATGGACTCTTTTTTGTAGAAATTTTATATTGGGTTTTTTGCATATTTCAAGTTCCATTTTAACAAACTAGAAATTTTGAGAGCCCTAATTGGTACTATCATAGAAAAAAGGATGTTTACATCCCTTGTAAAGCAATAATTCGTATAACAAGCATTTTTATAATTTTTGTATAAATGTCTATTTTCGCTAATATCTTTTCCTGTGAACAACTTTACAGGTTAGCTAATAGATAGAGGCATAACCTTGCAAATGCCTGTGCATCAAGTTTATTAAAAATCTCTTGTCTACTTTCACATATTAGTCTTCCTCGCTGATAACTTTGGCCTTAAATTGCTCTTATTTCCCTCTTAAAAAATAAAATTGGCTTTCACATTTGAGCAGTTTTGTGAGTACTTGCAGAGAAACAGTTACTCATTTGTTTTAAAAATGGAAAGTATTTCTGTAGTTTCTAATTTGCTATGGGTGACTCAGTTCAGTGTAAACTCTAATGAAAATGTTACATTCCAGTTAGAGAATGTTATATTATGCACTGGTTTGTTAATTGTTCTGTTATGGAGCAATTTCATTTTGGTAAACAGTTAATACTTTCCACCTGATTTGTAAGAATGTATATAATATGCTGAATGCCTTTGTGATGTAGGTGAGAAGCATCACTTAGAGACAGGGACGTTAAGGCAGAAAATTGCCTCTCCAAAACTAGGAGAACAGTCATAGAAGACCTCAGGATGTGGCTTGACATTTTGCAGCTAGCTGTTAACTGAAAGGGGCAGTTCCTACTTGTTTCTTGCTGGTTTAGCTCCCTCAGCTGGCTCATAGCAGGGTAGTAAGTGCCTGTATTTTGCAAAGGGAGTGTGCACTCAGGGGCAGAGGAAGTAGGAGGGTTTTTTTCAGCAGGAACTGGCTGTCAGGATGCAGCTTTATGTTGCTGTTAATCTTACTTTATTTTACAACTGCGTGATGTTCTGTATCGGGACACAATTAAGTTTTCGCTTAAAACCTAAGTTTTAAGTTATCTTAAAAGCTTTGGAAAACCAAATAGCATATAACTGTTTAAAAAAAAAATGTAAACAATACTGCTAAGTTCTGGGTACCCTAAAGGACTCCTTGATTAATAATGATGGACTCTTTCCTTGAAAATAGTTATGCATTACCTCTAAACAATAAAATAATTTATCAAAACAGTCTGCTTTTGTGATACCATGATGACCATTACTTTGTTCTTGAATCAGAGTTGTTTGCTCCAGACTTTTCAAAGCTGTTGACAAAACACACTTCTCATAAAATGAGGCAAACTTAAGTGGGCTACTGGTAGTGACACAGTCACCAACTACAGTTATAATAGAAGAATACGGCCTAGTCTAGTTTGCATTCAAGCAGAACATAAAAGAAAGCTGGGATGGTGGAAAGTCAACAAGACTTGTATCTTAGGTTTTACATCAGAACAGTGTAATGCTTCATGAAGTTATTCCAGCATCAGTGAAATACTAGGATTTTGGGGGGCTTCTCTTCCTGAATTGATTATGCATTTTAGTTTTCTTCTGTGTCAGGCTTAGGGTTCAGTATGTCCATTAACTATTATCTTCTGTACGTATCTTCTTAAAAGAATGACAGTATGATAATAATATCCATGAATGCTCTAGCAGCATATCTAGAGCAAAACACTTGATAGGTTTTTCTTACCTCTGTAAAGAGAGTATTTGTTGCTGTTTATGAAGTGGGGGTGCTGCAAAGGAATAGCTGAAGAGTGGGTGGGTGTGCTTAGCCTGCAGTTATTTAATTCCCTTGGAGTTTCTGCCGTTTTATCAGATTACATTGCACAGCACTTTTGCTTCCTGAAAGACTGGTATTTGTGTAAAAGGTGACTTTATTCTAAATTGCAGTTGCAGGTAAAAGCTTTCATGAAGAATATTTACCATCAAGTGACAGTAGTGATCAGTAAGAGTTTTTACCTTTCTACCTTAATTTCACAGAAGCTTGTCAGTCTTACTACAAACACTTTGTACACAGTGAAGAACATTGCCCAAATGTCTGAATTTGTCATAGGTATCTAGAAATCTAGGTATAAAGACTCCATTGTTAAAAGCTCACATGCCAAATATTCAATACTTTCTAACAAGCCAGACGAAGTAGGGCAAGAGTTCCTTGGAGCATGCTGAAGTTCATTTACTACAGTGTATTTCCGTAGGCATTTAGAAAGCACAACTTAAGTGACATGCCTGTAGCTGATAGACGTGGAAAGAGGATAGTATGTGACCTTTAGAGGTCCTCCTGTTTTCTGTCTAGTTTTAATGCACAGTTGTTAAAACTAAATGGGGTAAATATCCCTACGTTTTATACTCCCATCGGGCAGGCAACTGCTTCTTTTTACTGTTCATTATGTATGCTTCACTTTCACTTTTTAATTTGTCAATTTTCAAACACTTTTAGAAACAACTATTAGGATCAATTTTTGATGCATGTTCCAAAGCTGCTCTTTAATTCCAGATCACAATTTAATTTTGGTCAAGCTTTGTGAGATAATAAAAAGATGGATACTCTCAGGAAAGCTCAGTCAACTTATTCACTGGTTTCAGAACTTTAGTTTCACGTTACAGTCACAGTCAAACAAGTGGCTGCTGTGCTCTTCCAGCAGCTTACTGGCTCTGAGACTTCACCGCAAGGTGAGGGAACTTCTTTTCTAAAAGCTTCTGCTTCTTCTTCTCTAGATTTTGCCTTCTTGCCCTTCTACGTAAGTGTTTTTCAAGTCTGAGCCTGAAACAAAGACATTAGTGTGGTTAGCTTTTAGATAGCTTAATTTTTTTCTAGTTTATTTTATCCATATAGTATGTGATGTTCTACTTCACTTTTGCCAAACTGAGCTTATTAAGGATACTATTTACCTATCAGATATGCTATCAGATATTCCATGTGAGAGGGCTTGGAACAAGGACTTCAAACGAGGATCCATACAGATTTAGCAGTCAGTGGTAAATGGCTGCAGTCACACTAGGTGGACATGGGGAAAGGGAAAAAAAGAGGAGGGAGCAGAGACTAGAGTCCTGAAGGCTGAATGAGGAAACGACATCATCAAGGGAGAGGTGGAGAAGGATCTGAGGCAAGGTAAGAGATCATTTAACAAGGAGAGAACTGGGGAGGATTGTAGAGGTAAACAGCAGTTTCACACACCTAACCAAATAGAGGCTCCTAGTGACTGCTCGTTTCAGAGTTAATTTGCTTTCGATAAGCAGAAGTGGTTTTTGCTTGCAAAATGGAATACTCTTCTGTTTTTGAATGCTACAGAAATTATAAGCTTTGGGAGGCTATTAGGTGCTTCCCACATAATGTGATAGCTAGATCTCTTAACAACTAAGACGGGAACAGGAAAAAGAAACAGAGCAAGTCCCCCAGATCTTTAGCCTCTGCCCCCTTCGTTTAACTTTTGAACCCTTTGGCAAATTTTCTAGGAAACAGGCATTGTGAGATTATTAAAGCCTTGTTTTTGGTCTACTAGCTGTAAAAAATAGACCATTGTTGTTTTTTCTTTGCAAAGTGGAAGGAGGATGATGGAGGAACAGATCAGAAAATAATTTTCGATGTCAAAAAAAAAAAAAAAACTTTTTACCTGATGAAGCGATTTACATGAGGTAAGTAAAAGAATTTCCTTTTTTTGTATTTTTTGTTCAAGTACCATGGTATTGGCCACTCCTTGTAAGTATACCTGTTAAAGATAAATGAACTTGATTACACAATGTATACTTTGCATCTTCATTCTTGGATTCTACCAGACTTCTCCTTGGTTACTGTAGGAGGATAAAGTGGTCTGATTGGCAGGTCGCAGAACTTGTATTTAGGCATTTACTCTCATTTCCACTGTTGGCTTGATTTGTAACTCTGTACATCTCATCTGTAGCTCAGCGCCTTTCTGGAAAAAGGCATCTCACTTCAAAAACCACAGACCTTTGAAGAGATGGCACAACATAGATAGCAATTCTTTGCATTTATATTTTTAGAAGTTATTCCTTCTAAGAAATTAATTTTAAAGAGTTGTGAGCAAACCGATCTGTGAAGAGATCTTTGCTTCTACCACAGTTTTTTAATGCCAGTGTTTGAGTGTCATGTCAAGTGCAAAACTGCTTGAGCAACAGAAGACTTTCCCTCTAAATATAAGACTCCATTATTTCTGTTTGGGATTTCCCTTGCATATGGGCTGCACAGATGGCTTGTACAGACTTACCTACAGTCTCCAATGCATCCAGATTGCCAGACCCACTCTGTGTGTACTGCAGAGTATCTGCTTGTGCTTCGAGACCTTTCTGTGTGGTGCCCACCCACCCACTGCTTTAACTGGGGGCCGGACTTTCAAATAAATGGGCAAACCCTTCTTTGTGGGCACTGTTTCCAAGTGAAAAGAGATGTGCAGAAGCCTTATCTACAGCGATATAAATCTAGTGGTTAGTATATTTGGTACTCTATTGATTTATATTTTATAGATAAAGTATTCAAAATTCATCATTACAATAACGTGTGACCTTTTGTTACCTACACTTTTACCGCAGAGCTAAATTGCACAGACTGCTTCAAATGCCAATACAATAAGGGTATAACACTGTTTGTAATGAAATAGCAGTTCCTGCCAGGGACCTCAGTGTCATCACCTGAAATTACAGATTATTCAAAGTATCTGGACACTAAATAGTTTTAAGGTAGAAAGTTAAAGTTAACAAAATTAAATATCTGTCAAGACTAGTAGGAAATTCCAACATATACTTATGTATCATCTCATTCAATACTCCGGGAGATGCAGTCACAACAGTTGTCCCTCAGTATGTGGATATTACCTTAAACTAGGAACCTCCAAGATGGTTCAAGCTGAACAGTACTCGGTGGTTTATGGATACACGTTATGGAATCACCACAGTAACAGACGTCCTCTCAATACAGAAACTGTATTATTTTCATGGAACTACCTCTGTTATGTTTAAGGGTGGCGTTTAGTGACAGAATTATTTATCAACGGTTACAGCAACATAACATATCAAAAAGCATCTGAAAGCTGACTAGTAAACATGCTTCCTTTTACGTGCATCCTTTCCTGATTAGATCAGAAGGATGTTTTTTCTTGTAAAGAGAAATACCACAAGAAAACTTCAAACATATAAAACAAAAATTCTCTTTTCCGTACCAGTAGGTGCGTCCTAAGAAGTCCTGTCTCCACTCGCCAGGTACTGGTTTTTCCTGGCCAGTTTGTAAAAGCCTCAAAGCATCTTCTCTTTCTCTGACAACCAAATCTATTCTTTTCATAGATTTTTCTACCTGAAGATAGGAAATAGTTTCAGGATGGGCCAACAAAATACAATCTGACAACTTAAAAAATCTCAAGTGAAGATCTTTTAGACAAAATTTAAAGGAAAGACATAGGTAAAATATACTAAAAGTTCCATCATAAGTAACCTCACATTTGTGGACTAAGTGAAACAGCTTAGTAAGACCTATGTAATATACTACAGCACTGTGTACTAGAATACTACAGAATAGGTGTTTTAAAAAGCTATCTAGGTTACAAGCAGAACATAGATGAAATAACTGACAGTCTGAATATTCGTTAAAGACTAGCTGGCTAAGACTCAAAGCCAGCTATAATGCCTGATGCTAGAAGTATGGAAAGCTCTGAGGCAGGAGAGGAAAGGAAGTAGGAGAAACAAAGAGAAGATAAGCTATCCATATTTCTGTCAGACCGTCTGTGATGGCTACGTGTTATTTTAGTTTGTACTTTGGAGTCTGGTTACAGTCTCGGTGTCTGTTAGTTGATTAGAAAGCTACATTGACCAAATTATGACATTTGAGTTGAAGGTTTTTAGGCAAGTCTGTCTCATAAGATTACTATAGCGCACATTACACATGGCAACATGTTAAACCCTCTGGGAAGCTGGCAGAGCTAATTTTAATAAGCCGATTGCTGTATTTTGTCTCAGTGCAATTATAGTATTAAACTGCTGCTTATCTTCTTACTGGTTGCCTGTTCATTTTGGGGTTAGGCTCAAAAAAGCAGATTTGACTTATGAAGTGTTGGAACCCTTTATTTAAAAAATAAAAAAAAATCCCTCCCAATACAAGTACTACCATGATTCATAGCTGCTGAACATGGGTGGTGCAGGTGGCACTGAACAGAAAATACTGTTCAGGATGGGAATCACAAAAGACAGTTGAGGAACAGTATTATGATAAATGATAATAAGATCCAGTGGGAGATCTAGAGGAAAGTTTTATACTAGATCTTCCATAATTTATAAGTACAGTGACAAATGGACAAGATTAGGAGGCCAAATAAATGCATGCATGACTAAGACGACAAAAATCATGCAGATGCATGTTATGGTAAATAGAGCCACACAATTAACCAGAGAAAGAAATTCAGAAAAAGGGAAATTTCAGGTTTTACCAAAATGAATTTGGATAAATGGACATATAATACATTCTCAGATATCTCGTTAAACAGCTAGATTATTTAACTGGACAGTCAGAGTGGAGATTTACAGCTGTGAGACACCAGCACAGAAATGACAGAGGACTGATAAGTAAATTAAGTTTTCAATTGTAAAGATATAGAGGGAAGAATTTAATAAGTCAGTGTCCGAATCATGATAATGCAAAAGAGGGAACAGCAAAGAACCAAAGAACACGAGTTTGGAGAAGACAATCTCGGAGGCAAAAAGCTAGCAACAGTTGGAAGCTGGAAAAAAAAAAGTGAACAATAAGAATACAGAGAAGGTTATAACTTGAACAGGAAGTGTTTCTAGAAATCCTCAAAGGCAGTTTCAGGGAATGAAGATAGTAAAATATTTCATAACAACCATATATAACAAGTAGAAATGCCTTTCCCACAGTGTTGCTTGAGCACATTTGTTTATGCTCATACTCAAAATGGGATAACTTAAAAAATGGTCTTTAACAAGCTTGCAAAGGTTTCACCTTTCACTCAACCGTTTTATGTAGAGTTACATTTTTAGCTCATATGAAAAAGTTACCTTTTCTAATCGTTCTGGACTCGGCATTGGCCTGTGTTGTCGCTTTGATTCTTGTTCTAAAGTTAAAAGCATGTTTTTTTCCTTCAGTAGGACATACCTAGATCAAAAAGCATAGCAGTACTTCAAAAATAATTTCTAGATCCACTGGCAATTATTCACTCACTACCCTGCTGGATAGAGCACAATGGTCCAACCTGCAATCCCATATCCTATACCTGTGAGCTCCATAAAGAGAGACAAAAAGATGCTGACGAGTGGAGAGAGCCTGGCAGAGGTGCGGAGGGCAGGGCAGGGCTGATGTACATGACATGAGGAGAGGCTGAGGGAGATGGGTTTATTTAACCTGGACAAAAGGCAGTGGCGGGGAGGGAGAAGAGGTTAACAGCAGTCTTGCACTACTGGGTTACATAGAAAACAGAGCCAGACTCTTCTTACAGGTGCACAGCAAAAGGACAAGACATAGCAGTCATAAATTGCAATAAGGGAACCAGTTGGATAGAAGTAAAAAAAATATATATCTATATATATATAGATATGTCCACAGTAATAATTAAGTAGTAGTTTAGCCATGGCATAGGTTGCCTAGAGAAGCGGTGCAAGCTCCAGCCTCAGAGATTTTCAAAACTTGAATGGACACAGACCTGAGCAACCTGATCTAATTTTCAGTGGTTAGGCTGCCTGAAACAGGAGATTGGACTAGATGAGCTCCAGAGGTCCCTTCCAACCAAATTTTTTCTGTAGTTTGAAGAACTTCGAAGTTCAGGATTCTACAGTATCAAACTTGACCTCTTTGTGCCAAACCGGAACCCTTTGTACTGGACACAACTACAACACTACCACCTGCATTACAGCTTTCATATTCTAACTAGTATTAGAATTTGGGCTGCGCCAAGACCAAAGCAGATTTAAGCATGTGGTGCTGTACGGCAGACTAATGCAGTCACATTTTCATAAAATCTGCAGAGCTGCTTTAAAAGATGAGAAGCTACTTCACTGAAGCTTACTTACCAAAGTTTGTGCAAATCTTCACTACTCTTGCCCCTTAGCTGCTTTATATTCCATGCATCTCCTATAAAAGTTATCAAAAAAAAAAATCAGTCTAACAGAATATAGTTGTTTTCTCTGAAAAAGTATACATCCTTTGCAGACCCAGCTAACCCAACAAATAGGAACTAATAATTAAAAATATTACCGCTTGAAAAACTATCCTTGTGTATACTCAAATTTGCTTTGAATATACATTCAGTGCAATGACTTATGTATTGTTCAGATGTGTTTGTAAGAGGATGAAGACGAGAAAGCTACAGGGTGAATCCCTACATTGAAATAAAAAGACAAGATAGTTTATTTTTCAACAGTATATTTGAACAAAGAATGTTTCTTCTGTGAGCTAGTATCACATAAGAGCAAGGCAGGTGATTTACAGCCAAATATTTTGCTGCATAATAGTTACTTACTCATATAAACACAAAATACACAAAGAAGAAAAGAAAGTTAACAAGTATAAAGATGTATTAGCACATAAATATACGCAAGTAAACATATATATATAAAAGTTTCATGTAACTATGAATACTCTTACAATGCAAAATAGGTCAGATTTCAGCTGAACACAATTGGCTCAAAGACACAATCAGAAAAGCTATATATAGCTCACCCGACTTTACTGTTTTTTCTCCCCAGTTTTGGGGATCATCAAAAAACTCCTCCAGACCTTTCCGAGACAAAGTAGTGTGCAGAAACTTCAAATGATGGAGGGGCTCGACTTTTGCTAGGTTCTTCTGGAATAGGTTCGGCATTAACCTACACAAAAATTAAAGCAAAAAGTATACATGATAGGAAAAATAATATTCAGCTAAGTGAAAACATTCCTCTCTTCTCTATTCGTAAAGGCAGATATTGTCCCAGACACAAAAATGGCAGGGTTCAGGGCAAAAGATGTGGATTGAGTTCTTCATGAAAATATGGCATCTCTGTGTTTGTTTTCTCTTTTACTCCTTTTATCTCATTTATCTATACATATTTAGAGATAATAATCTGAATTTTTTTTAAAAAAAGTATTTGAATAAATTTGAGCAACACAATACAGGAACGGGCTCCTATGCTGACTGAAACGAAACATCAAAAACACTAAAACTGTGGTATAAACGTGAAAATAAGTAAACGTTACAAGCAAAAACACAATAAGGACTGCAAAGCAGCAATACAAACGGGGAAACTCTTAATATTAAGCTTATGTGATACCTTACACTATGAACCACTCGGCAAGCTTCAAAAATCGACAGAGTTTTGGGAAACGCAAACACCTGGAAAGCCTGTTTCGCGCTCTGTCAGGAGCTTGTTTTCCCAGGGGTCCGGGCTACCTCGCCGAGCCCGCTGCAAACGGCCGAGCCGCCCCCCGCTCAGTCTCGGCCACGGCCCAGTCTAACGGGGAGAAGGCGGCGCGGCGCGGTGAGGGCTGCTTCTTCCCGGGGACCGGCTGCGGCCGCGGCGGCAGCTCGGGCTAAGCGCTTCCGCGGGCCCGTCCCCGCCGCCCCCGCCCTGAGAGCGGCCCCACGCCCCAGCACCCCCAGGAAGCAGCGGGCTCCCTCCGGCGCCTACCCGGGCAGGCAGGCGGCCGGCGAGGCCTGCAGCGCTCCTGACACCCTCAGCGTGCCCGTGAAGCGCCGGCACAGGGCCGCCATCACCATGGCGGCTGCCATGACACCCGCCGCCCCTCCCACAATGCTCGGCGGCTTCCCGCCAGGGCGCCGGAAGGAGGCGGGGCGACGTGCCCGGCCCCAAGATGGCCGCCCCCTAGCTTCATCCTCGCTGTGGGGAAGGGTTGTACCGGCCCCGCCCCCCCTGCCAGTCTCAGCCATGGCGGCCATGAGCCTGCTGCTGCGGGCGGCGGCAGCTTGGGGAGCTCGGCGGGCTGCGGCCGGTGCGGCCGGCGGCGTCCGACTCGCTG
>NW_020447197.1:1218574-1227538 GCF_003343035.1 Apteryx rowi | reverse complement strand
GCGGAGGCGGGGACGGCGCCCCTGTGAGGAGCCCGGGGGCCGCGCGGCCGCTGCCCTTGCTGGGGGGACGGGGAGCCGGGAGCGCAGGCCCGGCCGCGGCCCCGGCGTTGGGCTTCCCTGCTGCAGCCGCTCGGGCAGGGCGGAGCTCTTGGAGCGGCCTCGAGAAGCTGCCGAGAAGCGGCGGCAGCTGCAGGCGTCGCCTTCTTCCGCGGGGCCGGTGCGGTCCCTAAGCTGCGCCGCGCCGCCGGGGCGGGCGTGAGGCGCGGCGAGGCGGTGACGGCTTGCACCGCGCTCTGCCGTTTGCGGGGAGCTCGGTTCAAGGGCGGGAAGGTCCGGTCAGGAGGGGATCTAACGCATCTAGTGCCATTTCTCTGGTAGAACAAGCATCAAAATTTGTGAAAGGCCAAACTTTCCAATATGCCGCTCTGTGAATTTGCTTGGCACTGGGGATAAATAATTATATTCAGTTAACTTATTTGTTGAGACTTACAGGTGGAAATACAGATCTATAGATTAAGTCAGGAAAAAAATACATTCATTCTAGCTTAAAAGGAAATTATCTCAGGCAATCTTTTAGATGTATTGATATCCTCAAGAAAACCATTCAAAATTACCTGACCACTGCTGCATGCTTTTTCTTAATTTATTTTATTTTATCCCTCTCTCCCTCCCTCCTGTCTCAGTTGTTGACCTTATCCTGGATACAATCGCAAAAGGGAGAGAAAAACTGTAATACTTTGGTTTACTTTTCAGCTCCTATACGACACAGCAGCCATGGGAAAAGAATGTTTATTATCAAGGCAACAAGTTTTTATGACTCTCGATTTTTGAACTTGTTGGTGAGTTTAAAATACATGTTAGATTTAGTGTAACAAATCACTTGCAAATTACGTAGGAATATCTAAAATATAATTATCTTATATGCCAGCATCTAAAGTGTGGTTGGCACTAGTCACATAAACAAGAGTTTCCAGTCCTCTTCCTAAATGATTTATTGTTATATGCTGTAAAATCGGGACAGATGAAGCAAAAAGATACAAGATTAGCTAAATGGTAAAGATTGTGTTTGGTACATTGATTAATGTTGTATTAGCGTTCACATTTGCATAATTTGCAAATACCTTCCAGTTTATTCTCCTTTTTAAACCGTATTGGGTTACTCTACTGCAGGGTTTGCCTTCAGTTATCTAGTCCACTAACACCAGAGATCCAGAGTTAGGAAGCCTGATCCGAGTTAACTGCTGAAAAGGTAGGGTTTGGATAAAGCCCATTATGAAGGGTAGCTGCCAACCTGGTACTATTTTAGAGTAATTGCCTTGCTTTATCTGTCTTCCCCGGTTATCAAAGCTGACAGTGATTGTTTTATGTCGCATTATATTGCATTACGGTGAAATGCTGAAACCAGATATCAAAAGATGCTGGGACAGCATTCAGGGAAGGCACTGCTCTCTGCTTTTTCGGAGACTGACCTCTCTGGAAGACTGAATGCTGAACTAAATGGGCCTGTGGACTGATACAGCATTGCTATTTCTGTATTCTAGTTTGTTAATTAACTCATTTTAATCAACAGTGTAGCTTTACATTCAACATTCCTACCACCTACAAGTACAAGTCTTAGTCTTATTGGCTATGTTACATAATTTTCAGACTAACTTCATCTTAATTTTGTCAGGCTGCTGAATTTCTCAATCTCTTTCTTGTTGTTTTTTTTCTTTTTCTTTTTATCCCCTATGCAGAGATTCTATATATTTTTGACTGGGATACCAGCGGCACTGTTCATAACTTATGTGAACATCTTCATTGGTGAGTGCTCTGTCATGCTTAATGTAAGTACACAGTGAAAATTATTAAATGGGTAAATGGAAATTATGCATGCTGGGTAGAAAATCCAGCTCTTCTATGGTTTGCTCTTTGGAAGATCATGAAATAGTCCTAACATGGTAATATTGTCCTATGGTAAAATAGTCCTATGGTAATATTGTATAAATACATAGAGGATATTCCTAGTTTTTCTTTTTCTGTAGTTGTTGATTTTTGTAAAAGCTTTCCACATTTTAAAAAAAACATCAGATTCAAATGGAGAGTAATCGTAATACTTCTGTGCTAGTTTTTCAAACATCAGTGACGTTCAGTGACCAGTTCTGCTGTATTCCAATGAGGAGTCGTCTTATCTGGTTTTACATACTTCTATAAGAACGCTGCATACACTGTAATTATGTGGTGTTAGCTAGCAAAAAAAACCAATTCTGCCTGGCAATCTTTCTTTTAAATATATTACTGTAATAATTACTATTGAATTGATTTAGTTGAGAGATTATAGAAAAACATACTTTCAACTCATATATTTTAAATGGGCATTTGTATGGACTTGATCTTAGTTATTTCTTCTGTATAGTTGCTAATTTCACCCTTTGGTCATGTGGTTTAAAATCTATGAGCTAGATGCATATAGTGTGAAGTGTCTGAAAAAATACAAGAAGTTCAATTTTTCTGAAGAGAGTTCAAATGGAGGGAGTACTCTCCATGTGAAATAGTGTTGTTTTTTATGTGGAAAGCAGAATATGTGGTACTTCAAAGATTACTTGTATGATATGTTCCTCCCCTCCTTCCCCTGTCAGGTGAGGCTGAACTTGCAGAGATTCCCGAAGGTTACGTTCCAGAGTATTGGGAATACTACAAAGTGAGTGTAACTTGTATTAGGGATAGCCTTCCTCTTAACAGTAGTCTGGGGAGGAAAATGTGTGGAGTATGACAATGGGGATGGCCATATCTTTTTAATTGGATGTCAGAGTAGGCTGATATCACTTGAATTGTCCAATAATAATTTTGGCAAACTTGCTGTTTTAACTTTATGAAACATGCATATTGCTGTAGGGAATCTGTTTATTGACAGAAGTAGATGCAAATGATCTGCAATTATATGCAAGTAAACTGCTGAAGCTATATGCCAAGAATTCTTTTCTAATATTCCTAAATAGTAAGAGCAGTCTGCATGAGTCACGAACAGAATTTCTCTTTACTCCTGGCATCCAGTTTTTGTCTGTCTCTTTTTTGCTCTAGAGCTACAGCTCTTAAGATACTGGAGTTTAAATTGACATCCCTTACTTCTGTATTATTTGCTAGCATTGTTTCAAAGTCCAATATCTCTCATGCTTTTAAGTGTAAAATTGAAGGGTTTTATAGTCAGAAAACTTGAGGTCATGGTTTTTTCACTTCATTTTATTTTCTTAAAATGAGTCCCTGGCTTCTTGGTGCAAGCTCTTTGTTTTTGCTGGAAAGTGATTGAATTCAGCAGTACTATTATGACTGTTGTAACTCATGTAATCTTTTGTTCCCAGTACAATGGATTCTGTGTGGAAGCAGTACTTCAAAATGTTACTGATTACAGCAAGAGGTTTGGAGTCCACTTCTTGCGATTCCAGTGACAGTTTAAGGAACTTAATTTCAATAAAACCAAAATACATTACATCTCTTCCATTAACTTGTTTTTAATTTTGCTACAGAGTATTCTTCTGCAGATTATCTTGGCATCAAAATAAGCAAATGAAATGTAAATTTTTAGGGCTCTGATCTTATAAAAAGTTGAGTATGTTTTTAACTTTACTATTATGATTTGAATAGCAGTACTCAGAGTTGATCACGTTTTCAGGATTGTGAACATGCAATATGATTTATGTATAATGACATTTTATTTGGGAATGATGTGAATAATCTATGCTCTTATATTTGCTAGCACCCTATAAGTCGTTGGATAGCTCGTTACCTCCTCGACCCCCCTGAAAAAGATTATGAGAAAGCCATGGCTCTGCTTGATATTGAAGCGAAGAAAACTGAAATGAGGTATGGTATATAGTTGAGAAGATTTTAAAAGAGGATACGTGCTGTAGTTCACTCTTGTATTTTGCTTAAAATGCAGAGTTGGATGCTGACGTAATGTACCTGCTTGCTCATGCATCACTTGACCCTGAGCGCTTGCTGCGCTGTCTGGCGTGGAAGTGCAAGTTACAGTATCTGTAGTCCCTGCCTTCTCAGTATTAAGATTACTGGAACTGGGACAATCCAAGGGCAGCCTTTTAAAACAACAGTACCTCTTCAAAATGGTTCACGTTTGTAAAGTTGTGGCTCTGTGTTTGTAAATGAGAAAATGGACAGCTCTTGTGCCTCTGCCACTGCTCACAGCTTAACTGAGTAGCCGAATAACACAGTTTACCAGGCTGGTCATGTTCCTGTCTGCTGTTGAAAATTTTGTGGGCAGCAGGTGACTCTGTTGCACTGAGTTCATTTTATACTTACTTAAACTGTGGTAATAGAAGAACGTCTGAGTTTCATGAAATGTTGCTATTGGGACCAAGATAAAGTAGGTCCATCTACCATCATGATCAACTCTGGTTTTTTTTCTTCACCTATTTATTTTTGGCTGAAAGCTATATTAAAAACTGTGGAACCCCTTATTAAGCAAGAAACTACCAGAACTCCTGCAAGTATTTTTATTACTGTTTTGTGAGACGGTTTGCTGGAAAAAAAAAATGAAACAGAAGGATGTAATATTTCATGTTCTAGTTGAACTCTTCATATTTTGATGTTACCTATGTTTCGGTAGTATTTATAAATGTAGATATTGAACTCATTGCTGTCGTCAGCAATGCGCTGTTACTATTAAACATTGATGTCATCAAAAAAACCCCAACCTGCGTGTTCATTGACTCTTTCTTTTCTTTCTTTCTTTCTTTTTTCTAAAGGCTGATGGAGTTGGAGGCACGCAGACTAATGAGAGCAAGGGGAGATGGACCTTGGTATCATTATGAAACACCCGATAAAAATCTTACTGACGACTCTCTGAAAGCCACACCTGACAATTAAGCAGTCCTAAGACAGTATGCAAGGTTTTAAATGCATACCAACAAATTGTGACTGAATTATGCAATATACATCCTGCTGTTCACTGAATTAAATTAAAAAAATATATCATTTTTTGTTGATTCCAGTAATTTGAAAGAAGCTGTGGCAGTTAAGCTGCTAAAAGGTTAAGGCCTTTTGTCTGATTAGTAAGTTCATGTCAGTTGCTAGCAGTTACTCTTTTTCTCCAGAGCATCAACATAAAATGGGCTTTGTGACTAATCTGTGTGAAGCAGCTTGATAATGTTAGTATCCATCATGTGATTTCTTGTACCTAAACTTTTAAATGAAAGGTACAAGCAACTGAAGGCTCTTTTCTTTTATGATGCCTTGTGACAATCTGTGGAAAATGAACTAAGAAAAAAGTTTTTAGGTCTTTGGAATATTGTCACTGTAGACAAATGCTATCTTTCTCATTACCTGGACTCAAACCAGGCTTTCACTCTTTGTTCCAAACTTGCATCTTGTTCAAAGTCAGCTGTTGTTTTCCCTGTATTATTGTTAATACCCTTACTCTCTGATAGTGTCAGCCATGCTGCTTCTTCCTTAGTTATTTTATCACCACTTTTAAACTTTTCCTCTTAGTTTTAAGATCATGCATAATTTATGCCTGTCTGTTCTCCCAGTTTTTCCAGTCCCACCTCCTTCTCTACCGTCTGTCTCTAAAAGACTTTTTTGAGTCTCTAAAAAAAAAAAAAAAAAAGGCAAGAAAAAAAAAAAAGGCAAGGCTTACTTCTGTGCCTCTTTCTGAACTGGACACTTCCCCCTTTGTCTACATCATCCAAAAGGTGCTCTTTCTAAAACATCTTGCTGCATTGCTCTGTTCTTTTGATACTTTTTTTTTTTAAGTGAGGTTTAAAAACACAACCAGAACATTTCCTATAATACCTGCTTCCTTTTCTAATGGATCTAAAATGGAGCCACATACTCCCTTTGTGGCAGAAAGTGTCTTCACTGAGGCAGATTTAAACAAAGTCAGTGCTCTGTAATATGTTAATATTTCAAAAAACTCTTACTGAGAGGTACCTACCCTTTATGTTACATAATTTTCATTTTAAAAATGAATATCAGGTAACTTAGAGAAATGCATGCCTAGTAGTCGTGGGGAGGATTGTCTTTAATTTTTAATGAGGCTTTGATTTTATTACGTCAGATATTACCTGTGTTTTGAGAAGGCCAAAGAAGCACTTGCCTAAACCTGTAACAGTTACTATCTGTACTG
This sequence comes from Apteryx rowi, assembly GCF_003343035.1. Lineage (NCBI taxonomy): Eukaryota > Metazoa > Chordata > Aves > Apterygiformes > Apterygidae > Apteryx > Apteryx rowi. The sequence continues at coordinate 1,221,420 of NW_020447197.1, read as the reverse complement.
TCATCTGTAGGACTAGAAAGCAAATGAAAAGTTCTTAAACATTTAAAAGTATGTGGTGTATATAAATTCAAGTCTTATGCCATTAAGGGTTTTTGTAAGTTTAAGTCTTTTGTGTACTCTTGAAAATATCCTACCGCTCTTAGTTCTAAAGTCTATGGTCTGTCACGTAGAACTTGCTTTGTTATTAGGAAGAATCTAAGTGGACAAATATGAAACTAAGTATTTTCCTAGTAACTGCTGTATGTCTAATATTTTTAGCAATTTAGTGAAGTTACTGATACTGTTGCTAAACAGAGAGTTTTCTTCTTCCTGTAATAGGTTTAGTAAGATGAAGATGGGAAAAATAGTAAACTGCTTCATGGAAATTGTTACGGAAGGATTGCTTGAAGTCTGAAGAGCAAGGATCAAGCCAGAGAACTGCATAGGTAGACATTAATTAATGATTTTTTTTTTTTTTTTAAAGGATCAGATCACTGTTAGGTAAACAGATACCATCTTCTGCTGTGTGATTACACAGTTTTTAGTATGTACAAATATAAGTCTTAAATAACAATCTCAAGATGGAATTTTCAAACTTTATACTCCCAATATATTTAATATAGAGAGACCATATAAGAGACTTCAAAGATGAAAAAGACAATCCTCTTTCTGGTAACATTTAGGGTACCTTAAAGGCTTCTTTTCTAAGGTGAGTTGGAATCAAAAAAGCAAAACAAAAGAGTTTCTTCAAAAAGTTGAGTAGAAGTGTGCTATCCAACTATTGCTAATCAGGAACAAATTAAGAAATACTTAAGGGGAACAAGGCAAATAGAGATCCAGGATGTTGCATAAACAGAATGCTGAATATTCATAATTATAGTCTAGAATGATCTGGTCTGCCTAGCTGGTAGGGCTATAAATTGTATTTAAAATCCTATCTCTATTGATTTTTTTTTTTAATATCAATAAAATAAGAAATTAAAGAAGGTGTAAATGAAGAATGATCCTGATACAGTTGTAATACTTATCTAGTCAATTGCTGCATGTTAGTAAAGATATAGAAGTTACATACAGAGAATACCAAATAAGGCAAATAGATAGGAACAATAAGACTTCAGATGCAAACAAGATGCTTTGAAATCTAGTTAGTATTACAAACTTTTTTACTTATTTGCATGTTGTTACTTCACATTTCTCTGAGGAGTATTCAAAAGAGTATTCAAAATCAACTTTGTAACAATCAGTTTGCAGATGTTAGCAGAAGTTAGGCCTTTACTAAAGATCAAATAAGAATATTCTTACATCTGAAACAATTATTTAAGAGCTCTTCAAGAGGAGGCTGCCTACTGTCATGTTTGTAAGAATGGCATTCCTTGATGATTTAATATACCTGACATCAATGAACAAGTACCTTCTGGGCTAACATTAGTTGTTTTAAGCTGCATGTGAGGACATTCATATACATACCTGCCATGCATTTTCAAAACTGTTCAGCTATTTTTCTATACTGCTTTTGAAGTAGTGAATAAATAGGTTACTCTATTTATCTGACAGGCTTTTGCCACTAGAGGGATATGTTTCCTCAGGTTCTAAGGGCCATAGTATTCCTCTAGCTTTAAATCACATAACAGAGTGAAGGGCTGTGCCTTCCTTAGAGTTTGTGGCCCTAAATTACCTGTCCATGTTGAAATTTCCACTTTTTTTAAAGGAAGTAAGCCCAACTTCTTTAGCAAACCCTGGTCATCTTGTGGTTTCAGGCTGCTAAAAACTAATGAATTTCTTTCATTATATTGAGCAATAGTACATAGAATATTTGAAGTAAACAGCCTCATTTGCTGTTTCCTAGCACTGCCAAACACTAGAAGTACTCCAATTGATTTTGGACTTCTTATTTTATGATTCTTTGATGTAAATTCCATTCTTGGGTAAGTCTAAAGCCATTCCATTGAGCTCATATTTTGCTCTCAGTATTTCAGAGTTCCCAACGTTTTTGATTTTGCTTGAAAAATTACTGAGAACAGACTACACTGGTTAGCTTACACTTGCAGCCTGTTTCTTTATTGCTGGATACAAACTCATGATTTTTCAGCTCTACTGTTAATTCAGAACCACTTTTTGAACTTTTGGTTTTTGAGGTAAAAAGTGGTTCTAGCAAAGGTCACACATGTAGAGATTGCTGTTAAGTGATATGAACTTTGATTTTTCAGTCACCTACTTGGAAGTGGTCCATGAACCCTTGGACATAATGTCAACTACAGCTGGAAGGCCACTCATCTAAATTATATGGCTTAATTTTAAACGGATCAGTCTTTTCTTTAATCCTGCTGCTGCTAATCCTGTCAGGCATATGCAGTGATCTATTAGATACTGTTTGGAAAAAATCACGATTTCGAGTGTTCTTCTACTTTTAGTTACTTCTCTCTGTTGCTCTACCGCTACCGGTATTCTGTCAAGGTGAGGAGAACCACAGCACAAGTCAGAAGAGGTCAGTTTAGACTTAAGGCGCTGTCCCTCATCGCAGAGGTCTGCGTTCAGCTCGTGGCACAGCCACTGGCGTCCAGCGCCATCTCGAGCGGAGTCGTCGGACTCTGCTGCGCCTTGCTTCTCTCGCATCCCAACAACTGCCGCCTCAGCAGCTATTTGGCTTTGCCGAGACAGATTATAAGCCGTTAAGGTAGGAGCCCTTCCTGGTTATGCTGAGATACGACAGCTCCCGCAGCGGGGTTGTGACAAAGGTGCTCGTACATGTAGAGACAAAGCGGGATGAAACCTGCGCCGCGTCGCAGCTAAGGGGGGCGTGGGGGAGGGGCGCGGCGGCCCCTCAGCGCCCGCCGCCCCGTAACGGTCGCCCGTGGCTCGCGGCGGGG
>NW_020447197.1:1038863-1218174 GCF_003343035.1 Apteryx rowi | reverse complement strand
ATGCCCACGATCCGGGTGCCCAAGTCCGGGGACCGGGTCTACAAGACGGAGTGCGCCTTCTCCTACGACTCGCCCGTGAGTGCAGCGAAGCCGCCGCCGCCGGCTGCCGACCTGCCCCTCCGCCAGGCCTCGGCCTGCCCGCGCCCCGCTCCCCTCGCCCCCTCCTCGGCCGCGTTTCCCTGCGCGGCCCGCGGCGCCCCGGCTGGCGGCCGCCGGCATGGCGGGAGGTGCCGGCGCGGCGGGCGCGGTGCGGTGCGGTGCGGTTCTTCCTCGCCGGGGCACTTGAAATGCCCGATCAGACACGGGAATGCTGTGTTTTCCGGGAAACTTACCGCCCGGGGAGTAGCCCCTGGCGATCCGGGCTGCGCGTGCTCTCCCGCCGGCTCCCTCGCTCTTGCTTTCGCCCCGAGAGAGCAAGAAGCAGGAGGAGCTGCCGTTCCCGGCCGCGTATTCTCGGCTAGAAGCAAGCCGGTGGTTCCGCTTGCCTGCCGTATCGCTGCTTATGCTCCCGTTTGAGATCTTTTTAAGGAAGTCTTCAAAGAAAAGGTTCAACCTGAAAATCAGTGTGAAAGTCTTCCTGAAATACTTTCCCTCCCGGGGTTTCAGTTACATCACTGGACTTCAGAGAACTTGTATTTTCCCACTAGCTTATTTAGTTTGTTGTTAAATGAATGTTTGATGCACGGTAACTTTCTATCACGTTTTGGTTGTCTTGCAAAGCATCCACAAGCTCTGCAGATGCACGTATTCTGTTGCAGGTTTGGGGCCTTACTCGTTTTTAACTTTGAAAACATTGGAAACGTTAATAAATATCGAGTGGGTACTGCGTAAGAAACAGGTGTTTAGAAATTACACTTTTTAAATGGAGTCGAAATTTTTTTAAAAGTTGCTTCTCTACATTAAGTCGAGGTTTCTCAGCGGCGATTGAGCGCTCCGTATTGACGTAAAGTTAAAGTCAATGACAGCAATCTCAAGGAAGCTCAGCATACGTGACAGCATAGTCAATGAAAGATACGTTTGAGATGGATTTTTGAGTGCTTTATCCCTCCCTCTTTAATATTTCCCTCTAATACAAAAAATCAAAATTGGTTTCAAAGGTGACTCAGCTGTTTGGTGTTCATCATGTCTTGTTGAGCAGAGGTTATTTTTACCCGCACTCTTCAGATCTCAAGTGTCACCCAGCAGCCCTGACTGTACCGGGAGGCGGTCTGATTAAAATTGCCAGATCAGACTCTACTGCAGAGGCACTAATTGCATTATATACTAAATAAGGCTGGGGAGGGGGGAAATCAATATACCACAATCTTTTCTTCAAATTTCTGCTTGGATGAACACTAGAAATAGCACTTTTAGGCTTCTTGGACCTTACGGTTTATAAAAAGTTTCCTTTAACCCGTAGGAAGGGATATCAATTTCTGCTACAAATTAAAAAGCATTAATTAACACCTCTCCCCCCAGCAAATGTCAAATAAACACAGCAAAAGCTTTTTTTTTTTTTTTAGCAAAACAATGTATTTGAGCAAAACATAAAGCATTTGAGCAGAGCTCAAATAAACTTAACAAAAGCTATATATAAACATAGTAAAAGGAGCTGGAATCACCAGGTGTGATTTTCAAAAATGTTTCATCCCATTCACTTTACTGGGAAGAGATTCAGGTTTTTGAAAATGTTGTCCTCAGCCATTAGAGACTTTTTCTTTAAAGGTATTCACTGGGCAAAAGGCTCTGATTGAACCCATGCAATACCAGTAAAAATTATATTAGGCTCAGTTTCTATTGTCTAGTTTTCCACAGCTTTTCAGCCTGCACTGGTCCTCAACTTAGTTGGGTAAAAGACTTGTCTCAGAAAATGTATTTATTATTCCCATGTCATATAACAGATATTTGGGTATTGCTTCTAGGATAGCTGATTCTAAAAGACAAATATGTGCTTTTGGGGGTAAAACACCATCATTTGCAAATTTGAAAATGGCAAAACTTTGTTTTTAGAGTCTTCCATCCAGAAGGAAGGTGAAATAAGGATACACACAGATTGTTCCTTTGGCTAAAGAAAGGTGTTTATCTCTGTATGCTTTGTATTAGGTTGGCTTAGTGACTTATTTTCCTAGGTCAACTATGTATAACCTAAGTGAGCGACTTCCTATTGAGGTGTCTGCTTCTTTTTGAAAGAGGCGCATTTTTCTCCCCTATAATATTAAAGCAAACAATCAATGTTAAAAACATATCCTCTGGGATTTATTGTCAATAGTAAAATTCCAGATAACTTTGTCAGCTGAGGAGGTGTTTTCCATTGTAAGCTTATTTCTCAGTATTTCCTTGCATCTTCTCATTTTGCCATTTCAAATATGTTCTTTGTTAAACTTGAAACTTCAGCACTTCTCTGTTTGGAGTCAGCTCAATGCAAGGTATATTATTACCTTCCCTGCAAGGGAGTATTGCGATCTTTAAAATACAGTAAACGCTGTCAGATCTATGGGTATTAGGGTGCGAAGTGCTATTATTATAGAGAAGGGTTCTCCAGCAATTTTGAAAAAGACCAGGAGGTCCAGTGGGATAGTCAAAACCAGAGCTGTTTGGTCAAGGGGTGCCAAGGAAAATGAGGTACTGTGTGTGAGTGGCTTCATCTTTTAGTTCCTGTTGTGTGAATTTAAATGCGCCGCAATACGTTGCTTTTGCAGAGTCTTTTGTCAGTCTGTTGGTTGTGTCTTCTTGTCCGGATTTAACCAGTATAGTGTCACTGAAGATCCACGTTCTAGTAGATAGAGGTGGTTTCACTCCTCTTTCTCAGCATCTCTTGACTCGCCATTCTCTTTCAGTGAGTTTTAAATCTTATTTCCCTGAGTAAAGATCTGAGAACAATGGAGACTTTGAACTGTGCTACAAAGAGCGTCACTAGTTTCGAGATTTCAGAAGCGTGAGCGTAGGAGAGGTACAAGTGGATATTCGGTATATTTTTTTCCAAGTGGATTAATACCAGCACAGTGATCTTGTCAGAAAAGTAGTATTGTTAAAAGGGCCACTAGATAAATGAGCGAGTCAACTCAATGCTTTTCTGAAATCTAAAATTCATGTCCTTAGATTTGGCCTATTTCCAGCAAAATGTACTAGGGTTAGTCTCCAGAAAAGACAGGAGGAACAGGAGAAGAGTTTCTGTGCATTCGAGAGCTCTATTGACAGTTTTTAGTTTGCTAGTCTCAGAAGATTAGAAAATGTGCCTTTATATGACTTAATTTTTAATTACTCTCTTTTTTTGGTGGCTTCTAGAAAAACTGTGTTTCCCTGATGAGGGCTTCTACTCCAATTAACCTTTGATTCTTTATACTGGAATTCAGAAGGGAAGGAAGGCAGCCTACAAAATACAAGCAAGGCCTGGTGTGAGTATTGCTCCCTCTAGTGACTGGCCCCAGAAGCTGTACTAGCCTACCACTTTCTGACAAATTGAATGATCAAATCCTGTACTTCTCATTCTTGGGACCTGATGCACAGTCCCTTCTGGTGATGGTTTTCTTTCCTGTATCTGTGCTGCTCTGATGCAGGTTTCTTCTCTCTGTTATTTTGTCTGCTGCGACCTCTCTTCCTTTGTTGGCAGCTGAACTTGACTTTGTATTGTTCAGCAGAACGTGGGAAGCAGAAAGATTGTATTTACATAATCTTTTGTCCACTGCGGAGCTTGTTATCTATACAGAAGTACAGGAGTCAGTGGGAAATTCCACCTTTAAATGGGATCCCTTTCCCCAAAACCTCTGATCGTTTAAGACCAGACATATCAGAGGGAGAGATGATTGCCAGAAAAGGGATATAAACTGGAGTACAGAAAGGGCATTGGATGTTACAACTACAGCGTAGGTCATGAGTCCAACACAGCTATGGGACCAAGCAGTCTGGTTTCTGTAGATTACAGGATTGTGTTTGTTTGAGCAGCTTAAAGCTTGGCCTCACACTGCTGGAAAATCTTGCTGCTGACAAAAACTTCCTGTGTGGATCTTGCTAACTTCATTTTTGTGGCTTGGGAAGTTTGTAGTGGTTATGTTAGGACAATTCCCAAAGGCTAAACTGTGCTAATGCTCTGCTGTTTATCAGACAGTACAGTTGAGACTGAAATCCTTGAGAGTTTGCAGTGGGTAATGGACATCAGTGACCATGCTGTATGTAATTTTCTAGCAGGAAGTATATCCTATCTGGCTGTTCCTTTGGCCAATATTCCTTGAAGAAAATTAGAAAGTCACTGGGCCTCTGATTGGGAAGGATAGGCAGGTATCTTGTTTATATTGATGGGATGGGAGCAGCAGTGAGGAAATAAAAATAAGAGGATTGACTACACCCAGGCAACTTGAGTATTCCTGGCAAATTATTTTGTTCTAGTTGCAAAATAACTCCAAATTATTTATACAGTGAATTGCTGTTTGGTGATGGATACTAATTCATAAAATCTGAGCAGCACTACATCCCAAGACGATCCTGGGAAGTCTGATGGGTGAGTTCATTGCAGGCTGGGAGTACACTAGGACACTAGGGTTAACTTAATTATTACTGCTATTTCCAGTCTTCCAAAGCTAGAGAATTGTTAAATCAGTGACGCTTGTACTTGCAGTTGTTCACAAAGGAGAAAATACCATGCAGCTTTGAAGAACAACCAGAGTGTGTGTGCATAGTACACTTCTGTGGGTTTGATCTAAATCTGGATCTAACTGGCCTTTCTCTCCATTTCCATGACTGACTGAACTTTAGCTAACTTGCTGTTACCAGAGTAATGATGGGCTGGAATTTTTTGAGTAGTGGTGAGACTTTGATAGTAAGGTACCTGTAGTGCTGGAGAGATGCAGATGAGCTCATAACCCATCTGGAGCTCTGCTGAGTCTCTGTGGAGCGCCATTAGGTTTCCTGTGACCTCTTCTGTTCTGGAAACACAGTGTTGGCTTCGTGACCGACAGAACTGTACAGCTAGGACTCTGCACAGTGCAAAACTCATCAAACTGTCTCTAAATCTAAGGTACCATGGAAGCAGTACAGGTCACACTGCTTGAGTTGTGGTACTAGGCTTGAGCTAATAAACCCTGTTGGATCTGAGCTGTCTCTGTCAGTGACCTACACAAATCGCACCTGGATGATACAATCACAGACAGTGCTGATTGCTGGGTGTAAGTTCTTTATTCCTTGGCGTAGGTCACGAGTCCCCATGACCTCATGTTAGTTTTGTCATCATATCTGCACACTTACCTTGAAGCCTTGTTGCTGCCGTGAATGTGACTTGTACACGATGCTGCTTCAGAATGATGTGTGTCCTGGTCTGGAGTCCTGTAGGGCTTGTGTACATGAATGACATCTAGAACCATGTCTTAGAATGATGGTTTGGTTTCATTTTGGTGTCTGGCTGGCCCTTGTGGCTTTTTTCTTCAAATGAAATGTTGGAAATGCTGTACTGGATTGGACTTGTGTCCGTGTGCCCATCTCTGAGAGTGTCCAGTATCAGAAGCTACAAGGGAGAGAACGGATACCTTTGTTAAGCAGTCATGAAATAATAATATGCTCTTAGGAAAATATTCTGCATAATGCCTAGTAAGTAGCGTTTAACCCAAGACCTTGAGGATTTTAAACCTTGCAAAACTCCGATATATTTGTTGTTATAACTTTATCTAGTTTTCCACATAACATCTGAACCCCAGAATCCTGATACATTTTTGATTTCAGTGATGTTTTCTTTCTTCAAGCTGTTCAGTATTTTGCATACTGCTATCACAGCAATGTGATAAAATAGTAACTTTGAAATTTGTTTCCCCCCTTTTTTAAGGATGAAGGGAGGAGGGGGCTGGGATTTATTTTTCACTTGTAGCTAGAAATCTAGTTACTGGAAGCCCTGTTCTTTTTTTCCTCCTGCCAGATTGTTTCTCCTTTCTTTTTCTGCTTGACCCAGCTCTTCTTTTCCTGTCTCTCCTCCTTCACCAATTCCTTTAATTCATGGCTTGTTTTCACTGTTTATACATTTTTTTTATGCCAATACTTGTGTAAGACTGTCTTGTTCTGTTCTTTTTTTCTGATTCTGTTGGTTCTCTCCTCTCCTCCTCTTTGCCGCATGCCCAGTTTTACCTTCTTCTTACTATTCATTTTCTCCTTTTCCTTTTTTCGCCATTGCTTTCTTGTCACTTTTGGGTGAAAGAGGACAGTTGTCTAAAAAGCAGACTTATGCCTGCATTCAAACCCCATAGTACTTTTGAATGTGACTAGATAGATTCCTGGCCTTCAGCATCCACTTTGCAGGTTGATTCCCCCCCCCCCCCCCGAAGGGAGTATTACTATATTTGTTGTGGTGAAAGCTTGGAAGTGGACTCTCTTGTGCCAAGGCAACCTCTGTGTATTCTTGCATTCAGTCAGTTGGCTGTGTTTTTTTCCTCACTGTTTCGCTGTAGGTAGTATTGGTGCATGAGAGATACAGGCTTTCTTTTTATTCTACATGGTAAATTATTGTGTGTTGTTCAGACCAATATTCATAGCTGAAACTCATTATTCTTTTTTAGCCTTTTGAAGAGTCTTGAAATAAAAGGCCTGCCATTTAATTACACTAATGTGGGTTTCAGTGCAATATTTGTATTTTAGGAATGTTCCTGTAACTTTTCAAATACATTAAAGATTGGATTGTGGTTATACAACAGGAGTCTTGTGGCCACCACCACATTAGTAATGGTGATTACTGATGAACAGTCACTCTGAATAGAGCCTGCATGGCCATTGCTTTTGTCAGGACACATTTCTATGGGAACATATTGCAGAATGCAGGGGTTCCAGTGACCGACTCTTTGTCATTATTGGGGCTTTTTATATTATCTTTAATGGGAAGAACAAACTGTTAATTCTTTATATTTGGGGTATAGAGACTCATGAAGACTAGAGCTGCCATTTTACTCCCTTCTCCGATACCTTTATTGGTAAATTTTACCATTGTTCTGGTGGATCTAAAGCAAACAGCTGTGCTGCAGACATTGCACCCAAGTCTGTAACTGTTTGCCGTGTCAGTAGATATACATCACCACAATAGGTCTTTTATAAATTCATTATTGTCTGAGCCACATCAGGAACTGAAACTGCTAAACCCTATATTTCCCTGAGGGGACTAAATGACTTGGGGATTGGTAACGGGATACAGGTTATAAGTTCAAATCTAGATCAGGTTAGTAGTGTTTGAAAGCTCTTGGTGTCTGGTGCCATGAACTTGTGTGAAGTGAGATGTTGATCTCACTCAGTTTCATTGTGGACTGGTGTTTGTGTTTGCCAGATCTCTCATCCACCAGCTTCCTTGCTCTGTTTTTCCCTTCAAGGCCTGGGAGGAAGTGACTGTCTCATTCCAGCATTTTGTCTCTGTGGATTCCTTGTCCCTTTGCTTCCTCCTCCTAGCTTTGCAAAGCATAAAATATTATCTAAATAAGTAAAAAGAGCCGATTTTTTTTTTTTTAAATACTTTCCTCTGTGGTGTGGACAGTATGTCTCCCTATTAATAAAGCACTAGGCATACTGTGGCTGGGACTATCTAAGCAGCAAAAAACAGGAAGAAATGCAGTGAAGAGCAATCATGTTTTCTTCTGCTTGGAGGGTAAGAAGACCAGTCTACTCTTGAGTGGATGGGCCTTCTGCGTAGGGATTATGGCCTGTAGCCGGAGCAGTAAGTACAAGCTTCTGTCCTAATAATGCCTTGAGACTGGAGCAGTAAGAGAAAACAATGTCCATATATTGCTCTGTCCTAAACTTCATACTAAGCCCACTACATGCTGAGGCGAGAGAGAAGAAAATGCTAAAATTCCTACTTCTGTCTCTCAGGACATGAGGTTATATTTTTCTGCTATAAAATAGGGTCTTTGGTGCTTTGGATATGTTAGCTTTCTCCAGCATAAACATTCACACACTTTTAAAATGAGCATCAGTTACAAAGATTTACATGCTACAGCTATGTAGAAATACTGTTCCTTCCAGAACTGGTTGTGTTCTCAGTTGAGTTAAATTCACCAGCACAAAGCCTGTCTTAGATCACAGTCAAGTGTGCTTTGAGCACCAAACAGGCGTGTAATCTTTTTTGCAGCCTTATGCAAGGGTGGCTTTTTTACATGGGGGAGAGCCTTTGCCCCGTTTTGCTGTGACCTTTTAGGCTTTTGAATGTTGTGTCCACTTCTTTGCAGGTTGGGTGAAAGAATAGCCTGCTTGCTCTCTCCAGGAGAAATAACTGTTTTGTTAGTAACCACAACCAACTTACTCAGATTCTACATTTAGCTTGTATACTGAAAGTGTCAGATTGTTGTCATAGGCTGCTTATCAGAAAAAAGTTCTGTCCTGTCTTGGGTTCCCTCCAAAGAAAGAGAGAATGGTCTCTAAGAAAACAAAATTGTAAACAAAGTTCCTGAGATCCCTGGACTGACAATACAGGTTGTTTTTTTTTTTTTTTTAGTATAGGCTGGATATCTACAGGATTTTCTTGTAGAGGAAACATCCTTGACTTTTTCAGAGAAAGAGATAATACATGATGGTTTGGAATACAGGATGTAAAAGCAGAGAGCCAAGGTGTTACTGGCCTTAAACTAGATAAATCTGTGTAAGAGTGTGTGGACTTTAAAATACACAGGCTGTATTTTAAACATTATTGTATATTATGTACATTTTAAATACCAGATGTGGAATTTTCTTTTAAGTGCTTTATTACTTTTGAGCACAATTGTAAATAGTGGCCTTGTTCTGAAGGCTTAGAGGATTTCCAATTTAAAGGAATTGTTTTTTAAATAGAATCTTGGGTGTTATGTGGATCAGAAATGAGATGGCTAGAGAGTTTATTATTTGCTCTGTGGAGAGACCATCGTAATATCTAGATGCTGATTGAATGACTTCACGGTATATGTTAAGTTTGAATGACATACACTCTAAACACTTGCTTCAGTTCACAGATTTGAATCCTGAAATGCTCAGTTCAACTTTTTGTCCTTTTGAGGTAGGTAAAGCAAGGGCTGCGTGGTTCATTATGTGTTTGTCATTCAGCTAAATCTGAAAAGCCAGAGCTCATCTGTTTTGGCTCACATTAAGAAAACCAGAAGAGACTGGGATATTTTCTAGTCTTGCAATCAAATATCGTTCTCTGATCTCTCCTTCTTTCCTGTCCTCTCCCAGCTCTGCTGGTTCTTGTTCTGTTCTCCAGGTCCATGGCTTCTGCTTGCCACTGCAGAAGTACCAGTATTTGCTGGTGTTTAAGAGCCAGTTCTTCAGTCCTTTAGTAGTGTTGATACAAATGAGCATGTCTTAAAAAATAGCATTCATGTATGGATGAAGGTGGCAGGTCAGCTTGAAGTTCAGATTTCTTCAAGTTTTACAGTCAGTAAATATACTCAGTACAGTGTTTAAAAAGAGTTGGGGAGAATTAACTGGGTTTAGAGCGGCACATTCAAACCTGATTTTTGGGGCAGTATTGGAAGAGGAGAGACTTGTCAGGCCTCAGCTGATTTGTGTCTGCTCTTAAATGAGCAAGAACTGCTTAACACAATCAGCCCTTCAGCCTCCTTTTCTGGAAGAGAAGGGACCTGTGAATAAGGCGCTGGTTAGGAAAGTGGTGGAGATCTGCCTGTCCTCTGCTACTTGTTCCAGTCCACAGGATGGGAGAGAGCCTAATTCATGTGATGTCTGCCATGGCAGGATGGGCAGCTCTGTGCTCACTCAGAGAGGGGACTGGCTGGGGTCAGAAGTAGAGTAGAGACTGCTGCCTTCCAAAACTTTGGAGAAAGGTATACCTGACTTTTAAGTATCTTTTATGTGTCACGGTGTGGGAAAGTACCCTGTCAAAGTTGTTGGTTTTGCATACATCTGGTGACTTGCGCTCTTCTGTGAGCCTTTGAGTGACCTTTGGTTAATCAGATGGTTTATAAAGTAATTTGGTGTTTACATTTCCTAACTACAGTTTTGATCACTGTTTTTTGCTGTATAGGATCTTCCTCTATATGCAATTGTTGCTGTAACAATTCTCAATCAATACATAATTGCATGTACGTTCCTAACAAATGTCTTTTAGAAACTATTGGTGACTTGTTATGGAGATCCTGATTTTTTTTTTTCCCCTAAGGTGCCTATAGATGAGTTCAGCTCATGTTGTTCTTGGTGAATTGAACATGGGGTGTTCTGTACCATCCAACAGCACAAAAAAGTTCACAATAGAAGGAAGGTCACAGTGCTTCTAAAAAGCCCATTCTTTGTTATGCACCATCTCTTCAAAACAATGTGCACTAAAGAGGGCTTGAAAAATTGATCCAACACCTATGGGCCATGTGACTGAATGTCCTCCTGGCAGTCTGAATGATGTAGGAGAGGTCTGGCAGTGATGCAAACCCATCAACACCCAGCTTTTGGGGGAGCAAAAAGTAATGGGACTCCTGCCAGGTTACGTTACCAGAATGTCAGCCTTTGTAATCAATACCAGGAATATGTATCTTTACATTTCCTTTGTAGTGCCCTTGCCTCCAAGCACTCTGATTGCATGGGTAGAGCAAATCTCTGATAGGTACTGAAAAATGTTTCCCAAATACTTGCCGATTTCCTTGTTACCCAGTTCTAAGAGCCATGAGGTCACTTGTGAGATCTACTTTTCTCAGATAAGATTGTGATCAACAGCAGAAGTTGTGCCTGAATCCGGTTCTGAACCACCAGTTCTGCACCGCTTCCAATTTGGAATGTTATTCTTGCAATCAAGTGGCCCCCAAAAGCTTTGCTATTTCAAAAAAATGTTTATGCTTCATTGTTTCTATGCCTTACAATTTTCCATGCTTACAGTTCCCTCATGGATTGGGCAATCAAGTGGAATTTTTCAAGACCAACTTTAGACCTCCAGTTTGGATACTCACTAATCTGTAGCTTTAAAGTAACCCATTTCAATGAGTTGCTATGTGCTGTGATAGGGTGTGGAAGGTTCTTAGAGGGCTGATAATGTAAACGCTGTTCTGTGCTATGAAAGTCATGTTTTAAGTTCTTGGTTGATTGCAGGCAGGGTCTGCAATTCTTTGATTTTTCTGCTTGCTGATCCCTTCCTATCCTGTTCACTTCCTTCTCTGCTGTAACTGTTTGTGTCATTCCTTTTAGGATTCTGAAGGAGGTCTCTATGTGTGCATGAACACGTTTCTGGGATTTGGAAGGGAACACATTGAAAGGCATTACCGGAAAACAGGACAGTGTGTATATATGCATCTGAAACGACATGTGATAGAGGTGAGATTTGTGGTTTCCCAACTGACTACCCCAGGCAGTTCTTGGGTCTCTTTTGCTTGTTTAGATGACGCATTTTGGATATAGACCAAATTTTGAATGACAGAACTGAACATGCTTGTATTTGGGGTTGGCTGTCAGATTCAGGTTCTTGGATCCCAACGCATCATATAATTTCACTTCTGTGCTGAATCACAAGCTCTAAAGGACCAGTTCTTAAAGGCAGCTTGTTGCCCAAAGATGCAGGTAATTGCCCCACTTCTACTGATTCTTTACTACATGCTTCCGCGTATTGTATACATATTGTATGTAACTAAATACTTTTTAGCAACCTGCCTTTGAAGTGTAGATTTACTGGTTTTGGTTCAGATTTGGCTGGAAGCTTCTGAGGCTTTTTTTATGTGACGTTTCAGCTCAAGGTGTCAGGATTTCTTTTCATCCTAGGATTTAAATCACGAGCCTTAATCCCAGCCTGGCCTGTGATTTAAAACTCAGCTTAAACTGATACTGGATTCTAGATCCAGACATTGCCTGCGGACAGTGTTACACCCTCCCACACATGGATGTATACGTACAAACTTCCTGTTCACTGTTCTTCCATAATGTCACTGCATATTAACAGCAATTTATAACCAGTGTTTCATAACATCTGTTTCTCTGTGATTTGTCTGGTGTCTTTGAAAAGCTCTTAAAGACTTCTGATCTGAGCTATATGGAAGGCACTGAGTTTGCTTCTGGTTCATTCTCCTGTGAGCTCTGTGTCTTTTGGCCAGTTAGAGGGCCTAAAATAGCTGCTCAGAGCGGGACAGACTATTTCCTGTTTTTCATTCTACAGCAGTGATTCCCCTGGGTGATGAAGGCCCTGGTGCCCGGATGACTTAATTTATTTCTGGTGGATGACTATTCATATTTTGTCTGATGAATTATGGTGAGGCAGATGACATGTCCCCCAGGTTGGAGTTGGTGGTGGTGTTTGTTATATTTTAGAATTGCCTCTCCTTGTAAGAGTGATAACTACATTTCCTTCACATTGTTAACTGTAAGTTCTCGTAGAACCTAGTCTAGTTTTAGCAATAGTTCTGAATTTAGCACTCTTGAAGGATGATATCTCTGACTAGAGACAGGTGGGCAGAAATCATGTCAGGGTTCCTTGTATGTAAATTTCTTCCAGCATTGGTCATCCAAAGTGACCTGGGAATTTTCAATTTTAAAGTAAACTGGGATTAAAATGAGGCCTCAGAAAACCCTTTCCTGGGTAAGGATTTGACTGAAGAAGTCCAAAAGGGAGAAACAAATATACTGATAGTTGTTCAGTTCAGAGTACACCTTTGATTGAACTAGTTCAGTGGATGCTATTTTTCTTCTTGTGAATTGTGATGTAGCAGAGGGGCATGATGTGTGTGTTTGGGGGGAGGGGGGGAGGGATACGCTGGTGCACTGGATCACATGGTGTGGAAGAGGTTCTGACTATACAGTACGGGTGATGATTTTGTCATCTAACATGGGCCATAGATAGGATTCCTCATATGTTAGCTCTGGATTTTGATTACCATGACTATTGCTTCTTACTCACTATCCAAGTTTTCTTCTGAGCAATGTGAAACATCAGGCCTTCACTGAAACAGTCTTATGAAGGGTCTGGCACATGCTACACTGTAGTTTTGTTTTTTTAAGCCAAGCTTTTGATGGTGTATGATACAGTAAAACCAAAGGCATTGGATGTACTGTCTTAGAATTCTTTTGGCCAGGCTGCTGTTTTAGCTTGTGGTTCCCTTGGCATCGTGCTTGCAGAACGCAGTGCATTGCTGCAGAAATCCTTGTTTGCTTCCAAAGGTGTTTGGAATAAATGTCAGTTATGTATCCTGGCACAATTTAATTAGAAAACAAGGGTCAGATCTTCAATCCATTGGCATAAGTAGAGCTACAGTGTCTGCCAGCAGCAGATCAGCACCAGAGACATCTGCTCAGTCATCAGAAATGTCTGCTAGAGCAAGTTATGGAGCACCCTCTGGTAAAATCCTTAACTAAATCAACAAAATGGATTTTTTTTGGAGAATTTCACTTTTCAGAATTTTGAAATCAGCCACTCTGCTATAGTATATGACTGTTGTATATGACTGCCCAGTAGTATTCAGCCCAGGGTGGAGGTTTAGCTTGGTGCTATAGTGATACCTCAGGCCCTGTTGAAAACACTGGACAGAGTAGTATGAAATTTACTGCAGTGGTGGGTTCCCGGATATCATACAATGACAGTTGTGTTTTAAAAACTTAGCAGTCGATGCAGATTATGGAAATGTAAAATAGGACAACTGACACCTTGTATGAGAAACATCACAAACGGAATCTAATGCCAAAGCTGATGCATTGTGCAGACTCCCGTTTGCTGCATGTGTCACATCTGTTACAAAAGAATTTTGAATTCTAACTGAATGAGGAACATGTTCAGTGCTGTCTGAGAGGTGGAGAAACTGAGGCAAAAACTGTTAGGTCCTGATTTTTTCAGGAATATTGGGCATCTGCAGCTCTAGTTTAGAAATATTCAGCAATTTGGAAAATCAAGCTGAAGCATTTAATGTTAGGCTATCAGTGATAGAAACACTCCATGTGAATGCTGCTTCTTTGAGACTTCTGGTCTTAATGACTTTCCTAACATTCTGCTTGGAGTCATCAAAATTCAAATGGAGCTTCCCAGTATTGGAAACAATATTTCTTAGTTATGAAGTTCTGATCTTGGGGATGTGTGTATTATAATATTTTTGTATTTATACTCAGTTTGTACTGTATCTTGATGCTGCTATTTTAGAATAAGAACAGATTGCTTGGCTAATCTCTTTCCACTTGTTAAATTCCAGTAGTATTTAAAAAAAAAAAAAAGAATGTTTTGTTATTTTTCACTTCACTGAGGAAAATGATGTATTTTTTTTATTGCTGGCATTGCATCCCTGACTCCCTTTCCATAGGGTTCATCTGTAGGGATAATAGGTTTTGTTCTTAAGTGCAGCCAAGGAGTATTAGTTGGCATCTGCTCTTTCTAAGAATGGAAAAATTTCCTATGGCCTACAAGACCTTACTGATGATTCAAGCAGTTTGCTTTGGCCAAAGCTTTATTTATGTGGTGAAGGGAACCACCCAAAATATGTGACCGTTTCACCTACCGAAGAGCAGAGGCAAACATGAACTTTCCCTAGGCTGACAGGTTCTTGGCTGGTTTCTCTCCACCTGTTGTATCCCAATATTATCAAAAAAAAAAAAAAAAAGTCACCTAACAACCTCACCACTTACACTAACATTATAGACTATATAATAAATCATGTTGACATTATAGCTACAGAGGTTATTTAGTGATTTGATTTAATAACGCATGTTAATGAACAGCTTAAATAGACAACATGTAATAGTGAGTGCATTGACTTATACGTTTGTTCAGCTACTATCATTTTACCCAGTAATCTGAGCTATTTGGAACTGAGAAATTGATGCTTGAAAATGAGTGTCAGTGGAATGTGTGGGAAGTTACTATCTCTTGATGTGTAGTTTAACTATATTAAAAAAAAAATAATCCCCCCTGAACTGTTGCTTGGGTTTTGCCAGGTTTCCTCCATACTCTCTAATACTAACAGAGCATGGTCATAACTTGGATTGATATTAATGGAAGCAGGCTTAGATTCTGACTGACAGGGATTTTTTTTCTGGATAGAAGAAAATTAGCTGAGCTAAGGGATCACAGTGAAGTGGTCATACTGAAAATTGTTATGGAATATTGAATCTTTTATTCCAATTTCTTTTTTTTTCTTTTTTTCTAGCTTTAGTCATTAAGAAATACTGTAGGCATCCGGTGGTGGGAGGTCTGAGTGATACTCCATGTCCCATCTTGATAACAGGACAGCAGTCACCATTAGACATGCTCTGCTTAATTGCTAGTAGAGGAAAGTGAAAGGATTCGGATGGTGGCTTACTTTCTCACTCCTTAAGGGTGGCAAGCAGCGATGAGTCGAGTCTCCTTGTCAGAGGTGAATGAAGAGAATTTGCATTCTTTCTCAGTAAGGGCTGTCATTTAACAGAGGGATCATGAACAGATCTGTTTTGCCTCTCAGAAATGGTGAAGGTGTGGAGTTGTGACTGATTCACTTTTGTTTCACTTGATGGATTTTTAATTGTCTCTTTCTCTTTTCCAGAAGGTACCAGGGGCATCTGGTGGAGCTTTACCAAAAAGGAGGAATGCTAAGCTATTTTTAGGTATTGTGAACAGCTGCTTTTGCACAATCCCTTCCTGACCCTGTCTGCATGCGTACTTGGGTTCTGTTCACCATTGTGTCTGGCTTTGGGGCTCCTTGTGGGTTTTCTTTTTCTGAGTTTTTTTTTCCTTTTTCATTTTAGTTTTTAAAGTTTGTCCAAGCAATAAGTAATTCTTAGGAATTTTGATGTGTATTTGGAAATAAATGTACATATTAATGAAACATTTATTTTAAGCTAAATTGGCCCCTCAACTATCCTCCAGCAGTTTAAAGCTTGATAGATGCTTTTTGATTAGTTCTGTCCCTTCCCTCTGTTTATAATATTCACATAACACCTTTTATTAAAACATTTATCTGTACTTAATGCTTCGATATAGCAGGGCCCCAGTGTGGCACTGTTCTGCTCAGCAGCTGTTCACAGGAAGGGTTGTTTTCACTTCACTGACGTTATTACACAGGTAAACGCTCTTAAGTGATTGTTCTGGTCTCTCCTGTGATGAATGCAGCAGTACGTATATCACGACCCTCTTTTATGAGTTCCTATTCTGTTATGTCCACCATTATCCCCTCACTTTACAGAAAGCATAGTTTTCTTGATGTATCTCTTTCATCAAAACCTGGTTTTCTTTGATATCAGTTGATTCAGATTGTCTAGAAAACCTGAGGGCCTCATAGATATGTATGGGGGAACTTGCTGCAATGCCTGTATCCTCCCTCATCCCACCCCTTGTGGTAGTTTTCTGAGTCTTACATTGTTTATTCTTTCTGTACCAACAGCAAATAAGTGAATTTTTCTTCTGGTGACGAAGAGGTTAAATATTTTCATTACAATTGCCAGCTCTTATGGCTAGGGGGGAACAATAGCATGGCCTCTCATTGGAATTGCTTTGATCTGTGGAATGTGTCCCTAAGAAGCCCTTGCAGATTGTGATTGATTAAATTGTTGTTGTTGTTAACGTCTGGAGTAAGTTTTGCGAGGAGAGCTTAGAGAATAGAAGTCTTAGTAAGATGGGTCATAAACAGATGAAACTCTTTTTGTAGGAAGAAACCATTTAATGAGGAGTGAATTGACAAATGCTGGTTCTAAATGCCGTTTACTATTAGTTTATATCAAAAATAATGTTTCTCACTGGACAATTATTGGTTGATTCAAAAACAAAGCTGGCTGCAATGCAGCAATGGTTGTATAGTGTTAGCAACGTGAGTGTAAACAAGAAGTGCAAAAACACAGTCAACTTTATTCTTGCTGATTTACTGCATACCTTTGAGGCTCATTGTGGTATACCAGCACGCATTGTACGTGGCTTCGTGTCTCTGATACGCCGTATTGGAGGAGTTCTTAAATTCCATCCTTGTACATGAACATTTTGCTCCCACTGAGTAGATCTGGTGCAGTAGTTTCAACTGTCTTGGTCCCAGTTAATTTATGAAGGCAGTGCAGTTTCACTGGGATGGATTTAGCCCACTGAACTGTCGCTATTTAATCCAGGACTTCTGGAATCTGATGCATTTGTGAAAATTTATCTCATCTGATCTGTTCTGCTGTAGTCCTCTCTGTAATCCCTGCTGCCTGGAAGTAAAATGGTATCAACTGTCTGCACTGGTCCTTGAGGTAGTATTTCCAACGTATCCAAATGCTCTGTATCCAGTACTTTGGATCTGTATTTTTTTTTTTTTGCCATACTTAAAGAAATGAGTGAAGAATTATTCCTGACTACTCATATTTGAGGAAATGAAAGCACATGGCGGTCAGCTATGTTGACTGAGTTGCAAGCGACAGCAGAGGCGATTAGCAAAATTTGTTATCTCATCTCTTAACCCACTGGCCCTCTCTACAGGGCTGCTTCCTCACTGGTTCAGAACTGCCTGTCTTCTCAACTGAACTGAACTTTTTAGCTTTCTCTTTCTCACTGTGACCTTGGAGATCTGTGATAGAGGTTTGCACTAAGCTGGCTGTCATCAGCCCATATATATACATGCCATTTAGGGTTTACTTCGTTAGACAAGAATAGGCAATGTTCAATGGTAACTTTAACATCACTGTGTTTCTAGGTGTCTCCATCTGAATAAATCCCTGAAGGCCCAGAGAATTAAGCTTTGTGTTCAAAGTCAGTCCAGCTTGGGCATTTGTTGCATTGCTGCTTATAATCCTCTTTGATGTAAGGCTATTAAGGCTATTAAACCCCTTTCAATCTCTTAGGTATTAGGAAAACATCTTTTGGATGCTCATTGATTGATTTCCAGCACTGCTGCTATCCCGCGAATACAATAGAAACACAGGCTGGTTGAGTCACACTGTAAGCTTTATTTTTTGCCAAATATTGACAGATCCATAGTGAAGTGTGTGTGTGTGAGATTTTTTTTGGAGAAGGGTGGAGACTGTTATCTGTAGGAGTTCTGTGTTGTAATCAGGAGGCATAACAACATTGTAGGTAGAAATGTGTAAATTGTCTTTAATCTAGCTTGTTCAGGTATTGCGAGGCAGTGGGGATATGGTAACTTTAGCTCAGATTGTCCTGGCTTTCTGGGGATTTGGGGTGGTATGTAAAGCAGACTGTCTGCACCAAAGCGCATGGAGTAGTATCCTCATTGCTTTGTTACCTACGCTAGGAAGTTTAAAGCTATTTTGTGCTTGTCAATATGTGCGACTATCATGCAAAGAAGTTTTAGATCAAATATGTAAAGTGAAAAGAAATTAATTGATAGGACCAGATAGTATTCCACATCGCTTTTGAAGCAGCTCAGATAAGAAATTGCTGGATGGCTTTCTGTGGTATGTAACCTCTTGCTCAAATCAGCTACAGTATGGTAAATGTGACAGTGGTTTTGAAAAAGGGCATGATGGGACCAGGAAAAGTGTCATCAGTAAGTTTAATTTTCATATTAAACTTCATATTCATATCTGGAAGAAAAAGTAAGGAGCAGAACTAATAGAAAGTTGTATAAATATGACAGAATGGAAAAAAAGCATTGTGGCTTTTACAAAGTGAACTAATGTTTCCAGGTCTGCTAGAATACTTTGATACATGGATATGTATCCATGGATAAGAGCAATTACAGAACAAACTATGTTTTTTGTTGTTGTTGCTGTTTTTTGAAATAAGAGGGAAGATCCTTGTATTGATGGGAGTGGAGGCCCACTTCTC
Organism: Apteryx rowi; assembly: GCF_003343035.1. NCBI lineage: Eukaryota > Metazoa > Chordata > Aves > Apterygiformes > Apterygidae > Apteryx > Apteryx rowi. The sequence goes on along the minus strand of NW_020447197.1, from coordinate 1,199,579 downwards.
ACAGTAGAAAGCAGGGTGCCCCTGGACCTGCTACCGCCAGAAGCTATCAGTGAAGACCTTCATAATATTGTAATGATGAAGAATTAATGTGATCATAAATGATATGGAAAGTGATTGAAAAATGAGGTGACAGATTTTGATGATTGATATCAAAATATCCAGGAGATAAATCTAAAAGTGCTTTTTAATGTGTGCTACTGAGTAACTAAACAATAGATGAAGTAAATGTTGAAAAATGCAAAACATGACATGCAAGAGGAGAAGCTCTTTGTGTGTGCCCAGTGATGGGGTCTAAATTAGCTGTTATTGTTTGGAAAAGTAGTCTTGAGACTCGGTGTCGATAGTTCTCTGAAAATACCAGCTCAGTAGTTAGCAGCAGCAAAAAATCAAATGAAACATTAGGAATAGAGTGATGTTTTCTATTTTGTTTTCTATTATTCTGCTTTATAAATGAGAAGTGAGCCTGTGTTTTGAACAGAGTAACCAGAGGTGTATGCAGTATCTGTCGCGTGCAGTCTGTCTTGCACACGCTCTTGCTTTCTCTCACTCTCTCTCTTTCTCTCCAAAAAAACAACAAAAACTCCCACAACCAGAAAAATCTTAGCATAACTAGGAAAGGAACAGAGAAGGGCAACAAGGTGAGAGATGTGGAATAGCTTCTAGCTGATAAAAGGCTCTCTGTCTGACTTTTCAGACTGGAGAAAGAGAAGACTGAAGGGAGAAAATATGATGGAGATGTGTAAAAATCATGAGCAGCCTGGAGAAAGTGAATAGGGAAAGAATATTATTATTTCTCATACTGCAAAAATTAGGTGTCTCCTAATAAAATTATCTGACAGCAAGGAAAACAAGCAGAGGAAGTACCTTTTCCTGTAACAAGTAATTAAATTGTGGAATTCATCACCACATAATGTTTTAGATGCTAAAATATAAATGAATATGAATATAAATGAAAATATAAATGAAGTTTAAAAGCACTCGACTAGTTCATGATGTAAAGTTCTGGAAATGACTCTGACACAATGACATAGATACAACTAGTGGTATGAGAAGTCCCTGAGCTACAGATAGATGGCTGGAAGCTAGGAGGTACACACCTAGGGAAGAATCGCTACATGTTTGCCCTGTTCTAATACCCTCTTCCTGGGTGCCTATTGACCCGTGCCAGGGACTGGACTCTAGGCTAAACAGAGCTGGTAAGGTGGCTGTCATAAAACTTAGCTGTGGACAGATGTCTTCTTCCAGATCAGTTACCATAACTGTATCTGCTGGGGGAGCAATCTGTGCGAGCTCAGTTTTGAGCAAAGGCAGAGCTAACTTAGATCATGAATTAACTGTTTTGAAGTACTCGGATGAACAACTCTGCCAGCAGATCTTGAGGATGGTAATTGGTGGTGAAAGGAGTGTCAGTGAGGAACAGTATCCATGACACATGGCTTGTCACAGAGAAGACCTCTGAAAGGAAGAGCAAACTTTCACTTAGCGAGCCTGGAAGAACATGTAAACTTGCTGAGCTTTTCTTGGATGCGCCTGCCTGCCTACGGCAGTGAATCCAGTTATACCTGCAACTGTAACTCGAAGTGTAAAGACCATTTGAAAGAGTGGCCATACTGGATCTTACCAAAGCTCCACTTAGCTCTCCTAGCTCTAATAGTAGCCAGAGGCAGAACCCTCTTTTCAGTAGGGATGTTTTTGTTTTCCAAGCTTCCGAAGAGGACTTTCATCACTGGTAGTTTATGTTTATGCAAGTAAGCACATATAGAGTAGGGACAAACCTGTGAGTGAAAAAATAGTGATTTAGGCTGATTTGAGTGCTTTCTGGCAATATTTTTAAATCTTAGCCCGATAAAGTTGTGCCAGTGGTGTGGCACATTGTTACAACAGTAACAGTGGAACTGGTTAGAACACGAGTGAACCTGTTGCTTTCTGGTTTTGCCGTCTAAGCTTGAGTTGAGCTGAGCTTGAGAAGGGTGAGCAGAGACCTCACACGAATGGAGTCTTAGCAGTTTGCTGTTTTAAGTGGAGCTGTGGAAAGTAGGCTAGATTAACAAAACCTAATGTTGCTAGCAAAACACTTAAGAATTTTAAGCTTGGTGGTTCAGTTTTCCTTGTTTAATGTATGACTGTGCTAGAAACCCAAAGGGTGAGATACCTATCTAGTAATAAGAACAGCATATTAATGCTTCGGAGAGTAGCAAGATGAATGTGATCCTACATATAGTGAATGATGCAAGTGATCCTGTTAGTGAGTATTGCTTTTCCTTTCTCCATAAATGAGAATGTTATGGCTATAAAGTTTATTTATTATTTATCTTCTTTGTTTTTATAGTTCCTCTAATGAGGTTGGGTTTTTTTAGATGTGACTGAAGACATGTAAACTGAATAGCTTATAGTTTACAAAGTGCTGCTGGAATTATGATGATTTAGAGGCTTCAGGAAGAAATGATTTGATTTAAAGACCCAATCCTCCACTTTCACATCAATACAAATTTGTCCATTGCTTTCAGTGAGAGCAGGGTCAAGCCCAAATTCCTCAGATGACTTTCTAGGGTTTCAAAATTAGTTGCAGGCTTGTTAGTCAACATCCTCATTCAATTTTCACATTTGTGTTCCCTTTCACAGACATACACATCCACGTGGACAGGAAATCCTGTTTGGGGGTCCTGTCTGGAATCTCCTTGTGCCACTATTATTAGTGCAGTCAGTTGGTAACTTGTCTAAATCTGATCTGGGCATGTTCACGCTGTCTCTTCCCCACCAGCAGGTTGGTTTGCAGTACTCTGTCTTACACCTCCAGCTGCTGTTTTCAGTCAGTCCAGCAGCAGTGCACTTCTCGCTGTCACTAAAGTCATCTGTGGAGGAAATTTACTCTACTGACTGCTTGCCCAAAATAACGTCAGTCCAGCCTCCGTTTTAATGTGTCTGTTATTTTGCTTTCCCTGTTGTCCTGGCCTCCCAACACAACACTTATGGCCTATGGACACTTTGTTTTAGTGACCACAGCGTTTGCTTGGGACTCTGACTCGGCACTGTAGAGCTCCTAGTCGCCTAGAAGGGGAACATTATCATGTGGACATTCACCACCAAGCTGTCAGCTCTTTAAAAAGATTGCAAACCAGTTGGTTGTATTGCAGCAGTCTGAGGTCTCAGAACTGAAGTAAAGCCATTATTGGATTCCTTTACACACAGTGCCTTGGCATCTTGGAAGGTCAACCTTGTCCAGGAAACAGCCATGTGTGAAGCACAGTGAAGCTTCATAGTATTCAATGCTACTTGTGTTATAGTCATTTTCAACTGCATTTTTGTTTTGCAAGTTAAAGTAAATCTCCCCCTGTCCCTCTTTCCCATGGTTACTCTTGTTCCTCTCTCAAACTCCGCTCTAGTTTTAAAATCCAAGTTTGAAACTCTCTGCAGACAACACGTGGTGGCCAGTGATAGTGGCTTTGGGGTGAACCTCTGCCTCACTTAGTGTGGACTCCATTGCCTACTGTTAAAGGTATCTGTTTCTATTCATTATATCTAAGCTCATGCTTTCTTGGCTCTGTTGGCCCTTGCAGAGGTGCAGTGAATAGAATGCAGGTAGAACTTCTAACTAAACTTAGCAGCTGGGGCTCTCAGCACATAGAGGCCAAGATCTGAAAGAATGAGTAGCGTTTTTAGGGTTCTCAACTTGACATCGTTAAGGGGTCTGTCTGACAGTCCGCAAAAGGGATTAGTTTATGTGGTTGTCTGCTGTATGAAGAGATTTGAGTCAGTGACCTTAGAAGTCCCTTCCAGTCTTATGTACTGGATTTGAACTCTGAAAAATTAAGTATATTCAGAGTGCTAATTGCCAAAATGCATTGGTTCTTGTAATTCTGATTCAGAGGGAGTAGGTGTATGGAGTGGAAATGTACCAACTTTGCATGGTTGCTTTTAAAAGTGGAATTGCCAGTTGAATCCTCATGTCTTTTTCTGGAACTGTTATAATGCTGTGTGTATCTTTCTTTAAAATAAGAACTGTGATGCTGCCATATTGGTGTGTCAGACATCCGGAATGGCTATGCTGAGAGGGCATCATTTTCTACTTTTCTAATAATCTGAATGGTATGAAGCCTGAAGAGGTAAAAAGGAACTTTCCTTCTCTTCCCTTTGCACACAAAAGGCTGGATGCTCCTAAGTGTGTGATGTCCTTAAATGGCAGAGGATGCTTGCTAATAGGATACCCAGTCTTTCATCTCTGGATCACTGGTTCAAACCCAGGTCAGGTCAGTAGCAATAAAGTCACTACTGTCATTATCCAGCTTATGAGATGAAGTGAAGTGTGTGTCTGAATCTTGAACCTATATCGCTGCTGCTTTTATATAGCTGATTGAAAATACTAAAAACTTATGATACCAATATTATAAGGCAATAAAAATACCAGTGAGCCTTACACGTGTCTACCAATAACAATTAATGGCTGATGTGAGCTGTCCTCAGGTTCCCTCTGGTGGCTGAGCAAAGTGTGTGACTGCAAGACCTGGAAGAGGCATTTGCTGCCTTTAAGCCTGTCTGGATATACACTGAGTTTTTATCCTATTTGAGGAACCTGCATGAAATGAAACCTCTGTCATATTTAGATGGTAGTCAGTATTTTCAGATTTGCTGTGCTGGCCACCATCAAATTTCTGGGCACTGTGTGAAACCTCTGTGTGATGTGTTGCCATATGTATCAGCAGCTTGAAAACATGCAAAAGAGCTTTCAGATGCAGGCTGGAAGAACTGCATCTGTTGAGATTCTCTCCTTTTTTCAAAGCACAAGATTGTAATACAAATTGTGAAAGAAGCCTGAAGGAAAGCAAGGTTGGTGGTTATTTGTATTAGGCTGCAGTTAGGGAAAGGATCCTTATGCAAAGAAGTGTGATTCAGGGAATTAGTAACAAGTTAATTTTTCTTCTTTATAAACGCTGTGCTTTCGGTATAAAAAAAAATTGTTGCCTTGGTGTCTGGACTCAGCTGGTGGGAGGGACATTTGGTCAGTCGCTGTTGAGCAAGAGGTCATGTCACCAAAAGTCACTGATGGTGGGTGTTGTCACCCCTCAGGAGTGGCTGGTGCAGCAGGTAGGTCAAGAATTGAATGGAAACTGGTCTATGTTCTTCTCAAGAGGTGATCTTTCCAGGTCAAGTTAATTTTTTTTTTTATATTTAATATAGTTATTTTATCACTTGGGCTGTTCATACTGTTACTGTTCTGTGAATAAATAGAAAGCTTAGTTTCCTGAATCTTCACTTCACTCCAGAATATACATTTGAGTTTTCAAACATTCCATGGGTACAGTGGTTGCTGCCAATGCTTGTTTAGTATTGAATCGCTTGTTAAGTATATGCATGTGCTTGGAGTGCAAATTAGGGCCAGCTTTAGCTATTGCTAATTCATTTTCTTTCTTGGTCAAACTTTCTTCTACCAGTGACTGTCTGGTATATAGGAATATGGTAGTTCCTACTTTCCTGGATGCTCCCATCCTTGCCCAGTCTGTCTCTCCTTGTGGTTGAATCTTGTGAAATGTGCCCGGTACAGCATATGCATGTTTGGTTTTAACTTCTTCAGTTGTCCTGGGAGAAACTGAGCAAGATTTTTATTAACTCAGTCATGTCCATATGGGATAGTTATGTTTTTGATAAAGCCTGAGATGTAAACACTAGCCATATGTTTTATTTGTATACCTTCCTGGCCTCTTTCTGGGTGGACTTCTTACTGGACAAGAATGTTCTCCACTTTAGCTAATGTTGCTTGAGCAAGGCTTGTATTTAAGTGAGAAAATCATCCTCACACTGGAATAAGAGTACTCACAAACACTAAGTCTGATCTTCAAAGGAAAGTTTTATGAGTTCATATTGTTATAACAGATATAGTTACCCTGGTTACAGAGTGGAGTTGGCAAGACTGAGATAATGCTGGTATAACTGTACTTGCTCTAACTGCTTGAGACTATGGGTGGCATGTGGGAACATGACCACAGCCAACTTCATGAGAGGAAGGGCCAGAGGTACAAGCTGGTTGGGAGCCCAAGCATATTTCAGCCAAATCTGTGATCTGGACAATATGGGGAGCCAAAACAGAAGTGCATCGTCCTTTTTCTGCAATTTAGGCTTAGGTAGTGTGACCTTGTCTCCAAATTGTAAAGTGATTCAAGGTCCTGGGTAAAAAGCACAACAGTCTTGCATCCTGATTTTGTCCAAAATGAGCAGAATTTTGTTAGATGCTGCCCAAAGTGCAACAATGCTTGTGCTTGGAGAGGGGCCAGACCAAACATGCTTGTGAATGGGGTTTAGATTAAGAAGATCGTTTTGGTCCTTGGCACACCCCCTGGCAGAAGTGGTCACGTTTTAGCATGGGTCAGGATTTCACAAACATTCTGGCCAGAAAAAATTACTGACAGTGTCAGCTTCCAGACGGCTGTCAGGCAGGCGATGCTTCATAGTTGTACCGCTGCCATGGTTTAGGAACCTTGATCTTGGGACCATCTCCTAATGTTTCACGTCTTGTTTTCCAGATCTAGAGACAAATGGTGATCTAAGCAGTGATGACTTTGAATATGAAGATGAAGCGAAGCTTGTTATATTTCCTGATCACTATGAAATCTCATTACCAAACATAGAAGAGTTACCAGCTCTGGTCAGTGAGTGTGTGAAGCTGATGATAGTAATTGTCTCTCACTTCCATTTTTAACCAGATTGTCTTTTGTTTTTTTGTGTGTTATGCTTGTTTTTACATAAGGGCCTCTCCTTACCAGCTTTAATAGAGGGACCGGCATTTTAAAAAGTCTGTTCTGTCTTTATTTCTTGGATTTTCTTTTACATCCTTTATTCCTACCCTTAATGTGATGCCAGCTTGTCCCAGGGAAAGTCACACAGCATGTTTTGTTGTGCTTGCTCTCCTGCTATAATAATAATGGTAATAACTGCAATCTAGCAGAATACTTGCATATTTAAGCATATAAATATTCTACTGATATCCAGTTATGTATGTGTTTAGCAAGTGGACTGAGCGCCAGCTTCTGTCCAGTCACTGAATTGTATTAGATTTCGAGTTTAACATATCTTTGTTTTCCAGGTGACAATAGCTTGTGATGCACTCCTCAGCGCAAAATCACCCTACAGGAAGCAGGACCCTGACTCCTGGGAAGAAGAACTACAGGCATCTAAACATGCCAAGACACTTGTACAGTTAGACAATGGTGTTAGAATTCCCCCCAGGTGAGGGTAGCAAGGTTTGTTCATTGTAGGCTGGCCAGCGCAGTCCAGAATAAAAGAATTAAAGCCAACAACTCGGCCAACAATTTTCTTACATGCCTCTTGGCTGGGCATGTATGTTTGGTTTGACCTGCCGTAATGATTTGGGAATGCAGGACTGGTTCATGCCTTACTTATTACTTATTTTTTTTCCTTGTTTTCTCTTACAGTGGTTGGAAGTGCTCAAAATGTGACCTGCGGGAAAATCTGTGGCTAAACCTGACAGATGGTTCAGTGCTGTGTGGGAAGTGGTTCTTTGATGGCAGTGGGGGAAACGGTCATGCACTGGAACACTACAAGGAGATGGGGTATCCCCTGGCAGTCAAGTTGGGAACCATCACTCCTGACGGAGCAGGTCAGCTGCCTGGCAGGTTCTGAGATGGGGTATCTTTTGTGCATGACACTAATGGTGTATATCCATTATCAAGTGGATTTGTGCCTCCAGTGTAAATATTTGAGAGTCTGATATGGAAAGGAAACTCCATGACTTCGTGAATCCTGGGGAGGGGGGGAGCACACTCCATTTGGAGAAAGCCAAAGCCCTTGCCTTTTTTACATACTCCACTCCTCCTGTTTTATATATGATGCAAATGGGTTTTTGGTTTTGTCTAATGGTAGATCCATAATAGATTGGGAAGAATGGTGTTCTGAAACACTAGAGTCTTGAGAACCAATATTTTTCAATTCTGCTACATTTGCTATGCAAATTAGGGCAAATGGTTCAATCTTATGTAACACAGAAGTAACAGCAGAGTAACAGGCAGAAAACTCCATTCTTATCAGCATGTCTGTTTGTGGTGTGTGTTTTTTCTTTTCTTTTCTTTTCTTTTTTGTTTTGTTATGGAAATCATGCCATTTTTCCTTGTTGGTTCAGTAACATTTTGTTCAGTCTAATGAATGCTCATCTTCATGGGGCTGCTGTGATGCTCTTTTGTAAAAAGCCTGAAGATTCTAAGAGGGAAAAAAGCTATAGAAGTATCCGTGTTTGCGTATGCCAAGCATGACATTCTACAGTGTCACTGTGGAGAGAATTATGGTGTGTGAGGATTAGGCAGAGCATAAACATGAGCTGAAAAAGTCATAAGCAAAGAGATCCTTTTCTGCAGCGCTAAGGAGCTCATTACTCTAAGGAGTAATAAAAAAGCAGAAGAACAGATACCATGATTATATTTGTTTTCTAGTGCTCGTGGCCATATGGATGAAAAAGAGCTGTTTGGAGCAGCCTCTTTTTTATACGCATCAGTGAGGATTTTTCATCTTTTAAGTCTTAGTGAGTTTCAGGGAAAAGATACTGTAGTCAGATTCACCCAGCTGTGCCACAGAATCATTGAGCAAAATTCATTCTCTTCTCTCCCAGATGAAATATTGCTTCCTTGTGTGAGCTCAGTCTTGGATGATTTCTGTCTGAATCTCTCAAATATTGAAGGTATTTAGGATTTACCCAGCTGCAGATTTCAAACTCATCTAGAAAAGAAACAGAATATTCTTTAGTGTTTGTTTCAATGGGATTTTTGGCATCTTTAGCAGGCGTACTTGTTTCCTATGGCTGTTCCCCTTCTGCCTCCCACTTATCAGCTGCTTCCTGTCCTAGGTGGCCTTTGGGATAACAAAGGACAGGCTGTCATCCTTCCCTCTGAATGGGGGGCAGCAGCTGTTCTCCACAGGCCTTTGTTCTTGTTCTGGATGACGTTAACTTTGTTTCCCTATAGAAAAGACTCCCTTCCCCCACCTCTCCTCATTTCCTTTTCAGTAATTGCTCTCTCTGATCTATATTGCAATGGTAATCATAACTGCTCTATAGGGCTGGATGACAGATGAGCCTCAGAAAAGAAGCTCCATGGCTGAATGTGACTCAAAGTCTGTCTGCTTCCTGCTTCCCTGGGCTGGGGGTGAAGAGGTGAGGGTAGAGGAGTAATAAATGTTAGACCTTCTGCTGACTTATTCTTTTTTCACACCAGTGAGAAGGCAAAAAAGGTGTTGGCAATACTCCACTTATTCCTACACTACTTATGCACAGAGCGAGCAGCGGCATAGGCGGGAGAACTTTTCATCTTTTCTCAGGAAATCTGTGTTGCATAAATTGTGAAAGGTTCTGGGGCATTAGCCCCATTATTTAGCCTTTTGTCAACAAATAGATCTGGGACCAGCTCAGAAATTGAACCCGAACTTCTAGCTTCCAGTCTGGGATCTCAGACAAAATGCACAAGAGAGTCAGAAAAGTTGCCAGAAAAGTTGCCAGAAAAGTTGCATACTTCTCTAATTTGAGTACTTCATGGCAGACTGCTACCCTACTAGCTCTCTTGACAATGCCACTAGATTTCTTTTCAAGTTGTTTTGAGGTCACATGTCTGAAACTGGTTTGAGGACTAAAGAATAGAACAAGGGTTGGAAGTAGGAGGCCCTATCGAAGAGATACTTCAATGAGTTGCTTTGTGAATGCCAGTCTCAGCAATTGTCAGATTCTTTGGGGGATCCTGGGGAACTTGTTTCTTAAGGGACAGTCCTACCGTTGCCTCTTTTATTTTAAGTGGAACGGAGTGATGCCTATACAGCCAGAATAGGCATAAATCTTGAACTCTGGAAGAAAAGGATGTACAGATAGCATTGTGTGCTTTACAATGTCATTTTTCTTTTCGTACCATGGTAGTAATTATTCTCTGTTTAATAATACACTGTGTTTTTTTTCTTCTGTTCCTCTCTCCCCCTTCCCTTTCCCACGGATGTGATACCAGGTTTTGTTCATTACATTTGCTGACCTGTCTACATGCTGTATCTACCAGAGTCTGTATCAAAGCACTCCAGACCTGTCTTTGGGGCTCTTATGTTCTTGCTTTAATTAGCTGCTCTCTGATTTTTTTGAAATAGGTGGATTCTTCTCTCTCTCATGAGGTTAAGTTGCCCACACAGATGAATGTATTAAAGTATATGACACAAAAGCAGGGATTGAGCAAAGATTAATGTGTATCTTGTGTTCCATTTCTGTTGCTCTGGGCCAGCAGTCTCAGATGGTTGCTCTGTCTTCAGTTGCCAGAGCTAAGGAAAAATAAAATCCAAGCTTCCATGTTAAAGGCGGTCACCCAAGATCAGTTGATGTGTAATCTCACTCTGATAGGTGTTTGAACTTTGCAGGGTTTTTTGGCCGTGCAGTGACCTCATCAGAAGACTATGGGAATGTTGTGAGCTCTTGTGTATGGATGACCTGTAGTGTCTTCTGGGAACACTTGCTACCATACAATGGAATTCCAGCAGATGTGCAGCTACAGCCACATGCATGCCGGGCAGGTCACCCAGGACATCCGTTAATAGAGGGAGCGATGGCTAATCAGCAGCTGGCAGCATGACTCATGAGCACCATTCCTTGGTTTGAGAGATTGAATGTTTTTCATAGGGCCGGTAAACTTTAAAAGTTGCGTTACGTCCTAGAACACGGGCTAACCCTCAGCCTGTCATTTCAGCATGGGGTTTGATACTAGCACTCTTCAAGGACACTGCCTTCTAGTTAGAGTCTTATACAGGTGATGGGCTGAGTCATAGCCAAGGTCTGTAGCTGCCAGGAGAGGGCAAGATGAGGACTCTTCAAAAGTGGTATTTATGCTGTGAACAGCCTTTGTCTGGGTTCTTGCTCTCTTCTCCCCAGCTTATTAATCCTTTCTTCTGGCTCAGGTTTCTCTGTCAAGCTAGGACTAGTCATATGTGGCAGGGTTACAATGTGATACTCCACCGGGCATGAAGAAAACTTGGCTGAGAGAAGTGCAGATAGACTGGCAGAGGGGCAGGGGATTCTGGGTTTTGGTATGAGGGGAAACGAGAGCAGGGAAGTCTGGTCATACACTGCAGAGGAAGAAGGCAGAGAAGAGAGAAGATGAAAGGCCTGTTCAGGTCTCACTTGTGCATATCTTATCACTCGTGTACATGCGTGATGCCTGCAGCTTTATTATTATATGCTCGAGTAGGTGAAAACTGCTCTGGACTCAGCTTCATGATGGGACTTGCTTGGTTAACACTGAAAATGAGTTCTTCTCTTCTTTTTGTCCTTCTGTTGGATTTATTAAACTTGGTTTCCTAAGGAAAACATCATCACTGGATATATTACTTCTTTCCTCAGTTTGAACTTAGCCCTGCCAAATCTTCTTTGCGAGTTTACCTAAGGCCATAAGGACCTCTGATAGAGGTAGAACTGAAACCCCAATCTCCCATGCAATAAAGTAAAACACCCCAGTCACCAAACCAGCCTTTCGCTCTATCAGTGAGATCAATCTTCCAAGTCCAAGTTATTGCTAATAAAGAACCTATCAATCACTTGAATTTGCAGGCATTTCTCAATTCTTCCTGCATCTCCACAGAAAAAGGGCATAAGAGGATTCCTTGAGCTGTAATAGAAATTAAAATACCGTTGGCAGTAGTCAGTTGGCTTCATATACCAACAGTTTTAATGTGTCAGCGTGTATCTGATAGCTCCATAACAACTCAGAATTTCTTGTTGCCATAATCAAAATGTAGCCACGTATCTGAGAACGTTGTGTGCGCCGTTCCTTGTTTGCCCTACTTATTTTGGGGGGAAAAATACTGTAATAATTGTAAATATTCTTAGACTTAGGTTTTAATCTATGGGGGTGTCGCTCGCTCGTCAAGGGAATGTAATTCCTTTTAAGGAGAGTAGTTGAGGTGTGGAAATTTAAGGTACTTACTAAGCTGTACGGGTCTGTATGCGTGCATTTTTCTGCAGATCCTAACCGAACCTGGCAAATGTGAGTAAGGCATTTTGTAAAGGTGCTCTTGTACTGAGAATGCAATGTTGGTTATCAAAGATAAGGGATAACATTTGGTGCAAGTTGTCATCTACTTTTCTTTGCTTTTGTAGATGTCTATTCCTTTGATGAAGAGGAGCCGGTTTTAGATCCGCATATAGCAAAACATTTGGCACATTTTGGAATTGATATGCTGCAGATGCAAGTGGTATGAAATCCATCTTTTATTTAGATTGTTGTTCACTCTTCTAGATGGGGGTGGGGTGGGGACAGCAGAAAGGTCATACCTGTAGCTTATATTTGTGTGATTACAAGAGACTGTTATGATGGTATTTAGTTTTATAAAGAGTTCTACCAGTCTGTCCATGTCTTATTCTCTGTGCCCTGATACAGAGTGAATCCTAAAACCCAAATCTGAAAATTGCCTTCCAAAAGAGTTTGTAGTCTGTAGTTTACATGCTTCGCTTGTAGTGTGTTATGTACCATTTTCTTCAAAGATGAGAGAACTCATTCAATTAGAGAAGAATATCTGAAATATTTAATTAGTGAGTGATACAGTTCATGGAAGAAAGTCTATTGCATGTGTAAACAGAAAAGGTCTTAGGCAAAAATAAGCTAAGTAATGGATAAGTAAAAACATGATTGCAAGGTTATTTATATCAAATCATAAATTTAAATGTAGGTCTTGTTAATAAATATATTACAAACCCCAAATATACATACTGTCCCTCAGTCTAGAAGGCAGTGTGGACTATGGTATGGTGTACCAGAAAGGGGCTTGGGCAAACAGGGTCCTATTTGTTGCAAATAGGGCTCCTTCAGCTTGAAGGCGTGTAGCAGTGCTAGCAGTAAGTGACAGGATAGTGACCTGTACCAACAAGCTGTGTCCATACAAGCTGAAGGCTGAGCTTTGAATGGGAGAAACTTCAACATCGCAAATTTGGGCTTTCCCATGTGAATGAAGGGAAGAGTTCTTGGATCTCCAGCTTTCATTTTTTTTATTTGCTTGGACCATTTGCTGGAGGAACAGCTATTCCTGGCCATTGTGAATGGAATACAAAACCTGAAAAAATGAAGTGTTTTTAATGCTGAGGTTTGAGTTCACAACCCTGAGAGAAGAGGGACTCCCCACTGGGGCTGAGGTCCCAACTAGAAACACTCAAAGACCCAGTGCTCTGCAGTAAAGAGCTAATTGTACAGACAGGGCAGTGCTGGAAGAGCAAGCTGCCAGTGTTCTGGTCCTGCTCTCTTCCCCTACGTGGGGCATTTACTTCCCTTTCCCCATTGATTTGGCTGCTCTTTTCTAGAATATAGATCACAAAGTTGGTGATAATGATAGTAGCATCATAATAATTGTGGCTGAAGGTGTGTTTTTCTTTTTTTTTTTAAGAGAACATTCTTGTTGCTTTCAGACAGAGAATGGGCTAAGAGATAATGACATCAAACCAAGAGTCTCTGAATGGGAAGTAATTCAGGAAGCTGGCATGAAACTCAAGCCCATGTATGGCCCAGGATACACTGGCATGAAGAACCTTGGAAATAGCTGCTACCTCAATGCTGTCATGCAAGCCATTTTCAGCATCCCAGAGTTCCAGCGAGCGTAAGTAGTTCCAAGACAGCTTTTGTTACCAACTTCTGCATTCCCCAATCTCTTTTTTTCTGAGCAAAATGGTATTTTAATTCTTACCTCTCCTGCAAACAGATCTCTTTCTGTTAGTTCAGTGACCACTTAGAAGTAGTGATTGTATTGTTCTGTTATGGAAAAGGTTGGAGCCCAAAACCCCATCTGCTTTGGAAATCAAAACTTGCTTTGGTTTCAGTGGTGGGGAATCATATGCCACCTTGCAAACTGAATTGCCCTGTCCCTGTTTTTTATTTATAGATCAGTATCACATCAGCTAGTGTTGTGGTTGGGGTTTTTTTTGTTTTTTGTTTTTTTTTTCCCCGACTGGCCCATGCCTTCATATAGCTGCAAGAATACAAATTCTATTCATACAGTGTCATTCATGCAAACATATTATATTGGTACAACCATGTTAATATTGATTCATGCTAATGTAAAACAATGCACTTTTTGCATACAGGCATGGCTAAGAAGAGGGAAAGTATATCAGCTAGAGGCATTTTTGATTAAAATTTGTATTAAAAAAATCTCATTTCATAAGAAGGGTAGCGTAAGCATATTCTTCTGCTGAATAATTAAAAAAGAAAAAGAATAAAAGCATTTTTGCTTGTGTCTGCCTGTCATTCATCACAGGCACAACAGAAGAAAATAAAATATTCTTATCAATCAAAGCTGAACACTGATCACTCCAAGGAGAGAAGCCTTTTTTTGAAGGACAGTCTATGGTTTGCAATAACATTCAGAGTGTTCTTTTATTCCACAATGAAGTAGTGTGTGTTCTGGAAGTAATGCTTTTAGATCTTGGAAGGCCTCCCAGGTTTTCATGTAGCAATTGCCTTCTGGAAAAGAAGAGGTAGAAAACCTGGTTTTGTTTACTTTGTTAGCCATATGGAGCACAGCCTGTAGACTCATTAAGTGCCAGCTTTTATACCTCCATTTTAGAAAAAAGCATCAGGATGGACTTTACTAAGGGAGGTTGTTTACTGTAGCATGATCCTTAGAGTTGCCTGGAGCATTTACTATCAATACAGCAGTGGAGATCCTTAATGAAAGATGGATCCAGTAGAACTTAGATGCCTTCTTTCAACATGGCCCTGCCTAGCTAGCCTGTTGTGCTGAAATGAAGCAAAGCTCAGATAAAAAGGGCTACTAAAAACTTTGCTTTTTGGAAAACTGACTAAGACAATAGATACTTCAGTGTTTGTTGTCAGGCGTTAGCCTTCATTTCTCTCAGGAAGTTGCTCAATAGAAACTTTTCTTTGTATTTTGGTCCTGATGTAAATTTGGAATTTAGTTGGCAAAGTTAGTTAGGACTGGGAAGTACCTTGGTTCTCAACCCAGTTCTGTGGTTTTGAGCAAAACCTCTTAGTATCTCTGCTTTTCACCATCCTGTAATTATTTCATGAAGATGTTTAGAGGCTTAATTATGGTAAATAACATTCATTGGAATGGAAGCTGCTAAAAGTAAGTTTGTTATCTAGTTATCCCCTTTGAGGCAGAGAAATGCTTAGAGATGGAGAACTGAGAGAATAGATCAGATCATGGAGTAGAATTTAAATCTCAGATGAATAACAGTTCATTTGCTTTCTCTCTGGCTAGAAGCGAATAAACAAAACTTAAATGTCCACTTCCTGGCTTCTTTACTATGATTTTTCCATGATAGAAACACTCACTAGGGCTAGATTAAGTCATTGCCGTGATGCAAAGTTTGACTTGCCAGCACAGTGGGAGCTTGCTGAAATATCACTGCAATATCTGTTAGGGTATCCCTGAGTAAATCTCACTGTGATATTTGAATGTTTCTGCTTTGTTCTTGCTGTCCAGGTATGTGGGAAACCTTCCAAGAATATTTGACTACTCCCCACTTGATCCAACACAAGATTTCAACACTCAGATGTAAGTGACGCTTTTCAATGATTTAATCTGTCAAGTTAAATAGAATCTAAATAATGTAATGGCAGGACAAAAGAGCATCTCAGCAAGTGAGATCTGGCATAGGGTGCAGTGTGAAGCCCTGCCTCCTTAATTGCAGATAAAGATGTTTTCTCAGGAGGTCAAACACAGTAAATTTCTTTTTTCCCTGGAAGAATATCTTCTCTTATTTTCTGTTTTATCTCCTATGTGTTTGATTTTTATTTTTATTTTTTCCCCCTCTCTTTCCCTTCTCTTCCCTACAGGGCTAAATTGGGACATGGCCTCCTTTCAGGCCAGTACTCTAAGCCACCCGTGAAATCTGAGCTTATTGAGCAGGTGATGAAAGAAGAACACAAGGTATTTGAATGAGCTTGTGCAGCCTGGTAACTAGGTAAAAGTGATATCCCGAGAAAAGGGAACAGGTGCTGGGCATCGGAGAGCACGGGTGGATCCAGCATGGGATGCTTAGCAAGGTGGAATGTGCAGGATTCTAGTCAGGAATATATTAGTCAGGGGCTATTTGTGCAAAGCATTAAGGCAACCATTGGTTCTGCTATTAAAGTATTCTGCTGCTCCAGCGATAAGTGCAAAAGTTCACAGAACTCATAACTTATGTTGGTCTTCTCTGAGGGACAAAAGCACGTTGTTTAGAGAGTCCTGAGTATTCAGAAGCAAACTTCTAAATCCTGAGTTCCCAAAAGAAATATAAAGACCTAAAGAAGCTGTCTCCAGTGAAGTGTCTGACAAAATTCCATCTGATTTCAGGAGAAGCTTTCCAGATAGCATAGAATTTAGTGGTGCCGGAGTTTTTCATGCCTGTGAAGGAGGTGCCATTCAGAGCCAAATCCACTGGGGATCAGTTCGAGTATTATTTCATGGTACAAAAATCTTGCAGAAGCCTATCTGTACCTGTGGGATCTAACCTGAAAACACGGTAGCAGGTGTGGTTTTGGATACAAATTGAAACTCTAATTGCTGGACATCCTGGGGGGGGAAAAGTATATATTTCCTGATTTGTAATAATTCACAACAGAAAAAACTTGGAATCAGCTTTCTGAGAACAGGCAGTTTCAGAACAAAGATAGACTGAGGGAAGTATCGTGTAGCTAAGGTGCCATACACAAAGGAGAGAGGAACTGGGTGAGGAAAGAAATTTTTTTCCCATGTTTGTATAATAAAGGATTTTGTTTCTCTGTCATAATGAGTGCTACCAATAGGAGGCTGTCCTTCTGTTTTTGCTGTAATTGGCAGTAATTTTGCAGCAGAACAGATATTTGGCTCAGTATCTGGTTGATATATAGCTTCAGAAACACCAGTATTGTTGGTTTTTAATCTTAGTATTGCTTTTGTGCTGTTCTGCAGCATGAAAGTTGCCTGGTTTTCTTATGCTTCAAAATGTGTGTTTGGCATTGTAGCATCCATAGACCTGTATCTTCATTTATCTATGGTTTTTTCCTCCTTCAGCAATGAATACTTGTAATCATCAGAAAGCGTATTCATGTTCTCTTTGCCCTCCAGTCTTTTGATTTTAACAGTAAGGATAGTTTTTGACCAAGACACAACCGATCTATTTGTGTCCACAAAGTTCATGGGGCCTGCTTCATTGCCTGGTTTATCTTTTTACCTCTTCTTGCTCACTTTTGTGAAGAAAAGATGTCAGCAGCTTAGTGGTGTGGTGGAAAAGTTTCCTCTCTTGCGAGTTGTTGTACATTTCCCCTGCCTTTGCAGAGCGAGAATAACGTTAATTCAGGTTTCACCCCTCTGTTTAAACTCTGCTACTTATGAATTTGCCTTTGTTTTCCCTCTAGTGATGCATTTAAGCAAAACATTAGTTACTGGGACAGTGTTATCCACCCAGGTGAATTTGTTGATTTTAGAGTTGTTTTACTATCTACCTCAAAACATTTTGTTTAGAGGGATGCTGGAAAAATAGGTGCTAGATTGTACCTGTGTCCTTGCCGACGTCTGGTACTGTGACCCCAGGCAGCACGTGAAGTCAAACCAAAGATTCCAAAGATGGAATATTTGGAAAGGAGAGGTCAACTAATAACCAATATTGAAAATACTGTATGTAGAAAAGAGCTTTTTTTCATGGAAAAAGTATCTTTGATACCAAGTTATATTTTTAGAGACAGTAAAAGTTGTGCACACTTCTATCACAGAAACATGGTGATAGTTTCCATGGAAATTGATATTTTACTCTACCTTCATCAGTTATTGATACAGGGATTTCTCCTTCTAAAATTAGAATACCAGGGAGATTTTGGACAAAGATCATCTGGTACACAGATGAAAGCCCCATGTCTCTTGAGCAATTGCTTTGCACCATAGCTATTCATTGTTCTGGAGAAACTGAGGAATCCTGCTCGTGTTTCCTTTAAATAAAGTTTAAAACCATCAGTGAATCACTGCCACTAAGGAATGGTGGGATAGCTTTCAACAGACTCCTCACATTAAATTATGTATAGTCTGGCCTGCTTTGTAAACACATACAGGATATCAGTGCAGAATAATACACTGGAAGCTCAGGAAAATAAACCCTTAGAATAAAACTACACCTTAATGTTTACCCCAGCAGTGACTACTAGCAATATGTAATGAAGTACTGAGAACTTTTTAATGACAGGTAGTATAAATCTCTGCCAGGCAGTTAGTAGTAGCCATCTACTGGCATCTGAGAATACTTGTATTGTTCATAATTTCAATTCAATTAAGTTGTAGTTACATGCATCAGATAACTTCCTTATCAAGCAATTAGTAACATGTATTAGGGTTTGAAACAGCTTTCACTGCTTTCATTCTTACTGTATTGAAGATTTATTTAGAAAAGTTCAAGTATAGATATTTCCTGCCTTCTTCACTCTGGACTTGCAAAATTAGGAACTTTTCTCCACAATAGTGCTGATATACATACAGATTGTATTTTACCATCCAGATAGTTGTACTGACATTTATAATAAATAAAATTGCATGGAATTTTAGGCCTTCACCATTTTCAAGTGCTTCTGCTTTGTGTCTGTAAAATCAATTATTCATTTTATTTTTATTCTTTTACTTTTTTTTTCCCCTCCTATGTGCAAAGAAGTTCTCTCGCTCTCTGGTTCTTTGGATTTCATCCAAAGTTTTGGGGAGTTGTTGCCTGTAAAAGCATTCATGTGAGATCTGCAGTGGTCCAGCACAGTCTATATTTAGCTAAACTGTTTTGCAACTGTTGATGGGGAATTTATGCTAGGTATTCTATAAATATTCTTGGTTCTGTGGGGAGCTAAAATCTTCTTTTCAGCACAGGAGTTCAGTTTGGGAATGGCAGCAGTTTTCCTGGACCCACTTTAACATAAAGCAGGCTCAAAGCTTCAAGAGTCTTTATCTAGGACTTGATTTTCTGTTTAGAGCTTTACCACTTCTTCTCTTATTTTCATGCCCTTCAGGTGGAAAAGGTTATGAAGGGTGTGATTCTTACACGCGGCACATTTCTGTTCTTCCTGCTCAAATGGCTGAATAAAAGGTGTAGAGATGTAAACATGACTTAACTCCAAACACATTGCATTAGACATCAGGGCAAATGTGCCACCTTGCAGTGTCCTTGCTTCTGACATAGAAAGAGGCCAGGTATATAGTAATTTGAGTTGTTCTTAGTATTTCTCTCCCCAGTCCTAGCTGTGATGAAAGGCAATTGAGGACACTGAAGTGATACATAACCCAACATTCAGAAATCCCTAGAACATCTCTTTATGCAAGCAGTACTGCAACTCTGTGTCTCTACAGGGCCTTTAAAGAACATCTTAGCCTAATGAGGTTGCTGGTGTATTGCCAGAAGTTGAAAAAGCATTGAGACTGAAAATCTGCTTCTGATTTCCATTGATTGAGAACTACCTTACCCTGGTGAAACCAAGAATAAAATTTAGATCTTTCAGTGTGTGCTTTATGTGCCTTCCATTTCATGCTGCTTTTTCTATTTTTATACTGGGATGATAGTGCAACTGCAGTGAGGACTGAGGTTGGCTTAGTATTTAACCGCCAACCCTCTGACCTAACATAAAGGCTACACTTCTGCTTGGACTGTTTTGGAAATTATTCTTATGGAGGATGAGGGCAAATCCAAATTAAGGGTTCTGACCATTTCAAAAGTGGTATTTAAAAGTGATATTATCCAGTGCATTCTTGAGGATGCAATTTAAGAGAAAAAGAAAAAATAAAGCTCCTTAATGTGGCATGGGTAAAGAATGAGAAAGTCAAAGCAAGGACTCTCTTGCAAGCTAGATATTTTCTGATTTGGCATAGTTTCCTACTGGAGTAAATCCTTCCTACTGAATGGCTAAAGGCAGTATGTTCTGGTCCTTAAACATGAGCAACACCTGCAAACAGCAAATTCATGTCTGTTCTTAACTACCCATGTGCAAATGCGTGCTGTGCACATTAGTTGCTCTCTGCTTGATTCTTTAGAGATTGCTGGAAAGGTTTTTGTCCTGAGTAAAGCTGCTAGCTGATAGATCAAAGTGCTTCAATGCCCACATACTTTAAAAGATGAACAGAGGTCTGAAAGGAATGTCAAATGTTAGCAAACAGTATAGTCATGTGGCCTTTCGGAAAACTACTGTCCCTTAGCAAATCTTCAGTGACCTCTTTTAACTCGCAAATGCCATAGAAAAATCAGATAGAGTGAAAGCTGCAGGAAATAATTCAAAAAACATAAAGCGCCCAAATCATGTTTCAGAACCCTTTTCATTTTTATTAAAATGGAAATCCAGATGAAACTGAAGCTACCATTTCTCTAGTGCCAGAAATGGGCCACAGATAGATCTAGTGGAGTGACTTTCGGTTATTTGGTCCAGGAATGAATAAAAATACTTCTTAAAAAGGTTTCTCTTTCTTTCATTTATTTTTAGCCTCAACACAATGGAATATCTCCCCGAATGTTTAAGGCTTTTATAAGTAAAGGTCACCCAGAATTTTCCTCTAATAGACAACAAGACGCACAGGAATTTTTCCTTCATCTTATAAATCTAGTAGAGGTGAGACAATCTGGATAATTGCTTCTTCTTGTCTGCTTATATTAGGTAATATGGTATTAGGTAATGTGGACTGAGATATTATGTGAATGACTTTTTTTTTAATAGCTTTGCATATATAGAAAATTGCACCAATTTAAATGTATTTTGGTTTAGAAACCATTTTTTTTTATTCTCTCTTCTCATTACTTCAGACCCTTGCATGACCACACACAGGGCCAATGCTGCTGATAAAACTGCAAGAGGTATAGAAAAGTCAAGCATCACTGAACAAGCTATAAGACTTAAAAATATGTGATTGTCCTCTTAAATTGCTGTTCAGTTTATGATTACGTGCTGTCCATGTGTTTACCAACAAATTCTGTCTTGGAATATTAAATGGATCAGGTATTATTATTCCAAATTTATATCGTCATCAGGAGCAAAGTAGTCACCATGTCCAGCTCCTTTGCAAATGCCAGCTATATGTCATTGAGTCATTACAGGAGGAAGGACTCCCCTGCCGAAAGCAGCGCCTATTCGTTAGCTGAATATTTCTGTATAAAACGTTAGTTCCACTGAGTTTCAGCTCAATGCTGTATGCAAAAGACCCAGTTCTGTGAATTTTAATTCTGTCTTCCTGAAAAGAAAGTTTACAGAGATATCTGATTCTGATTTAAAGCATTTTTTTTCTTGTCCATCCTTCCTCCTTCCTTTTCCCATTTGCCCAAGACTCAAGGTTGTTTATTCATGTGATACATTCTGGATGAAGTTATTCACATTTGCATGCATAATGTTCCGCATTCCAAAAACCCATGTACTGATTATAGGGTTGTTGGGAAACATTTTTCAGCTTTTTGCCTGATAAGCAGACACTAACATGAACAATAAAGAGGAGCTGTATTATTTGTATGACATTTCCATTTGGTAATTAACTACACGTTGCTTGTTCTGTTTCAGTGCAGGTTCAGAGTGCTAGGAGCAATTGTATTTGCTAAAAGGATGCTCCATGGTATTTAACTGAGCTCTCTCTCTTTGTTATAACCTGCCATCTTCCTACCATCTTCTGTTCACCTTGTTCGCTCAGTTGATCAGATTTGTTAGGTCTACACCCTGCAAGTTACTATGCGTAGAAAGATACTGCTGCATACATGGACGCTGGGGATTTCAGTGGGATTATCTGTGGGTGCAGGAATCCTGCATGAAAAAAAGTGCAAGCTGAGCTGTCAGGTGTGGGTGCAAGGATGGTGTCTCTGTGCTCACCATAAACAACCAGCATGCTTTGGATTCTCTGTTCGTATGAATGATCACCACTCGAGTGACTGACTCTACTGTTCCCTTCAGAGGAACCCTGTTGGTTCAGAAAACCCCAGTGATGTTTTCCGGTTCCTGGTGGAAGAACGCACACAATGCTGCCAGTCCAGAAAGGTCCGCTACACTGAGAGGGTGGACTATATCATGCAATTACCAGTTGCCATGGAGGCAGCCACAAATAAAGGTAAAGGAAAAGAACAGGTCCGTTGACTGAGTTTCTGGTGACTCTCAACTATGAGAGAATGAGGTTGTGGCCTCCTGAATGTGCTTGTTGGTGGCAAAGTGTATGAAGTTCTTACCCTTACTCTTATGAGGTTTCTTTATACACATACAATGGTTCAGGGCCATGTGGTAAATCAAGCCAGTGAACTAATCTGGGAGGAAGGTTATTTTGTTGGGCTTTTAAGTGTAATTTTTAGCACATATCAGTTTATGGCTTTAGAGTCCCTGCTTATATTTGTTGGAAAACAGGATTCTACCTGGATACTGTTGGCAAATTTTTGGACAGATTTCTTCTGAAAACTGTGGGATCATTGGAAGAGTCACCACTCCAGAATGTATCACCAAGAATTGTAGCAATTTGTGTGATAAGATGTCAGAGACTTGTGATTACAAAACTTAACCCAGATTTGACCTGGGGATGTGCCACACCGCTTGTGGTTTGAGCAATACATTTATTAGCAAACGTTATTTATTTTGCTTTGTGTGTGTGTGTGCATGTGCACATGTGCGTGCACACATGCACCCAAAGGTCCCGGTTAGGATTAGATCCCCTTTGTTCTGGACAGTGAACCAGTATTAAAATATATATATATATATATTTTTTTTTTTTCCTTAAGGAAGAGAAGAAGGAACTGAACATACTAGCCAATGAATATTGTAAAAAACCTGCTTTGTGTGTGTTAGAGATAGATTATAAGCTTTCTGGTTTTGTGATAAATAGAGAAGAGGAGGTATAGCTAGTTTGTCATCTATAAAGCCAAGGTGCACAAACTGAGTATTGTGAGCTTTAGGAGAGGTGGGAAGGAGGATGAAGTGGCAAACATCTATTTTATGTACAGGAATGTTTTTTCATGCATGTGAGCTGCCTGAGAGCACATAATTGTTTTTAAAGGAGAAGGTGGCTGAGGAAGGTTAGGAGACTTGGAAGAGGGAGGGAGGGAGGAACTGACAGATGTTGGTTGTTTATGCAGTTGGTGGTGAAGTTGTGAAGAGTCTTACCGGCCAAGATAATAAATGTATGCTTGATGTGGAAGTGAAGGGGATATCAGATGAGCACTAGAAGGGGGATAGGATCTGGAAATTATCCTGGCTGCCTCGTTTCCTTCATAACCTCTATTGTTTAATAAATTTTTAAAGACAAGAGGAACTATTCTGATAATTTGATCAGAACCTCTGAAATGGCACAAGGCAGACAATTCCCCTACTGCTTTTCACTTCACCCATAACTCTTTGAACTGGCTGATACATTTAAAAGAGACCATTTTGATTTGAAAGTTTAAGTTTTGGAGAATTTCTCGTTCTTTTTTCATCAGTTTCCATGATGGTTTTCTTGCTTATAAAAGAGTGTGTTATTTCCAGGTCATAGCTCAGGAGTTATATCAGTTTATGAATTTACCATATGATGCTGCTCATCTTGCCAGTATCGGGACACTATCTAGATCATACAAAACCCTGTCCTGTCTAGAATGCCAGATAGCAGAGATGGACAGCAATAATTTTCCAGGGCAGATTGAGCTGATAAAGTGGGTTGGTGGTATTACTATTAATACAGGATTGTGGTTATCATGGCAAGGTTTTAATAACCCGTCCCCAAGTATTTCCAGTTGTGTGTTTTCACCGTGAACAGAAACCTTAAAGAGCGGTTTCAAATGTGGCTCCCTGACCCCAATATAGACAAAAAGCTTTGATGCCCAGCTAGAGCCATGTAGAAGTTTTTATTGGTAAGTAGGACTTTGTACTTCTAAAACCTGTAAAACTAACACTGCAGAGAGGTGCATCATAGCCATGACAGTGTTCATTTAGCTTTTAGTGTCATGTATGTTTCTCAGATGAATTAATAGCCTATGAACTGAAGAGGCGAGAAGCAGAAGCTGCTAGGAGAGCCCCACCAGAGCTTGTCCGTGCCAAGGTCCCATTTAGCGCGTGTCTGCAGGCCTTTTCTGAACCAAACAATGTAGACGACTTCTGGAGCAGTGCTCTTCAAGCAAAATCTGCAGGAGTTAAGTAAGTGTCTGGCTGCCTGTTAAAAACCTGTATAGTAGTGCTCTGTGCTTATCTTGCCACCTGGACACAATGCAGTGAGGAATAGCCAAAGGCACAGCAGGCTACGGGATTCTGTTAGTGCTGGGGCTTATAAGCATTATGTGCAGGTCAACCTTGACGAGAGTCGTAATGACCAGCTGAGCAGGAACTAAATTGTTCTCAACTGTCAAACTCCGAGGGGTGATATGGTCTGGTATCTTGTGACTTAATTGTCTGCCCGCATTTTAAAATCGGATACCATGTATTAGCTAGTGCTAGAGCTCTGTATTGTGCTGTAACATACATAGTCTGGATCTCTGTGCTTGGTCTCTTGATGTCATCCTTTGACTAAAAATGCTGAAGGGCATTGAATGGAGACAGAACAGGGTGAAGTGAACAGAAGTTGTAGTTCTTGTGTAAGCAGCTTCTTTAGATGGATGGAGATTTTTGCATTTGCGACACACTATACTGAAAACTTTGTTTATGTTTTTATTATGTTTTACATTATATATTATGTGTGGATTTCAGCCTATCCACCTCTGCATGCTACAGTGCTTGGTTGCATCTGTTAAACTTGATTGCTGTAACTTGTATGGTGCCATGGTACAAGATGGACATATAAAAGAAGGAACATACCTGATGTGTTTATATTCAGGTAGATAAAAGACATAACCAAGAGCATCTTGGACTTAGAAATGTTTAGAAAGCATTAAGAAGAGATAGGACAGCAGGTAGAGCTCAGTGCAATTTTCAGGGGCAATATTTCTTGGTGGGACTAAGAGTTAGTCCCTTATTGGGTTCTGCTTTTATAGTTCCACAGCAAGGTGTGGTTGAAAACTGGGCTCTGCAATTGGTTTGCTGTGGCTAGGTACTTAGGTATTTTTAGCTCACTTTACATATCAGTGACTCACTGCTCTCTTAGTGTACAGTTTCACTGATGACATTGTATTGAAAATAGGGACAGAGAGAATGCAGAGAAATTGGCAGAGAGAATGCAGCAGAATTCTAAAGGTTTTCTGTATTAACTGTAAATGTGTATGCTGCAAGAATATTCTAATATTTAAATAGATCCAGGATTAGTTTGTAGTTTAGCTCTTCCTCATCCCCATGGTCTTTAAATGCATTCAAAGATAAAGAAGAACTGTCTGTCTTGTTTAACATTCAAAATTTTCTGCTGCAGATCATACATTTACTAAAATTGCAAGGTGGAGTTAACTAGAATTTAGCTAGAAAGTTTTAGAAAGTTTAGCTAGAAACTAGCTAGAATTTAGCTGGAAAGTTCTAGAAAATCTTTAGAAAATATTATGGAAGGAAGGGATTATATTAGTGATGCATTTACCTTATTTTATTCAGTGTAAAGTTAATTAGAAAAAAGGGTGGTGTATGCAAATGGTAGGTAGAAGGAAGGGTGCAGGAGTCTAAATCTGGAAAAATGTCAGCATGGATAATGGGGTACACATAACGTTACATTATGTTCAAGATTAATTCTCACCTCTTCACAAAGTAGGCAAAAATCAGAGGTCCCTTTATACTCAGAAGTCATCCCCTATTTGGGTAAATATCAAAGTAGTTCAGTAACAATATCATGTAGATATTTTATATAGCACTTTCATATGAAAAAATGACACCTTTGTTCTCTTTGAGTAAGTGCTTTATAGATGGACTAATAACTCATGCACAATGTTACTGTTATTAGAAAGACAATTTAAAAAAAAATGCAGATTTCATTGTTGTTACATTCTGTACAAGCTCCTTTTTAAGCCCATGCCCATGCCAATATGTCATTCAAAATTTACTTCCCAACATTCAACTTTGGAACAACTTCTGTAAACAAGTTTAATTTACTATTTACAGTTGTTTTCTATGCTCTTTCTATAAGCAGAACTTCCGCGAGGGCTTGGGCTGACATTCAGAACATGAATGTATAGAAAGCAACTACTGGTAGTGTACTTCACTGTACTTGAAAACATACTCTTTTGTGAAATTTAGGTTCTCACTTATGTTTATAAAATCCATCACCATTCATCTTACTCAGGCATAAAGTTACTCATCTCAGTGTGCATGAGGTATTGAAATATATATTTGTTGAGATTTTTGTTGCTTTGCTTCACTGAATTTTATTTCTGGTGCTTCCCAGAACTTCTCGTTTTGCTTCATTTCCTGAGTACTTAGTGGTACAGATAAAGAAGTTCACCTTTGGCCTTGACTGGGTACCCAAAAAGCTTGGTATGTGCCTTTTATGCTTACCTTTTTCCTATTCTGTCCAAGATATCCTATAACACCTATACATGTCTATATACATACATCTATAATGAGGACCTGGTCTGAGTCATCATTTTCTTCTTTACCTTTATTTTAAGTTGAGATTATTTTAGATTAAACTAAACCTTCAGGTGTGTGGAGTTAAAAGACAGGTTTATGTAGTCTGGCCTTCTAGTTAAATTGTGCTTTAGCATTCGAAACTTCTCAAATAACTGTTTTCAGAAGGAGAATCCTGACTGTGTTTATAGCTTGTGAGTCAGAGTCCTCTCTCTGAAGGGGTGGGTTTGTCCTATGTGGTCATTTTGCTGGATTCATAACATTAGCCTGTTTCTCTACTTTTGTAGATGTTTCTATAGAGATGCCAGACATACTGGACATCAACCACCTAAGGGCCATGGGTCTCCAGCCTGGAGAGGAGGAACTTCCAGATGTTGCTCCTCCCATTATCATTCCTGATGATCCCAAAGGTACTGACTTCTGTTCTCCTGATCTCACCGTTTATCCTCTCTCCCTCTAGCACATACTGATTCCTTTCATCTTTACCCTTCAGAGCTGCAGATAAAAAGCAGTTCCACACTTCTGTAATTGAACACTGTTACATCTCCCCACAGCCTTTTCTTCTCTACTTAACAACCCTAGTTCTCCCAGCTTTGCAGTTTGGATGATGTTTTCAGGATTTATGATTGTTGTTGTTGCTTTGGCCTCTCTCCAAGTAGTCCGTACGTGTTGGAAATTGCTGTGTCCGAAGATAAAAATCATATTTTGTGAACTAGATTGTTTCACTTGCTTTGCTGGCTGTAGTTTCCTACTTATCTCGCCTTGTCGTGGTGCAACACCATGATGCTGTTCAGTGGAGATCAGCTTGCACTGCGTTTAATTTTTTTTATCTTTACATACAGAATTACTCCATATCTTCTATTTGCGTGGATGATTATTCTTTCTTAAGGATGAAGTCCTTGTGCTCATCCTTATTGAACCTTTATTGGTGTCTAGGACTTAAATGGGTAGAGAAGAGTCTGAAGACCTCTAGGTTTATGAAAATCAGCCACATTTAGACAGCATTGACTTTCAGTGCGTGTTCATGGTTCCCTTTCAGTAAAGTCATTGTGCACTTCCCAAAGCCTGGTGCAAATAACTTCATCTCAGAACCCTGCGCTGGGTCTCATGATAGGTGCCAGAAGTGGAGTGGAGCTTTAACCTACTCATTTCTTAGGAGGTGTTACTAATTTGCTATTACCTTAAGAGCACTTTTGTGCTAAAATTTTTCTAAAACCTGATGATAAAATAGTCTAAGTGGTACTGTAGCTAAATCAGCTCATGTCACTCCCTTGTGTACAGAATGTGATCCTTCCTGGTCTGAAGGACTTGTAAAATCTGTCAGGTATTAAGGTATTTGCTGTAGGATTTTAATATAGTTCTGAGCAGATGGTCTTCTGTTCTGTCTCGAAGTTGGCTTGGATCACATGAAACACTGTGGTTCAAGGTGGAACAACATAGCTTTTCTGCTGAACAGATTAATTTACAGTACCGTGAAATTTAATGCACA
Source organism: Apteryx rowi (assembly GCF_003343035.1). Classification (NCBI taxonomy): domain Eukaryota; kingdom Metazoa; phylum Chordata; class Aves; order Apterygiformes; family Apterygidae; genus Apteryx; species Apteryx rowi. The sequence continues at coordinate 1,171,685 of NW_020447197.1, read as the reverse complement.
AAGGAGTACAGTTTAATAAAACAGCTGTCTGGGCATAGATTAAGATTCAAAATGTTATTCATTTAAAATTTCAAAAATTGTTTGCAGTATGACCTAGCAGCTGTGTGTGCGTGGTTCACTTCTCTGGATGTGCATAGGGCTGTACAGCCCATTAAAAAAAGCCCTGCCTCAAGGAGCTGATGTTAAACACCTGACTAAAATGGTTATAAAGCAGAAAGAATGAGTGATTAACGTACCATGCTGTTTTTTTCTTAAACGCTATTTCTTTTACACTAATGTTCAGAACAAAGAATATTAGAATTTCTTCCTTCCTCGTTCCCTGGATTTCTCTGGACAATGAAATATTTTGCAGCTAGTAAAATCACATTTTTATACAGTGACCTTAGAGCCAGGTCTTTACAATATCCTCCAGATGACTTAAGTTTGGGTGCCTCAATATTTAGTAGGATACCAAAGTCGTGCAATTATTCTCGTGACATGAATGCCCCATTTACTTGGATATTTATAATAGTGGTGGCACCGTATCAAGCTTTATGCCTGTGAAAGAAAACCAGTGCCTGAAACTGTGTGTCAGACCAAAGGCTATGCAAAAATTCAGCTCTCTGAAGGTTTTTTTGTCCCTCATCTGTAGTTCCTTACCAAGGCCCATTCTTCCTTTAAAGCTCTTGCTCAATAGACTGACCTAGTTTTAGTTTAAGTGCATGGATGATAGTACCTCATTTAAATGGATTCTTGCTTAAGTTGTTTTAGGTCAGTCATCAACTCTTATTTCCTACCGGTTTATTGTACCAGCGTTGCTTTGCTCTGAGCTGAGTTAGGGAAATTACTGGGCAGAAATATCCCCAGTCTTATTCAGGGCAAAACATCAGGGCTGTAAGGATGTTCATGCACTGCCTGTGTGAGATCAAATGTTTCTATGACTTAAAAATACAGATTTTGTTCTCTCTCATATGAATCTTCTCAGCCTTCACTTAAGTCACTTTACTCCCCCCCCCTTTTTTTTCCTTTCTCAATTTTCAGATCATATGATGAACCATTTCATGGAGTGTATGTATATCATTTTTCTGACACTGACATTTCAGCTGCTTAAACAAATTGCCTTGCTTTTGCTCAGTTAATGGCTGCTCTGTCTGCATAGAGATGCATGAAGCTTTGCTTGCATGCTTCTAAATGGCACTTGGCGTTTGTACTTGGTCAGCATTTGCTTGCGTGTGTGCTGGACTCCTAAGAATCTGTAGTAGCATCAGTTGCCAAAATATGGCCTGTTGCTCTATCTGTAGTTGTTTTGAATATGAAATCTAATATACTTATGTATAACAAAATAGTTATTAGCAGATTGGAAGATGCTAACTCACATACAGGTTTTGATTATATTTTAACTGCAAATTTACAGTCATTTATTGGAAGAAAGACACTATTATTCTATGCCTATACCTTTATCTGTAGCAAGTAGGTTTCTTTTTAGATTTAAAAGTTAAATTTATTTACACATATGTAAGATGAGACTGAAGTTAATAGAAAGGTTTCTGCTAACTCCATTGGACTTTGGATGGATCCTTAAATTAATAGTTGGCTAAGTATGTTGAATGCCAAGTAGTACCTCTCTAGGCTTGAAAACTCCTTCATGTTTTATCTAAACTTTAGCTGAAGAGAAAAGATTTGATTTTAACTTTCATTTCTGACTCTGCTATACTTCTAAATTGACGTTATCGGGATTTTAGCAGAAACTTATTTCAGTTGTGATTTGTAGGGTGAAGCAGCTGGAGCTGCTGTACAAAAAGGGCAAGTTACCTCATGAAACACCCCTTTGACTCTGGTACTCTGCTAATTCCCAGACAGAAGAAATAGTGCACTTTATCTTAACCATCAAGTCCTTTCCAAGTGGATCTTAATGAGAAAAGAAAACCCGTGTATCTATGATTTATTAGTTGTCATGCATATCTGTCCTGCTCTAAGGAGATTTGGATGATCATTTCACAATAATTTTAAATTAACTATTAAACAGCAAAGATACTATTTTATGGTTAACGTTGCTTTTTTTTCTCTGTATTGCAGTGGTGGTGTTCTGTGCTTTGCTGTTAGTGTCAATGGCTATAAGCATACATACATCAGAACTCTGTATCTGAAAATAGTTGCAGAGCATGAGCAATAGCTGCCTTTCGCTTAGGGCAAAAAGTCAGTAGCGTATATGTAATGATTTATGCTGGAGTCTAAATGGAGTCTAAAATGTAATCTGGTCCTTCTCCTGTTGCTGTTAGTATGTTTTTTGCCGCGTTTTTAGTGGTGAGGGTTGCAGATATCTGTAATGTGTCTTTCTAATATTTGCAATGTTGGCAACTTTTATTCTTACCAGCAGTATTTCTGCACAGGATGTTTTCTGCACTGCTTCCAATGGCAATTTATCAATGAGAGAGAGACAGAGAGAGTGAGAACACTGGGAGCATCCTTGTAATAGTGCTCCATAGTATCGGCATTGCTGTCGGGACAAATTGATTTTTCCAAGTGTCAGCAGAGTCAGTGGAAGAAATACTGCTCTAAGCTAAAAGCCCCAGAAGAGAGACCATGTTGAAATGCGGTGCTGTGTGACAGAGGGGGGGTACCACCTCTCCTGGGGAGAAGGACTGGCCGAGTTTCTGCTGGTGTTCAAAGCAGAGCAGGCCTGAGCAGGAGCTATGGGTCATCATCTGCAAGATGCTGCTGATCAGTGGAGTCTTGCAGTTCTGGGGATCACAGCTGCTTGATCCTGGCTCCTTCTGAACTCTGATCTCAGCTGAAGCTGTCAGCCCGTCACTCAGAGATGAAGTTCAACTGGAGACTGCTAGATCCAGCAGCTGTTGTTTCTCTTACCTGCAAGATCCTGCCTTTGAGAGGTGATTGCTTTTGGCTCCCACCTCTAGATAAGGTCAGTACCTAACATATCCACCCTCTTGAAATCCAGTGGTGAGTTTTGTATAAATAAACTATTTATTTGTATAAATAAAATATTTATTTGTATAAATAAAGTCCTCTAAGAATTCATCAAGGTTTAGGGATCTGGATAAATTACTGAGACAAAAGATTATCAGTAAATTCATAAAAAAAACTACAATGCTTTGCACAAGGCTGCTTTCTAATGAGTGTTGGTTTATTACAGTACTAAAACAAATCTAATCAGTATGTAATGTAACATATGGCACCATGAATGACAATGAGAAATACTATAAAATAGATGGAATTAGACTTTTTTTATTTCGCGTCCTTTCTTGCAGCTTTAGATATTGATGAGTCTGCAGTTATGCAACTGGCAGAGATGGGTTTTCCTTTGGAAGCATGTCGGAAAGCTGTATATTATACGGGCAACCTGGGTGCTGAAGTGGCTTTCAACTGGATCATTGCACACATGGAAGAACCAGGTCAGTGGTCAGAAGTTGTAAGGTAACTCCTGGTTCTGCATCTTGGCAGCAAGTAAAAGTTTTATAATGTGTGACAGATAAATGATGGTACCCTTCCCTGCCCCAAGAAACCTGGAGATGTGAATGGTATGTCCTCAGCTGCTCCTAGGATATGCAGATCTTGACCATTATTTGGCATCCTTTGCCTAGAAAAGGATAACAAACCAAAGTTACATCAGAAGTAGTGTCTCCTGTCCTCACTGATGGTGTAGGCCAGCTCTCTGTTTTCCACCCTTTGGTTAGGTCTGTGCTGCAAATGTGACCGATTGTGAGTACACAGAGTCTTGTGGCCCAGATGCTTTTCTTTCATATCAGCCTTCCCTAGCTCAGACTCAGAGCATTCATGTTGTACTTAGAACAAGCCCAATTTGGTTGTCCATCTACTGATGGACAGGGCTGCTATGTAGTCTACCCTTCCTGCGTCTTATCCATGCAGAGTTTGAACCAGTGATTCAGTACTGAGCATACCTGAGCACTCCATCTCCAGGGAACTCTGGATTTGGTTGAGGTTGCATTTCAGTGTGTGCTTTTGTGTTGCTTGTAAAAATGCAGAAGGAGTATGACCTTGGCTTCACTGACACATCACTTCAGCTATGGACTTAGAGTTCATTTTACATCTATATGTGTATCAGGTGGGTTGTCTACTATTCTGGTCTTGTCATTGCTTCCACATCAACCTTTGCTACTTTGCCGCAGTTTCACTTTTGTCATGTGCTGAGCTGTTCCAGCCTGCTCAGTGAGAGAATGTCCACCTAGATACTTTGTAATGTCCATGTTCATCTTGCTGTTTTTAAGACTGTCCACACACCAAAGTTCCAACTGGGCCAGCAAAATGAACTCTACATTGATTTCAGGGCTGCTTTTGAGGTCTTGTTTGTTGTTTGTTTGTGTGTTGGTTGCTGAATTTTCAATTCAGTGAGATAAAAGAATGAAATAATGAATGTTTATTTGTTCCAGATTTTGCGGAACCATTGGCCGTATCTGCTTTTGGAGGGGTTGCTTCCACTGGAGTGACTGGTTTAGGAGCTGTTGGACTAGATAACCAACCTCCCGAAGAGATGGTTGCCATTATCGTTTCCATGGGCTTCCAAAGAAATGTAGCAATTCAAGCACTGAAGACGACAGTGAGTTCCATGAGTTATTGGGAGCATTTAGGTTTTGTTTCATATGATATGCTTTGCACATTTGCATATTGGAGCCTGTGAAATACACATATGAAAGTCAAATCCAGAGAGTGGATGATGCACATGGAACCATTCTGGAAAAGCAGGATGCCCAACTTGGTTGGGTTAGGTTGGGGGAAGAGTGGCTTATGTGTTTCACATGAATATTAAAATGTGGAGGGGAAAGTGAGGAGGACTTACATTTTTCTACCATCTGTTGAGAAATGTCCTGGCTGCCTAAGGACTATATATGTTGAGGATGCAAACCCGGGGGCCGTGGGGAATAGTTGTGGGAGGATTTCATTTCCATCTGTCAAGCTTTTGCAGAGTGCGATGCTGAATACTCTTTCCATGGAGGTAGAGTATATGCCTTATATGTTTCAAGTGCTGTTGAACATGGTCCTTATTCTGTTCAGAGACCGGTATATAAGTGGTAGCATGATGCTAGAGAAGGTATTAAAGGCTGCTCTTTTGCTTGTTTGACTCACAGAACAACAATTTGGAGCGCGCACTGGAATGGATCTTCAGCCACCCTGAGCCTGAGGAAGAAAGCGAGTCTGCTTTGGACATGATGGATATGGAGAATAATGTTAATGCCAACATCCTCGCAGCGACAGGGTCAGAGGAATCCAGGATCAAAGATGGGCCTGGAAGTAAGTTCTCCTTCAGCTTATCATTGATTATCATGCTGTTATATCACACTTATACCATTTATAGAACTCCCTTCAGTTTTGAAGGTAGTCCTTGTGTTTTTTGGACATGACCCAGACAATTTACTCCCAGTAAATATACTCCGGTTCTGAAGCTGAGTCTGACTCTATGGGGTTGCTACACTCTGTGGGCTGTGTTAGCTCAGAAAACTGTTTCCCTGGATTTGTTGTACAACCTGAGCTCAAATTTCTTGTTGCCACGGCATAAGAGTCTGTCCTGCTCTAGCTTTAATTTTTCTTCTATTGATATAAGATAAAAGAAGGACAAAAAAAACCCTAGAGTGCTGAATTCCTTTAAGGTTGAACATCCCAAAGATAAAAACACTGCTGTTACAGATCACCTGAGTGTGTGTCCTCCTGTGGTCTGATGGGGGATTTGATAATCCCTTGAACCAAATTCCGCAGTTTACATATGGCAGGTATAATTTGTATCCTGCATATGTTCATGTACTTTTGGGTGATGTTTTTTCTCTGAGATCGTAAGTCATAGCTCTTACTACTACTGCTGCTCAACAAACCACAAGATGGGGCTTTTGTACAGCAGTCAAAGCTGTGAAGTAGGCGAAAAACCTATTGTAGATCTAAATGCACTACAATACAACAGCAGAGTGGTTATGCTAGGATAAAGATAATACATAACTATGTTTTTTGAAGTGTCTTTAGTCACCTATTCTAATAACTGTAGTGTGTATGTTCCACACTTGTCCCTAAACTATCTTGGCCTTAATAGTCTCCCAAAAATTATTAACAAGCAATTTGATTTTGTTTCTGTGGTTGCTATTATTATATAGGAATGCTCATTTCTTTGTTTCTGACATTATAAAGACCAACCTTAAGTCTCTTGGAGACATGGGAAACATTATTTATCATTAGGTAATAAAGATTTGGAATAATTATTTTTTATGGTACTTAGCCTTTATAGACTGAGACCATTTATTGAGTGCCTGAAATCCTGATAACCAACACGATACTGTAAAATGGCTCCAGAATACCCTCTCCACCAAAATCCAGGCCTCTGTCCTTATGCAGTACCCTGAAAGAAGGTACCCTTTTACTCTCAGTGGTAATCTTGGTGAATGTTATGAATGGGTGGGGAGCAAGAACGAATGCTGAGTTCTCCAGAGATCTGAGCACAAAAATTGTCCTCTTACTAAAGGAAGAGGTTTCTTTCCTGTCCTCTCTCTTATGGGCTGATGAAGGTTAGCACTTCCATTTTTGTTTGATTTATAGGGGACTTGTGATCGCATTCATAAACACAGCTAATCTGTGTGCAGAATGAACACCGTATCTGGCACTTTATGTGGTGGTGCTCTCTGTGAACTGGGAATGAATCGCTGCTGTTTTCTCTCTTGTAGCAGTGTCTGTGATCACAGCCCTGCTGTATGTGCACAGATCTGTGTGGGTTTGATTTGGGTGTGTTAATGTTTGACAGTGAATCTGAGTGCTATGTAAAGTACATAAAGCTCAGCAGTGTAAACTGTGGAGGTGCAGAGTCTGATTTAGAAGTGCTCAGGTGTTTCTCTAGTTTTAGAAAGAAAAGGGTTTCCCTGGCTCCATGTTGCAGCATCAGCAATGAAAGACTTATGCTCTCATTTGTATTTGTTAAACAGGATATGAGCTGTTTGGGTTCATCAGCCACATGGGAACATCCACAATGAGTGGCCACTATGTTTGTCATCTCAAAAAAGAAGGAAGGTGAGTGGAATTTGGAGAGAAATACAAAGATGAGCAAATGCTTTCTATGTAATGTGCATCTATGTAGAGCAGGGTGTTCTGCACTGCGGAGTAAACACGCATGTTGTTACCATGTATACATTTCCCACCAGTGAAATGAAGGTTATGAATATTTTGAAGGGAGATTGATTTTGTTATTGATTGCATATGTACTGAGTCTGCATTAATTATGCCAAGGTCTGTGCTGATACGTATCACTGGCTCTCCTATGCTTGCTATCCCAAAACTGTTCCCCTCACTTTGGGGCGTCTGTTTTGTACCTGGCTTTGTTTATTTGAGCTTCCCCCAACTTTCTATCACTCCCTATCAATAGGAACCCACACACTGTGGACTGATATTAGTACCAGTAACACTAGTACTGTGGATTTTGGCTGGTACACAGATCTTGGCTGTGGTTTTGATATGTTCCTATTGTTTGGCACTGGGGATCCTTGATTTTCCTTCATTTAAACCCTAACTACACATCCCTCTGTACATCACTCTTCCTTTTCAATTGCTGACTCTGCAGGCAAACCTGCTTCAGCTGTTTCTCTGTCCTTTTGTTCTTGTTGTGATACCTAAATTTAGATTTTAAGCTCCTTGAAGTTTGGGTCTGAGAAGTCCCTGATAAACTCTTGATGATTTTTATACATGTGGAATTTAATTAATCTTGTTTTTGTTTCAGATGGGTGATCTACAATGACCTTAGAGTCTGTGCCTCAGAACGACCTCCCAAAGACCTGGGCTACATTTATTTTTATCACAGGATACCAAGTTAGACCTCAGATCTATTACCTGGCCTTATGAAGCCATAGCCTTTTTAACCTGCCAAAAAACGTTTAAGAAAAGATAAAATCTAAAACCAACAAAAAAACTAGCCTTTGGACTGCCAAAAAGCAAAGGAAAACATGGGATATTTATAGTTTATTTAAGAACAGTCAGTTGATGCCTTCTTAAGTATTAGAGGGAAGATTTCTATTAGGAGATGTACAATAGGTTGTTTTAAATTTATACACTTTAAAGGATACCTTAAAGACCATGTAGATTACTGGCATAGTCTGCAGCTAGCATGTGGAGAAAACATGTTTCAGAATTGAACAGAAACAAGTCGGTTCAGCCCAACTCTTGCCTGTTCAGTCCGTGTGTCCTTTGAAGGCCTTGAAGAAATACTTGTGTCCGTGGTAACTGGGAGCCCCTGCTTTCAATCAGAGTCCAGACCGCTTAGGGAAATCATATCCCATATGAAGTGAAAGGGAGGGGATCTGTGACTCTTCTTCAAAGCAGAATATGTCTCATATGAGATATTATTTTCATTACAATAAGAAAAGTTGACTATAGCTCTCTCTGTTGGAATTCAGTCATGTAGTGTTTTGTTTTGCATTTTCGATGCCTAAACTTAACAACATAATGGAGATGGAAGTGATCTCCTGTCAGTGACATGTATGTTTTCTGCCAAAGAGAAATAGTGGATTTCATTTTTACAGAGGAAGGTTTCTCCATCTTCTCTTGAATGTTTGTTTTGCTCTTATAACTTCTTCCAACAGATTCGGGATTACAAATGGCTAAAAGAAGCACTGACTTTAAAAGTAAATGCATACAGCTCAGGAAGAGCAAGACTATTACTTAAATTTATTTTCTGCTGAAGGAGCTAACGATGGTATTAGTGTCCCACTATTTGTTGCAGGGAAATTTGCATCTAAAACATTGACACTCCTACTGAAATCAACTCCCTGGTAAAGTACTTGCAGTATAATTCTGCTTTCCACCAAAGGTTGCTTATATCTTTAAGTTTGAACCATGAGTGGGAGATGTTGCTTAGTAAAATTGCTGATTTATTGATTCTCCACCCTTTCCCCTTTTAAAGAAACAAAAACTATGCCTTGTAATGATATTTCAGCTTTGTGGAAACTTGCAAACACCAATAATATGACCTCTTCAACAGGCACCTTCTATAAGGGTGTTTATATTTTCTTTGGCGGGGATGAAGGGGTGGGTAGGTAGGAGCTGGCCTTTCCTGCCCTATTTTTTTCGTTTGGTTTGTTTTGGTTGATATCACAGGGAAGAGTATATCTGTGGGTTTTCAAATTGTAATTAAAAACATTTATTCTGGAAAAAAATACAGTGGTAAAGGTGAAACATTTCATGATTCCAAAAAAACCCCAAAGGTTCACAGTGTGTTGGCTACTGCTTAGAGGCAGTTGGTGGAGTTACCTCACATAATTTTACTGAACCCTCAAAATAAACTGGAACAGTCAAAAAAAAAAAAAATTCTCCTTACAGAGTGCGAGAGAGGCAGGGAGGCGTAATTACATCTTCTCTGCAGTGAAAGCCTGCAAGTTTAATAGCAAAATCCAGGCAGCTACACACTACAAAAGAGAACTCAAAAATCTGGTTAAGAGTAAGGCATTTTATTTTTTCCAACTTTGGGGGGTGGGAGGGGGAGAGTTCTCCCTCTGGCCATACAGCCTCGTGCAGAGCAGAAAAACACAGTAGGGTTTTTTTTGTTGTTTTTTTTTAATTGGACTCTGATCTTAGAAGATGATGAGAGAAATTCTAGTGCAATGATTCTGTAGAGTGTCAATGGTGCCGAATTGCTGGGAAAGCTGCCTGTATCTACTGATGCTCAGGAATGGTGTTCAGCACATTGATAAGTGGCTCCTGTGTGATTCAGCTGCCTTGTAATTTCTGAGCCACCAGTTCTGGACAAAATAAAAGCTGCTGGCAAATTTTCTCCTTCTTCCAGGTTTTTTAGTATTTGTATCTTTCACCAAGAAGTGCCACATTTGAGAAAGTGGGATTAGCAAATTGTGTGGTGACATTTCTTGTATTTAAAGTGAAGAGAAAAACTTTTATATAGCTTTATTTGTACTTTTTTTTTCCTGGCGGTAAAGAAGTTCAAAGGCCTCTCTCTCTCTCTTTTTTTTTAATGCCCAGTTATATTCCAAGGAAGTTCAACACAACAGCCTTCTTCTTGCCTCATGAACTTAAAGGGCTATTTACAAACTATCTGGTGACCATTACGCTTTATTCAGAGACTGTGGGTAAGTAAAAGGCAACAGAGTTGTTCCTGTGTTCATTATTCACCTGGAAGCGTGGCTGGTCTCACAGGATTAAGGATGGAGCTTGGACTCTTCCAGAGTCAGGTACATGCTAAAACTGAGTGGCTGTGGGACTGCTGTTGATTTCAGTTAATGTCAGGCACGCTTAGAAAGCTGGCAGGTAATAAGCTGGAAAAGGTAAACTAAAGGGGAAGGCCGTTATCTGGCAGTGGTAGGTGACTTCAGCACTCTAGAGTACCACCAGCCTAAGCTAGCAGGCGGGTCAGAAGTGCAGGGAGCAGTCTAGAGGAAAGACTTACAGATTTTTTTAAAATGTGGTACTTGAAAATCATCTGTTTGAGGATCTTTTTTTTTTTTTTTTAATCTCCCAAAGTCACAGCTTCCCTCCTTTATCAAATGACCAGTTGAGTCATTTCACTCTTGTGATGGGATATGGGTGAAGAACATCAGCAGCTCTGGGGGAGCAGGATGCACCTCCTGACTCTTCAGCCTAACTTAGGAAAGAGGTTTTTATTTTTTGTTTTGGGGTTTTTTGGGGCCTGCAGAATTCACAGTAAAACAGGCTGTAATGGAGAGATGAGTAATATCTGAGGCTGGGATTACTTTCTATGCCAGAAGTTGTATGTGCCTGACTGTGCTGGGCCAGGCCTTAGTGCGCAACCTGAGCAATAGCTGACAGGAATCTCCATGTGTCTGGCTACTGCAATGAGTGTAAGAGAGTTTTGGGTGTACTTTGAGCTTCTTCCCAAAAAAGAATGGGGGGAGAAAGATCACTGTGAGCTGTTTGAGACAATCTCGCCTGAAAACTATGGCAATCCAGGGGCTGACAGCAAATAATGCACTTATTTCTAGGACTGATTTTACATTTTTGTGTGACGCATTTTAGGTTAGGAGAGTGGAAGGAAGAAAAACTCAGCAACATTTCCTCTTTCTTTCCATTTCTCTTCCCGTTTCTCACAGCACACTGGATTTCCAGTAGAGCCTCATTCTGAGCCACAGTCTCTGCTCTCCAAAACACATGTAGACACAGAGTCCTTTTTAATCTTCCTAGCTAAAATATAATTAGGATCATATTTTAATTTATTCAAAGCTATTGTTTAAAACAAATCCGGATGTTTTTGGACTCCTATCACTTGTGATTCTGCTGGGTTCAGTAGTATAACTCCTGACTTACATTGGTACAACCTAAACCGGAATCAGTCTAGTTTCTTTAGTTCAGGCAGCCTTCCTGAGCTGTCATGCAAATTCTGGGTCTGGATGCAACTGGAGCTCATTAGAGTGTTTTAGAAGTATCTCCAATTCATTCCTTTTGTTTTCCGTCCTGGTGGCAGCCATCCTTATTTTCTTTGCTCTTTTCATGCATTGAAAGACTATGCAAAATATGTAACTGGATAAAACTTTTTATTCTCTTTCCATCCCCCCTCCTCCGTTAATGACTGAGATCAGTTTCTGATTTCCTTTCAGTTTTCTGAGGTTTTACTGTTGTATCCTGGAAGTGTCTGTACAAGTTGATTTTGCACCATTCAGAATTGTTTGCTTGAAGCACTGTTAACAATTTGGAGAGTGTTTGAGATGAGAAAGGTTGTGAATGACATTGTTGCAACTGTTTTAAATTAAAAAGAAATATTTACACATCTTGTGATTGTGTAGATTTTTGCCTCTTTCTTTTCTGTCCAACCTTAAGAAGAATAGAGTGAGAATGTTTTGATGCTGCCTCTTTTCTTACTTTCAGTTGTTATGGTATTTGGTATTTTAATAAAAGACCTGCACAGGGAGCAAAAATTTTTGTGAGATTCTTGGTTTCTCATGACTCATGGTAACTCTATGGATGCAAAACACCCCAACCCTGAGTGAATATAAAACATGGCAAAACTATAAAATAGGATTTAAACTGAAATGAATTTTTTGTTTGCAACTTTTAAGCCAGTTGATGTTCTTGGAAAAACATGAGTCGACAACGTTGATGTAGAAGAGCGTTGTCATTTCCCATCCAGCTTTGTGCTGTTCCCCCTCACTAAAACAGAAAATAGCACCGCTGTGTCTCAGGCGTGCTGCAAGTGTAATGTGAGTAAGTGAGGCATTGGTGCTACGATGAGGGAAGGTGAGTGCCGTAAAAATATCGAAGAAAGATAGCGTACAGCTGACAGCCTGTGTGGAGTAGGTGATTATATTTTCAGACTTCTTTACCACTGTCCTTCCCAGTGATTTATTTGAGCAGCGCTTTGTACATAGCATTTGGCACTAATGCTTTCTTTCCAACCGCTCCATTCATTTGCCTTCAGGACAACATACCATGTTCCTGGTTCATGCTCACTACGGAGCAAATAACTAATGGACGTTACTGCTACTTCTTTGCTGGCACATTTGAGCAGCATGAACTAAACTAACCTTAACGTCTCTGGGCAAAATACGCCACTGTCAAGCACGATTACTTGGATCCTCAGGTGTAGTATGTTTTTAGCTCCTGTTGCCTTTTCTGCTTTAGGAGCGGCTGTTTTAGTTAAAGCCATAGGCAGCAATTCCTATTAGCTTTTCTGACAGGGCTTTCTTTCGACAGGCACAGCGTGACTGTATCTGCTATTTTTTTTTCTGGACAGACCCACATGTCCACTGAGGGTATCAGGCCCCAGACCCATCTCCACTTTGGCTTGCTTTCTCAGTAGCCCTTTGCTGGAGTTGTCACAGCCCCTCACTGGTTGCTCCCTGCTCTGTCCACAGTGGCACATCTGAATCTTCTCTCCCCTTCTTGTCTCGTGTCTGTGCTCCCAGTGCCCCGTAGCAAAGGCCCGAAAAAGATGTCACGCCTGCTCTCTCAGCACTTCCACGTCTTTGCACGAACGCCAAACCTGAAGTCACCACTAGCTAACTGCCCCTAAGGGATATGGGAACTTGCTTGAATAATGGTGCAAAATACTTTTATGAACGTTTAGAATAAGGCCCTGAATCTCTCTGACTTTTTCTTTTGAAGTCCCTGGATTTTCTGTGTTAGCTTGCACTAGACAGGATGTAGTTACAAAGAAAAGCTCTTTCTCATATCAGAATAAATGAAATTGCATGTTTTCTTGAAGAAATACTTTCCTGACATTGTGAAGAGCAAGATTCTGAAGTTCTTGCATTCAAATTCCACAGTATGGGCTTGATTTCCTTATTTTGCATTTTACATTTATAATTTTACATTTGACTTTTCTTTGCAAGTCTGTCAGTCACTGAAAATTGACTTCATTTTTCATTTTTTCAGAAAGATGTATTGTAATATTACTTCTGTTTTAAGTGTGCAGTTACCTGATCTGCAGGAAAAAATCTGATAGACTTTTCCTTTTTCCTCCTATGAAGTGTATGTGCAAAATTGTTTGAGCCAGTCCTCAGCTGGTATAAATTCCAGCTGTATGCATAATTGATCAGTGTGCTGTTGGAATAAAAATAAGTGATTAAAAAAGGAAACACCTCAGAGTAACTTGATGGGTTTATTAAAAAAATCTGCTGATAAGGAAGAAGCTTCTTCTGGGTTTAATTTTTAAGCACAGAAGCACATCTATTTCATAAAGAATAGGAAAGAAGACCTCATATTAAAAAAATCCTTTATTTCACTTAGAGATGTAGGTCCCTCCTTTCATTTTAAGTAATTATAGTCAAAACCATCTTAAAATCCAAAAGAAATTTTGAAATATTTGAAGCCACAGACAAAGTTTATTTTTAAAACATATTTAAAAATTGCACAGTTATAAATACAGGTAAATAAATACAGTTTAATATGTGGAAAAGAACCCACACTGGAAACCCAAAGGAAGGCATGCCGCCATTACAGTACAAAAATACTACATGAACTGTGGTGCTCTGCAAATAGTAATCTATAAGCTTAATAAATTTAACACATCCAATATGCACATAGTTCATATCTGAGGAAACAGGTTATTTTAAAGAGCAGTGCAAGGAAACATCAAATTAAAGCATCAGTAAACTGCAGGTCTGTGTTTAATATTATATACAGCTGATAATGCACTAAATATACAGAGGCGAAGTTACCTGCTGTAAGAAACTAATCTTTTGCTCCGTATGTACTTACAGACGCAGATTGTCAGTCTGGGTCAATATGAACCTTTAAAATGGAATGTAAACATTCGAGCGTAGGGCCGAACTCCCACCTCTCCATCCGCTGCCCGCTTGCTGCTAAGCCTTGCGCGAACACTTAACTTCAGGGACTATTCAGCGGGTAAAGTTAAGTGAGCAGTGCGAGTCTTTGCAGGAACAGGGCTTTTTGGATGGCCTGGGCAAAAGTCTTTGCAAACCCTATGATCTCTTCTTTCCTGTATGTTGGCTTAAAAATAAAGCCAAGGAAGCTGATGCAAGACTGCAAAGGTTTTCAAACAGTTTACAGCATATAGAAGAAGCTGCACAGACTGCCTTTCAAAACTATATATTTTAGTTTATTCTAGATATGTTATACTCTGATATATAAAATATATATAAATGTTTTGATTTTTCTGAATTTACAATAGGTTACTGATATTAAAAAGGCTCTTTAAATTAAAGATTTAGCCAATGTCAGGGCCATTCTATAAATGTGGAAAGGGAAAAAAGATCAAAGCACATTAAGTCTTGACCATGCAAGCTTGCTCAATGGGATGTCACATGTGCAAGCGTTTGTAAAATTACAGCTGATTTTAGGAAACTTTAGGTTCCTTTTGACTGTCTCTCCCCCATGCCTAGCACCTATTGCTTTGTGTGTTGAGACTTTTCATCTTTCTGTGGATTCTTTCTCATTTTGTCTAGGGTTGTTCAAAGCATCAGTGGTCTCTTCATGTGCGGTACTCCTCTTTTTTTTCTTTCTTTTTTTTCTTTCTTTTTTTTTTCTTTCTTTTTTTTCTGATATATTTTAACAGTCCAGTAATAAAACTATTATATAGAAATCTGATTTCTAGTCTAGATGAGGTTTGAGTAGCAGATAATACTGTATTGCATACCCACCAGTTTTTTTTTCACAACGTGCAGTGCGTTTTGTGTATCGCTTCTATCTGTGAATACTCAGTATTGTATCTTATAAACATTTATGATATAAATTCACTGTACAGACTGCTAAGCTGAGAGCACGGGTGACTAGAATCCTCCATTTGTCAGCTGTGCAGGTTATTCATGCTAAGTAACTAGTGTGTCATTTTGCAGATGCACATTGAGATGAGACAGATCTACAACCAATCTGTGATTCAGTCCGATTCTCACTGGCTCCAGCAGGCAATGATGCAGTAACGTTGTAAGTTGTTACGCCTGTAACGCTCGCTTTGGGGTTCTGAAGGCCTTTGCGCTACAGATGTTCATGGCATCACCCAGCTGATCTGTTGGTGTTGTCAGCGTCCTCCTCTCCATCTGACAGGCAGGACCAGGTTTTCTCAAGTGACGTGTTAGCTCTTAGTGCCTAACTTCATGTTCTGAGCTTTCAGCTGAGCGAAGCATCAGCAAAACAAGCGGATGCAGCAGTTACTCAGATCCTGTGAAGTTTAAGGTCTGCGTATTTCAAACAGGATAGCTGGACACTTAGCCACCTTCAGAGCTAGTGGACAAATTTGCAAAGCTTGGCTGTGGTACATGTAGACCAAAACAATAGCTATCTGTTTCGATGGTTCTTGGCATCTTTTTCTCTGGTTTGGTGACATCTGGTTTAGGCTTGTGAAGAGAATGTGAAAAGCCAAAAACCCAGCTTCGTTGTGAAAGCTGCATATATTCATCTTCTTAGTTCTTAAGAGGATATTCAAAACATGTCTGCAAAAGCTATTACTATGGATTTCTGTCATTAATTAAACACCTGAAGAAAGCATGAAATCCACAACAGAAGGATGGGATTTAAAAAGTGCTCTATGTTGATCTACATAACATGAACAATTCCAGTTTTGTGTTTAGAAGATGCAAAGTGCTTTTTAAATATCCCATAGAAAATACCAATCAATAGTTTAAGAATACCCTATGTGTGGGCCTTATGCATGCATTCCATAAATGTATATGCAAGTAGTATTACACCATGCTTTGGGTTAATATTTCAATATGGTTATTTGTTAATATAGTTGCATGCAGTATTGTCATATGTGAGGTTTTGTGTTATTTGAACCTCCCCCTCAATATTTTTACAACTGCTGTGATTTAGCAGATATTAAGAAAATACCATTAGATACAATTATGTGTATGTGTTTACCTAAAAATCAAATTGATATTTTAAACTGACCTAAACCAGTCTCTTGCAACAAGGAATTTAGTCATTGCAGTTTAAAGAGATCAGCAAGAAATGAGCTTTGCTCATTGCTTTCTTTCATTGAGAAGTCTTATTCCATATCCAGTGGCTGTTCAGCATGAGCAATGCTCTCAGAGGTCAGCCCTGATCCGGTAACTGAATGCATGCACATGATCCGATCATGCAAAGTGCTGAACACTCCTGTGAAGTCTGCAGGATTTGAGTGTTCAGCAGCTTGATGGATCAGACTTACAGGTCATAAATATTCATAAAGCTTTGCAGAGGAGAGGGTTAGGAAAGCTGGGGTTAGGAAAGCATTTTTAACTGCATTAAATATATAAAATAGAAGAAAGACTCAACAACCTGGAATCAATTACCTGGAAGTGATAAGTCACTTCTAGAGAAAGAGGGGAGTAACAAGAAGGGGAAGCAGGATGGGGAGATGATGATAAACCATTGCAGCCCTTTCATTTGGTATCACATGCATACTGTACAGTCCTAATCCTGAAATGTCTTAGGTTCTCTTTTCTGCTGAAATTGCTAGTTGCAGTGCAAAACTGCTTCCTTACTTACTCCTGAGCAGTTGCACAGTTGTCGTGTTTCACCTTCTCTGAATTTACAGAAGGGGCAACCTCACCCACACGAATGGTCTGTGAGATGACAGAATTACTCTGCTCTCATATAGAGCCATCGCATGCAATGGCTGTTACTTCCCCTTCTTCCTTCCTTGCGCACCTGGGCAAGTCGGGGACGGAAGGAGACTGCGACTTGGTTGAGCTCCAAGGGAGCACTGAGAACAGGACCCAGATTTCCTGTCTGTCACTCACAGGCTCAATCTGCTACAGTTCAGCACCCTGCTTATTTATCCTACCTCGTGCCTGGTTACAAGTACAAGTAGATGCTTTTCCTCTTCAGGGTGTTAATATGCTCCAGCCTCCTCACAGGTTTCCTCTTGCTGTTACAGGCAAACACACATCCTTGCCACTGAATACGTAAGAAACACCATGAGGGGGTAAGACCAAAGCAAGATCTAATCCTGCCTTCTGTACTGACAGTGCTTGGCAGTAGGGGCTTAAGGAAGAAGGTAAAAAACCAGGATATTGAAGCATACACAGCAGTGTCCCCAGAATTACCAAGGACTACTTAGCATAAGCAAGCCTGTCCTATTTGTGTGGAGAGCTCAGTCACCAGCCGCTCTCCTGCACAAACCGGGCCTGACCTGGTGTCTAGCGGAGCAGGAGGAGGTGTGCCACCCTTCCCTTTGAGCCTAAGTCTGCTCTAGTCTTTCCCTTGCACAACACCTTGGTCAGCAGTCTGTGGTTAACTGGCTACAGACTATCTAAAACGGGAGAGAAAGATGGGATAATCTCCCAGGGTCTGCACAAGCTCTTTTGACAGGCTTTTCATCGCCTGGCCCCTGTGCGGCAGACCTGCTGTGCTTGGGATGAATTTGGAGGCCTGAGGATACCCTTGGGAGGCAGAGTTTAGCCCCAGTGATTTTTTTCTGGGTTTATGCAGGCAATTCTGCTGGTACCAGTAATGYTGGTGTGCACGTGTTAGCAGATGCATGCAGTTCTGAGCAGCGCATCCCGGGATAAATTGAGAGCTACCTACTTTGTCTGTTCTTTTTGCAGGGCTAGGAGTTACGTTAGATTTTAATGCCGGGTCCGAGTGATATCTAACAAAATTGCCACATTACTCATACACATTCTGGAGAAAAATAGGTTTAGTGAACTGTCATCCGTATTACGCGTGTCCATGGTCATTCTGACTCTGACAAGTCAAGCAGTGAAGTTTGTTGATTTGAGAGGCACAGAAATAAAGCTCTTGAACATCTAAATCCTCCGGATAAGCACTAATTATCCTACACCATAGCACAGAGGATATTCTAGAAGAACATTTGTGATGGCAGGGCATCAAGCAAAATCTAAGCACATATGCCTTTGCTTTACAGCCTCTTCTCAAAGCTGCCTCCTTTCTCTCTTATCACTTTTCCAGATTCAATTGCACTGCACCTTCTGCTCTGCCTTATCAATACAGGACTGTCATCACACATCGCTGTCAAAGCAAAAGAGCAAACTGTTGTCAGCAGATATGCATACAGCAAGCCCGCTTCAGCTAAAATGACATTCCCAGTCTCAGTCCTTGATATCCAGTCCTTAGGGAAACACTGCAGGACTCCGTTATGTGCTTGATAGATAAATAGGAATATATATTGACAATGAATTAAAAAAGCACTATTCAAAAATTCCTGGAGCTGTTTCAGCACCTCTGTTCTGTGGAAGGGGGTGACGGGTAAGCCTTTTATTTTAATGAGAATTGATTATTTTTATTTGACAAATTACACTTGGTGATTAGATGCAGTGATTAGACTATCTTACATGCAAGTTTCCTTTAAGTGGTTGCTCAAAATAACATACAGCTGCAAGAAACTTTAGATTTGTACTGGTGAAACTGCCTAATTCCCCCAGAGTTTCTTTCTCTGTGATTTGTGCATTTGGATTTTTCTTTTTGATACAGATAATTGGACTGATTTTTTTTTCTTTATGCTGCTTGTAGGAAATGTGCTGTTTTTCCCACTTTAACACATTCCAGTACATACCCTGTATGTTACATTCCTGACTGTGTACCAAAACATTCGCTGTTCAATTAAATTTTTTTCTTTCACTATTTAGCAATAATATCAGCAACTTATTAAAATAACAGCAACTGAAAATTAACTCCTGAAAATTTTCTATTCCTTTCTTTGACTAACACATTCACCTTGAACTAAACATGTTTGCACTACACCCAAATCGATTCCTTCATCATGAGGCAGTGCATTCTCCACCCTCACTCTGCCACCCAAATACCGTTTGCCATTCATCCAATCCAGCTAAACTAAGATTTTTTTTGTGGGGGGGGAAGCAGCTACAAATACTGATGGATTTGGATAAGGATTTGGTTTGCTATCATGGAGGTCACTGAGAGTTTTGCTACAGCTTGCCATAAGAGCAAAAAGGATCAAATCTTAGTCCCAGTCCTACAATCCGTATATAGACCAATCTTTTCTTTTCAGGGAAAATTTTCCCTTGAGCATGGTCTGCAGGCATTGATTCCTATGAAGTTTTTCTTTATTTGTAATAGAAATCTGCAGGCTTATTATCTTTTGAAATGATATAATTCACATACAGCATGTATGTGTGCCATACCAGGTAGATGCATAATAAAATAGTCTTTCCAAGAGATATTATTTGTATCTGCATTTTTTAAAACATATTGAAAACCTTATAATCGCATTTCAGGAAATGGTATTTGGTCCTCTATGCCAACAAGGCTATCCTGTATATTTTGTTGTTACTAATTAAAATAAAAATAAAAGCATAGCATTATTTTACAGAAAGAAAGATTAAAGTGCATAAGTACATAGACTGGTGCAGATCCTGCTACAAGCGCCTTTGTAGAAGACATACTCTTTCCAAGATCGGAGATAGCTGGTTTAAACAACAAAAATTTTAGTGCAAATTACTGCTTCTGCTTGCAACATTTGTCCTTCCGGTAAGTAAATGGTCTAATCCCATGAGACCTCCATGTACAATGTTCTTGTTACATCCCACGTAGTTTGCAACACTATGAGCCTGCAGAATTGGGCCCAGATTCAATCAAGGAACCTTCAGAAGCAAAGCTCTTGTTGACTGCCAACTAATAAATATAGTCAAAACAAAATGCATCCATTTTACATGCATTTATTTTCAGAGCTATCTTAAAGATGGACCTTGAGAAGACTTTTCAAGAAAGAAACCAAAGGATAGGGAATCCCTGTGGTAGCGAAAAGTGGCGTCAGCATAGTGCAATGAGCTACTAAGCAGATTCCTTGGATGCGTTGCTCACCATTCTAATGTGCAAGAACGATTATCTAGGTTTGTTCCTAATATATTTTTCTTTGTATAGCTGTGTGTATACATAGCGATATAGCTTGCATGGGATGAAGATTCTTCAGAAATGACTGCGTCATCTAGTTCAGGGCTTTGTCAGATTAGCTGCAATCCATTTCAATCGTTTGACTTTGAACCTATTTACAATATTTTGTGCTTTTGAACTTCTCCTTTTTGAGTCATGTCCAGGAGAATTCCCCCTACCGATCTACAGCCATGATCTTTTGGAAAACGTGGTCATTTTGAGATAAGTCATAGAAGAGTTCTCTAGTTCCTAATACAACTTAATCACTTTGTGGATATTTTTTATTACGGCTCTAGGTTAAAAGCTCTTAACAGAATGTCTAGATCACCCACATTGGCAGCTTGAAATAGTTCTGGTTGGTCCATCATAGACAGAGCAATTCGGAGTGCTGCCCAGATATTGCCTGATAGAGCAGGATGGGGAACCTGCTGTTGGTTCCTGCTCTTTCTTTGCAAACTGAGAGCAGTGAGAAAATTGCTGACAGCCTCTCTGCAGGGAAGAAGAAAAAAGAAACATGCAAGATAATATGCTTAAAGACTGGTGTAAAGCTTTCTAAAATACCATGCTAAAATCAAATACATTATTTTACAAGGCAGTTCATTGCAGTCTCTTTGTGTTATTCTTGTCTGATTTGCCTTAAACGAGTGGACAAACTGTTATTGCTTATTGTTTGTTAGAAAAAGGGCTTGTAGCAATGCAGAGCTCAGTCTATTCATACGTCTGGGGAAATTGTTCTTACTGCTGTATAGTTCCCCTTCATCTTAACTGTCACTTGGGACCCTTCTTATAGAGGCCTGGAATATCATCCTTGATTCCTGAGGGACGTATTAAAAGTGTCTTTCAGAGGATTAGATACTTGAAACAATTTAACTGAAGTTTCCCTCCTAAGGATGGACACTCAAATTTTCTTTCGGAAAAGTTCCTAAGCACAGGACTAACTTTAAGTGTGAGAATAATCCCACTGATTATAATAAGAGTACTTGCACTTAGAGCTAAAAAACTACTTAAGCAGCTTCCTGAATGAGAGATTCATCTGTTTTTAATAGAAATTATGTAGTTCCATTAAACAGAATGTGTGGATCTGACAAAAGTATCGTTGCTTTCTTAGTGGATTTGAGAAAAACATCATTGCTTTGTAAAATATCATTCAAAATTTTTGCAATAGTTGAGATGAAGACAAAAAATCAGAATATAGCCTCATAGATAACTCTAGCTAGAAAATGAGTTTTCACTTCGTAGATGTTTATATGATCCCTGACTTTTTTGTTTATACATTTTTGTAACTTACCTGTATGCTCCTAGGTTGATGCAACTTATCCCTAAATTGTATCTGGACCTAATGAAGCCAGGCTGTATTTCTAAAGCACGTGTATAGGCCTCAACAGCTTCTTCACTTCGATCCCCATTTGCCAAAGTTGCTCCAAGTCGGTTCCATAATGTATAGTCCTGGTGAGAAAATGAGAGTTTTCTACTGTAGGTGTCAAGCAGGGACATAATAGCTTTTTTTTTTTTTCCTCAAAGTAAGGAAGAGTGCAGAAAATAATAGTATCTTCTCCTAATTGACATGGAATGTGAAGGTCTGATTCATGATTATAGACAGCGCCATATAACGAGCACAATTAATCAGCACACAGCTAAAACTTGGACATGCATAAATCTGTTATAAATGGGACTGTCTTGTGATTAACATTTCTATTTCAGGTGTTAAAATTTTAATGGCTGAAGTGACATCTCATTAATATTGGCCTGTTCAAGAGAGGAGACAGAAAACAGCCTGTAAAACTAAACTCTTAAAAACATAAAAGCATAAAATTACCTCTGGCCGAACAGTTAAAGCAGCACTAAATGCATCTATTGCTCTGTTAAATTCTCCATTCAGGTGGAAAAGAACTCCAAGTCCTGTCTGCAAGTCAGGGTCTATCATATCACCATTCTGGTGAGCCGCCTCCAGGTACAAATCCTTTACTTCTTCAAGTAATGAGCTAGACAAGGGTGAAAAATAATATCAAGCTGCATCTTACCGTTCTTTGCAAATGTTGCAATATTGATTGCATAGCCAGAAATTAAAATCCTTGCACTGGATGTATCAGCAGTAATACACTCTTAAAATTTGAAAATAAGCTTCTTCACTATCAGTATGGCACAGATTTACTTTCAGCTGCTGTTGTAAACTCATTTGCAGAATATCAGAGTTTACCTATATGGTAAAGTCAAAGTGCAACTATGAATCCAGGCAAGATAACATAAAGGCTTATGAAAGCTATTAAAACTGGATGAGTTCCTAGATGTAAAAGGATTCGGGAGTAGCTAAAATAGTAATCATTCTCAAAAGGCACAGATAGAGTGACTAGCCAAGACCCCTGAGGAAAGATGACAAAATTTAAGGCTTCTGTTCCCACTACAGGCTTCATAAAATCTTCCCACTGACACCAGTTTTTGATGAGGCCAAAGCAGAATAACACACTTAGCAATTAAGCAAAACTTGCATATTTTATTTTTGCTTATTCTAAATGATCTTGTCAACCCAAGGCTTGTTAGTGATAAGGGTAAAATATAAGGCCTGTCTTCCGAATGACATGCCGTGAGATAATCCCAGCATTTTGGGTCTATGAATGGTGTTTATGCCTTTAGTGACTTTATTATGCATCTCACAATTCTGAGATACTTATTTATTGGTCTTATGAAAACATGAGGAAAGGCTGCCAACTCATGAATTGTTTTTGTTATTTAAAATGGCTGCCAGCTCCTATTACAGTATGCTAGGCTGAGGTCAGAAAAAATGACTACGCTGCCTCTTTGCTTAGAACTGAAATGGCTTTTAAACAAGCAGATGCTACTTCCCAATATTGCTAGTGAGACTGAAGCCATGGCCCACCGCAGAACAGCTATTCCTGGATTCCAGTGGCTAGGCTGGGATACAGGCAATATGGTGAATCATAGGAAGAGCAAACACACACAGAGCAGGATACAGGCATAGCACAGATTTGGAAGTGGAAGAAGAGTGAGGATGTGGGAACGCAGAGGCAGTGGACAAGCTAAGTGGGATCAGAGGAAAATGATGGGAGTTGAGGGGAAGCATCTCTTTTTTAGCTGTAATTCTTTTTAAATTCCAGGGGTGGTACAACATACAGCCAGCAGTTCCTAAACCAAATGTCCTGTGTTGGCTGCTGCTACCAACTGAGTCTTTGAGTTTCTGCCAAAGGGAACAGGCTGGACTTCTACAGGGTAAGGGCACAGCACATAAAATTGCTTCTAGTGATGTCATTAAAGTTTTCACCATCAGGATTTATGCTGCATTTACCTTTCATCTGATGTCTTAGACATTCTCCTGGTAAGTGCTGGGGACCCTTTTTTGCTTTTCACTATATACTTGTATTTTGGATTTTGCTTTATCCAGTTTCTTAGAGCTTGATAGGCCTCTTGTTGATGGCCAGTGTTAGTATAACTTACAGCGAGTGCCATCAGAGCTTTTAGGTTGTTTGGCTGTAGCTCCAAGCACCTAGGCAGAAAATAAAAATATTTT
This sequence comes from Apteryx rowi, assembly GCF_003343035.1. Taxonomy (NCBI): domain Eukaryota; kingdom Metazoa; phylum Chordata; class Aves; order Apterygiformes; family Apterygidae; genus Apteryx; species Apteryx rowi. The sequence goes on along the minus strand of NW_020447197.1, from coordinate 1,147,930 downwards.
GAGGGATTTTTTTAGCCACACACAACTCTTGAATTCTTCCAAAAATCACTCACACAGATAAGATCTACCCAGTCATGCTTTCAAAGAAGGGACTTGGTCTTATTTTTATGTGGTAAGTGTGTTACACACTCACATGCACTTGCATGCACACACTTGTGTGTAAGCACACACATACATAAACATATGTACACAGGTTTTATTCTCATCCTTTTGGTTGGGCAGATTCATTTTTATAGTAAACATGGGTAGATTCATTTTTATAGTATCTGCCCCGTACACGAAGAGCAGCTTTGTGTAAACTCAAGTTGAACAATTTAATTAAAGACTTTCAGCTATACGAAAAGGTATTTTGAAGACAAAATCTCTTCCATTCCTATTGATCTTCTCAGTCATGCTGAATTCTCAATTATTCTTTGATAAAGCTAGAGCCAGTCAACTCCAGTAGTCTTTCTCCAGCTATACACCGTTAACTGAGAACAGAATCTAGCCTATTTTGTGAATATTACTGTTGCTTGTTTTAAAACGGTGGGGATGAGCAAGCCCCAAATCAGACAATCCCTTGGATTCCTATCCAGGTAAACTAATAAGTTACATATAAATGAGTTATAGTAATTGAAGTATCCTTAGGCGAAATGACTTGATGGTTAAATTGCTAATGCAATTAAATTTGGAGAGGGTACTTTGTTCAAGTGGAAACATGAACACCCACTACAGTAAGGTAATAATAATACTGATAATTTGGAACTGACGTTTTACATACAAGCCTACCATGATCTTTACATCTCTATCAACCTAAAAATGTTCTCAGTTTAGTATTCAGCAGCTGAAAGGAGTTCATTCCAATTAAGAAACTTCTTGATTAAAGGACAGACGATGGAAAATATGCCAAGTGGCTAGAATATTGAAAAGGCACTTTATTTGCATTATGCCTAATTCATGTTTGTCAGGCCATGTAACTTTTGTGCATCTAATTAAATTTTTAGATTAAATATTGCATAGATTAAATACATAAATACAAATATTCGTGCCTCTGAAGTCACTGTGGAGATTTCTATACCTGTGTCAATGCTTTCCTTAGTTAAGTAAATGCTTGAAGTTACAAGGCAAGTGTGAGGTTAAATATACATAGGCTTCCATTACCTAATTACTGATCAGACCCCTTATTTAGCAATTATCTTCATCTACCTTTGGAGGGCGACAATGGCTGCCTGCTCATTTTCATTCTCTGCCTGCGTTATGCCCAGGAACTGCCAGGCCTGCAAAAATAATCATCACTGTATTATTTGTTATACGTACCCAAGTGCAAGCAGAGTTACAGACTAATACCACTGTTAAACAGTGGGGTGAATAAAGTAGCAGATCTGGCCAGCACTGGCTAAATATAGATTTCTATTGCAAGCATACCAACAGTACAAATCAGTGCCGTTTTTGAGTATCTTTGGGCTTCACAACATTCATAAGCAATGGATGCAAAGGCATCCTCTCAGTGTAAGAAGACATACTGGTTTCTCAAATGCGTTACTGTACATTTAAAGTGGATTCTGCTGTCACTAGACTTTTGCAGAAAATGATGAACAATTATTTTGTTGTACAGGTCTAAGGGATTCTAGAGGGTCTGAGAATTACCTCTGCTTTTCAAAATGCTGCTGCTTATTTTAGTGTAGCAATAGATTCAAAGAGATCTAGATACACATACTGTAAATATTTTTCAGGTTTCACAGAGAACAGACTTTAAATATACACCCATTGAAAACATCAGTATTGGAAACTGATGCAACTTTAAAAAATTTGTCAGCATTCTTGTTAAATCAAAGATGTTCATCTTTTCAGTAAGCGTTTAATAGATAGTTTGAAAACATCAGGAAAAGAATGAAAAGCTTGAAATATTGTCCATTTTGAAAGCTTTTAAATGAGAACTTGGAATTCCTACAGTTTCAAAAACAGAGTCTCATCATATTAAGAGCTCTCCTTAATTTATTTCAAGGCATATGCTATTCCAAAACCACCACTGCTGTTCAGTCTGTTTCATTCACTCATGACTATCACAGGTTTAGGCCATGAAACTATTCCATCGCTGCATGCTAAAGGGAGTCCCCTTTTGCTTTGTGAATAAAAGGCACAAGAGTGACTACCTCTGCATCATTGGGTTCTTGTAGGATGGCAGCCTCCAGGTATAAGATTGTAACTGGCAGGTCCCCTTCTTTCATTTTTTTCAGTCCTTCCTCAAAAGCACCAGGCCAGTCTTTGAAAGGATTTTCAGTATGAAAATAATAGCCCTGGAGAAGAGAGTTAATAGACCCATGATGAAGCGCTGTAGCAAGGAATGACAACTCTGTAAAATTAAATGACTCATTGTTTTCCACCTGGATGTAAAGATCCTTTGTTGTATGAAGAAGGAAGGAACTACTCTATGAAATTTAAATTTAAAATTTTTAAAAATCATTCACGTCAGGCAGCGTCACTGGACGTTTACATTACTCGTCTCTTTACTTTAGCTCTGAAGTTACACTTACTGATACTCATGTGTCAGGCTGTCCTGCTCCCATCAAAGCTAATGGCAACAACTCACACTGACTGCATGTGCTCAGTACACTGGATTTGATGGTGAAAAACATGCATCAGGGGGTTACCCTATGGGGCTTGTAACCTGATGTCTGTTCAGTCAGTATCCTGAAACCTTCAATTAACTTCCAAAATATAGAACAGTTTTGCAAGCCCCTGAATTTATTTTGGGATTCCTTTAAATTTTACTCAGTTGTGAGGTACTGATCCATTTTGGGCTGGATAAAGAGGTCCAGTCAGATATATCTGAAAAGGATGTGCTTTCAGACAATGTGTTTTTGGGGAAAGAAATCAATGCAAATGTTAGCCTAATAACGGCTGGCTCATAGGTCAAAATATCTATTAGGACAGCAAAGTTTCCTTTCTGCCACTGCAAAGTGAAGGGTGTACATTAATATCAACTACATAATATAAGTCAAATTAAAACATACAATAGAGGGAATGAAGGAGAGAGACAGACTCTCTATCGTTTTTATCCTTGGCAGTGTTTGAACTTTCCAGACCAGATTTTTTAGTAGTTGGTCCTCTTACTTAAGTGCCTATCTTCAAAAGTGCCCCGTATCCAGCAGTTTCCTTTGTGATCTTTATGGCCAAATTCAGTCAGAGAGAATGCAAGTCTAAATACATTCTCACTGTGGTAAAGTCTTTTAAATCCACCCTTCTCATAGGCACTTTTAAAGAGGCCGAACTCTTGGACAAAAGTTAGCTTCCATGTCTGGGAAGACTTTCCTGGGTTCCCTTGAATAGCTGAGTGGCTCATCTAAATATGGCAAGGATGTGCTGTATTAAAAAACTCTGTTACCTTCTCAATGGTTGAGATGGTGACTTGCCCTGGTGTTTCCTGGTTCTCTGAAATCCAGTTCCTGCGAGCCATTTCTTCCCATTCTGCTTGCATCTTATCCCAAAATTCTGTGTCTGACTAGAAGAAAAAGAGAAAAGAGGAAGAAAATCAACAATGAAACTTTAAAAACCTAGTAAGCTTTTAACTTATTTTTACCAGTGGTCTGATTCTAGCGAAGCAGTATTCATTCTATGAATAATCATACTGCCTGAAATACTACAGCACAAATTTGGAATTCTATATAACTAAATTTTGTCTCTTACATTGTTATGTGTTTCTTTAACATAAAGCCCTTTATCTCAGAGAGAGCATATGTTCTATGGGAAGTGGGATTTGCAGCAGCTTACACTGCATCTCATTGACTCTAACAGTAAATTGTTACATAAAATTTGAAGGAAATGAATGCTGTTAGTTCTCTTCCAAAAAAAAAAAAAGAGAGAAAAGAAATCAACTAAGCACACATGCTAAGGAATAACAACAGATAAAACAGTTTAAAAGACAACCAGTATCCCACTTTGGTAGACTCAGCATCATTTTCAACTATGTAAAAGAGAAATGACAAAGCATTAGTGCAAACAAGGCCTTTTGACAGAACGGAGAAATCCTAATATTGCATCATATACTGTATAATGGTGAGAGGAAGCTGTAAGAGCTCATAAATAGTACAGTACTGATAACGTTGAGCTCAAGGACAAAAGGGAAAAAATACATATAGGAAAGACACAGAAATAATGAAATAAGAATGAGATTTAGGACATGTATCAACCAGAATGAGGGAACCACTGTGTTTGCTAGAAAATGATGCCAAGAAGCAGAAACAGGCCAACAAAAACCAAGATGGGGGAATCCAAGTTCAGGTGCTATTTTTTCAGCCTCCATGTGTTGGCATAAGCACAGAAAAGTAGTTCTACAGAAGCATGTATGCTCAGCGCTCTGAGCCTTTGCAAAGGGCCTGCAAGGGGACGGCCAGGACTTCAGTGAACTGATGCCACTGAAGACATAGGTTCTCACCTTACTTATATCAAAGATACTTAACAGCACAAATAATTCCACTGAGGTTTAGACAGAACAATTTGAGAGAAAGATACTAATCAAAATGACTTAAAGGTATTAGAAACTGGTCCAGATAGTTTTGTCTGAATCTTCACTACAAGACTGATCACTCTGTGCTATTACTCCACCGCCCAGCATCATTTCAAGCACAAGAGCGTATCTGTGATTGCATGACTTGCCACAACCCTCCTTCTTAGGCGCTCAGGGAAAGGAAAGCACAGACCATTAACAGATCCAGAACGAGTTGGCAGTGAGAGTATCTGAGACTTCGTGTAAAGGGTTAGGAGGACTTTCACTCACAAACATTAGGTGCAATTGTTGTAAATCACAAAGCTGTTTAAAAACGGCAATGTGCACCCCCTCTCCAGGAACCCAACAAGCATTTCTCCTGTGCTCTTACTGTATCATCCGCCTGCTGATAGCCAGCACTTCCTTCTAGGACACTCCGACTTCTCTGTATTATTCAATTACGGGATATGTGAAGGTACCTGCTGTGTTCCTCTGTGACTCAGAAAACTACTGTGAATCATTCACTCCTGGAGAGGAGATTATACTCTTCTTTTCATAATAATGTGAGCAGAAGTGAGCAGCAGATAATAACTCTGTTGCACAACAGCTTCTGAGGTTTCAAAATTTGTTTTCATTCCAAATTTGAAGGAAATACAACCTTTTAAATAGTTCTGAGGTTGTAGTGAAACATCTATTTAGGGATTGAAAAGACCAGAATTATGATTCAGATTGCTCCCTTTTACTCTTATCAGCCATGACCAGAGGCATTTGAATCCCTCAGACGATATTGTCCAACAAATGTCTCCATGAATTATTTTGTATTCAGTGCAAGTCTGCACTGTGTTGAAAAAGGGTTATTTGACTGTGTTTTTACTAGGAGTAATTTTGAGATTCAGGATGAGGTCAAGGAGTGGAAATTTCCCTTTCCCACAGACTAATATAACTACTTAGAATTAATTAAAAATGCCTTTTTAAATGGAGTAACTCCTAGAACTAATGGATAAACATGTCCATTCTTTGATATTTATATTAGAATTTTTGCTTTCTTTTTTTTTCCTGCAAAAATTACTTATATGACCCACTGTCTGGGAAACATTAAATCACTTGCCTTCTATTTTTGCACATAATAAGTAAGCATATAATAATTTTTTTTAGGTCTTAAGATGAATGGGCCAAATTCTGCTGTTTAATTACATGTTTATAACTCATACAGAAGCTCACGGTGTGCATACCCTACTTAGAAGGTTAATTAATTACTACAGATTCAAGCAGCCATGCCTAACGTCTATTTATGGTGAGTCAAAAGTGGAGGGAAAATATAATGGGGAGACGACCAGCTTTGCTGTAAGGCCTATACTCAAGTGCTAGGACCCAACTGTTATTTTCTAACTATGACTAGAGATTTTCCTGTTTGGGCCAAATGAGGTTGAGTCCCATATGTGACTGCCAGGGAAGGAAGCGAGCCTTGCATAGACCTTGTGTGTAGTTCGTGTGGTTTTGGTTTTGCTTTTCGTCTTATGATAAACCCTCAAAGGTGTAGTTGTCATGGAAATGTGTGGAGGGCTGTTTCCCACAACTGAACCTGAACTGTTGATGGCCTTGATACCAAAGAGCAAAGGCTAGGGGAGTTCAGTGGTCTGACGTCTCCTTTTACGGTGTTGTGGAAGACCAAGCCCTTGACTCATAGATACTAATAAAAAGTGCGTTATAGCTTACTCATCTTCTTATTAATCAGAAGCTAGTGAAATTATGTCTCTCTTATCTACCTTACCAAGTTTATGGTGACTAATAGAATGTTTTTACCTTAGACAAATGTACAGTGCAGAATATTTAATTATTACGTAATACCAGCTAAAGCGTTGAGAAATCTCTATGGCATAACCCTGTGTTAAGTAACTCTTGTTTTCTCCTTCTTCTTCCTGTTGTTGGGTTTCAAGAGAACATTTGGGAATTTGTATTGGTTGAAACATAAGCTTATCTACATCCATACAGCATGCAGTCATAATGGAGGCATTTGGAAAAAAAGGAATACAGAAGCATATCATAGTATGCACTTTCTCTTGAAAATCTCTCAGAATTTCATCAGACTACGCTACCAGAGAAATAAATGTGTCTGTGATGCTGATACAAATAGGGTTGTATTCATACCTCTGTTTTCTGAAGGTGTGACATGGAAGATCCTATGTACTAGATCACAGGATCACAGGTACAGGATCTAGAAGCTCCGGTGTATGTCCAGTCACCTGACAGGATAGGACCTGCTGTGAAAGTCTGTAGTTGGGGACTGTACCTTTTCTCAGTGCAGGGACTGATTAGGAGAGACACTTCCAATGTGCAGAGGAGGACTGCAGGTTCTCTTCCAGTTTAGGACTCCTGCACCAGGTACAGCTTCCTAAATACATGTGGCATATGGGGTCCTGGCACCTGATAAGTAAGTTCCACACCTCTTACTGTGCCAGGATACGGGTTTCTGAAACTGGGAAGGCAAAGCTGCATTGAACAGCTGGGTCATGCTCAGTTACGGCACCTGATAAAATGCCATAATATTTCCATGACAATTAACAATGTTAATAGCAGAGCATTTTAATGTTCATGAAGAAGAGGACCATAAATGTCAGGCAGTCTTTGTTAAAGGGCTAAGTCTTTTTCAACTGACATTAGTGGCAGTTTTACCATTGACTTCAGGAGCAAGTGGCTTAAATTAATATTGAGTGCTTCTGAAAATCTGGCTCTGGGTCAAGACTCCTAGATCTAATTCTAACTCTTTTTGCGATGTGACTGGTGCCAATTACTTCATTTCAATGCTTCTGCTGTCTTAATGGTGATGAATTACTTTGGCCATACCAAAAGGTTTCAGAGCAGTTGAACACATTTAACACATTCTCGGATCATCTGTAGCATTTAAATGGAATGACAACCACGAAAAATGTTTCTTACCATCTGACTCCTTACATGCATAATATTCTGCCTTTTGTGGAAGAGGCTATTTTTACTCTTGTTAGCATTGAAAAATATGCTGAAACAGTTAAACAAAAGGGAGGCAAAATATTCCCAGGCTGTTTATTTCCTAGGATGCAATGAAGAGGGGGCACTTTCTGAATATTGATGGGTAATTTCTAAACTTACCTGTTGTTTTCATCATTTTTAGATTAGAATTTTGGCAGTCCTGTATTGCTAGAAATTAATTTGCAACGTTCCTTCTTGACCCATGCAGAAAAAACAAAGGTTCCATGGTTGTTTTATTTTTTCCCCCATGAATTACTGCATCAACATACTCTTTCATGTGAAAGACACAAAAAGAATTATATTTGTGTGCTAGCTACATAAAGTTTTCTTAGCTGGTATTTTCTCAAAACAAAATTTGAAGTATTCATCTTTAGTAAAGTTTAGATATAACAAATTTATATCAAGACAAAGATCCCCATTGTGATTTTATAGAGAATGCCAAGTAAGATGCATCCAAATGACTCAAGCTCTTAGGTCCAAATTTAAAATGTGATTTAGGCACTCTTGAGAAGATCCAACAGGGAGGTAGAAATAGTGAGACTGGAATATCATACTTATGGAAAGGATTCTAACAAATATTAATGTAAACCACAAAGCTGATGGTTTTGGACTATGTTTCCCTAAGCTAAAATAATTTAATCCTATCTTCCTCCCTCTATTGTCACGTAATTTAGCTGTAATATGTTCTGATGCTTCATAACAGTATATTATACTGCAGAGGGCTCATGTGACATTGCGTTGTATATAAAATGATGCCGAGATGGACGGCTTGAAGTTTCTTTTCTATAAACCTGCAAAATAGCGTGGCATATATGACCTAATCTCTACAGCAGGGAAATTTTTAATTTGGAGTTTTTGCACTGTCCTGGTTTCATTTTTATTTATTCTAACTCATTAGCAATTGGAGAGTGGAGGGTGAAGCAATCATTTTAACAGAATATAGCTAGAGATTTTTGTGGATCTGACTCCCTGCCGTGGCAATTTTTAAAAATTCAAAAATAACAATTGTAGAGGTAAAAACACAGCTAATTATTATAAAGATTATTTTAAAACATATTTGTTATGATACTTGGAAATCATGAAGATTTCAGGCTATTTGAGCTTTCCTCACATATAGAGCAAATGGACAATGCAACAATCAAATTTAGTTTCTAGCAGGACAGAAAAAATAGCCACGTCTGCAAGGACCCAATCATTGCAAATGAATCTGGACCCTCTCTAGTAATAAAGCTAAATTACTTACCTCTTTATTCTTTAAAGATTCCCCAATGGCATAAATATCTTTAAGCCTTCTTAAGAAAAAATTACCTCACAGATCTTCATTAATCTCAGGGTTTGACATCTTAAGACCATTCCCAAAGCTCTAAAGTGAATATTGGGTGGAGGATAGTTTGGCATCTTAATTTACTGAATTGTTAATTAATTCCTTTCAAAATAGGCCACAAAGAACCTGAGATTTGCTTCCTTTTCCTGATCAGTTTTCTGGCTAATCTTACCACTTGGAGCTTTCTCAATTGAAGAATATAACAGAAACATCCAAAGCCTAAAAGATGAATTTTTGAACTGTATCCATTCTCTTCTTAAGAAAGCACTAATCTTTCTGAGATGGGCTACAATTTATTTCAATCACTCTAGCTTTCTTACCACTGCATTTTGGCTAGGATGAAATTTCAATTCTTTTCATATGCAAATGAAAATAACTGCTCTATAAGGTCTTGAAGCATCCTTTCCTTTACATTTTAACTACCTGGTACAAGTTTCTATTTTAAGCAGAAGGAATTACTTAGACTGCCAGCTACACAGTTAGGGAAACATTTAATTAGATTCTTTTTAATAGCTGTTTTCCAGACTACATTAAAGCATCTTAATAATCTGTCTTTGTTGCCTCAGAGTGACCTTTTTAATGTGCAGGCTTGTTTTACAATATATTCCTCTCCTTACTTTACTCTGTAAAGAAATTCAGTAATGTCTTGTAATCTGTTATTAGCCTTAACATATTTTTCCTTCTGTTAAATGTCTAGGAACTTTGCATTACGCGTAGTTTCTGCCCATTGCAAGAGTACTGACACCACTTGCTTAACCACTAACTGTAATGCGGATAATGTTCATGATCAAATTCCCTGTGCCTGAATCACAGATTACAGCACAACGTGTCCTACCTTAAGGATCAGTCTGCAGTGCGATTAGGAACATCTAGAGAATTTTAAACAGTGGCAATCGGAAAGCAAGTCTCTCCTTTCCTGCCAGTAGCAAATGTATATGATGTGCAACGTCAAACCTATTGTGCATCACAAGCAGTTGTTTATAAAGAATCTATTTGACCAGGAAAATGGATGCACTCAAAAAATACAAGAGAAATGCATTCAGAGTACAGTTTATAAAACAGCTCACTTATTACTGATTGTGTTCATTTTAGCCTTGTAAGCCAAGACAAGAACTGTTTTACAAGTAGCAGGATTCTATGAAATAATGGTAGAAACCCCACAGTCTTACTTTATCACATTATGAACAAACCCTGCAAATTAATTTCTTAAATGAGGAGTTCCATTTCTAGTTAGAAGCCAGCATATGATTTGGGCCTACTTTTGTTTTCAGTAAACAAATATTCATCTAAAATAAATAATTCAACTGACAACACTAGAATTACAATAGTGTAAATCTCGAGTTAGAGCAGGATTAAGATACACCCACTAAAATTTATATCTAAACCCAAACTTCCCCAAAGTTTCTTAGATGTTTGGAAGCTAGTGAGGCTGCAGGACACACTAAAAATAATTATGTTTGAGGAGGCAATGTCACAGCTACATCCTTCCTATTAAAAAACTTATTTCAGTGGCTGTTGTGTACTTCAGCCTGGATTTTGTCCTCAGTGGGATGCAGCTGTCTTGGCTGTTTGTGGCGACGGGGTTACTGACTGAACCCCAGAGATGACAGTATGCTCAGGATCAGTGGTTGTATCTATATCTTTACTGGCTTCTGTCAAAAAAACTGTAAGCCACCTTGTCTCTAGACTCAGGATTTCAATTGGCAGTGGTGGTATAGAACAACACTTGAGAGGCTTTTTTTATGTTAGAAAAGTACAAGTTAGGGTAAAAACAGAATTGCAATAGGAGAACTAGCAGAATACCTGCACCTTTTTGAACTAAATCCATCTGTCTGGAAAAGAGAATACTTCTGTGCTTAACTTTATACCATTATAAAAATGCATTGGTGCATGGTTACTGCTGTAGATGCATTTACTCACCCATTAAAGCAAGCAATTATTCTGTTTATAAATGATTCTGAATTCCAGTTTCAATGTGGATGGAAAGACTTGGTGTGCCTCTGAGTTCAGATTCCAGTTCTGCCTATCCTGAGCTGAAATAACTGACTGTGCACATTCAGTCACAGGGAAAAAATTTTGTTCACTCACATACTGAGTTTGGAAGTACTTACATTTATGGGGAATTTTTCTTCACCCACTACAGCAAGACAAAATCTAGCTTATAGAATTGGTTCTGGCTCATCTCTATTTATAGCTAAGGTTCTATTTTTTGTTAAGGGAGAAACTGCTATTTTAAATGAGTAACTGCATGAAATGTATCTTTTTCTGTGCTTTGAATAATCTAGTTCCAGCTTTCTCTTCTACTTGTGCTGCAAGATGAATATGAAATCCATTGAACATTAGCTGAAAATGAAAAAAAAAACCCAAAGTAATACCTCAACAGCTGCCTTTGCTCTTTCGAATTCCTCCTCCAAAGAGTGATTTCTAGAGAGGAGAGGCCCTCCCCAGCGCTGCTCCTTAGTTGATCGTGCCTAAAAAAAAAAAGAAGAAAAGAATAAATCAGAAAAGGATTATACACCCTATTCCAAATTTCTGAGTTATTTCCTACCCTAATTCTCTAGAGCCCAAAGTGGCTCTCATCTTGGACAAAGCTAGCTCTGTCCCTGCATGAATTCCTCTGAACTGTCTCTCACGTTGTAGCAGATATCATTCCTTATGGTCAGCAGAGTAATTTATCTTCTCTAGAGTTTTCTTTTCCCTCAAAATTCAGATATGTCAAAGACAGCTAAAGAGCTATCCAAGAAAAGACAGTGCAGGAGTTGGTCTAAAAAGGGAATAGCTGGCTATTTTGTTAAAAATTTCACCTTGATTGTTTCTATTACTGCATTTTGACTGTGGCAATGCATTCCATTCACTATGCTCGAAGAAGAAAGCATCTCATTTTCCCTGTACATTTTGTGTTTCTCTTCCAGATTCTAGCTTGAGATCACATTGGAGAGCCAGATTTGTTATGAATTTCACTGGAGGGACAAATCATTCTTTTTTACAATCAGTAGCTCTCTTCTGTGCCTTACTTTCAGTCATTCCCATTGGAAGCACATAACCAGTTTCTCCCTACTCTTTTATTTAAAGCATTTTATTTACGCTTTTTGCACAAAAGGCACAGTACAAAACCAGTGTTCAGTGATGGCAGGGAAAAGCACAAAGTGGCCTAGCCTTGCGAAATACAGCTCTGCCTGCTAATCTCTTCCCTTCTGTTTGTCAGAGGTTAAACTCATTAGCCATTTGCCTGCCCATGGTCTCAATTGCATTAATTTATGTCATTATATTTCTGATGACTATACTTATAATATTCAATTACAATGAACCATATTCCTAAAAGGAATAATTTTTCTCACTTCAAATGCATTGGGCTGTATCTGCAAGTGTTGGAATGTGCCCTGTTGCACATTCCTAGGTGTTCATATAAATAACGTACGAGGCCTGGTCAGAACATGCATGTCTGGGTGTGCATACACTTTATTAAATTAGAAAGATGACATTCCTTTTTCAGTCTAGCCCTAAAGTGTCTGTTTTGTTCCTGAATCTTGAGGTTCTCAGGTAGACATTAATGAATGAAATGTATATTGGGTTGAGCAAACATAGGGTTAGTATAGAGCAGCACAGCACAAATTCTGTGGGAAGCGTTTGGTAAAGAGGGGCACCCTGTGCGTTGTTTTATGTTCTGTGCTGGCTTCTGGACTTGCAAAGTGGCATGAAACATAGGGTTTGAGGGAAGGTCCACACCGAGGAGGCAGGATATATTGCTTCTGTTTTCACGTCTACCACCAGTGTTCTATGTTGTTTGGCAAATGTATTTTTTTTTCTTTTGAAAAAGGCAGTAGGAGATTTCAGGTTGTCATTGAAAATGTGTTAAAAAGCAATCCCTGTACACAAACCCCATACTTTACTGATTAATAGAATTTAGGGCGGAAGAGATGACTGGTTCAAACAGTCAATTTGTCTGTATATCACACAACTGGATTTGTCACTCAGACATCTATACGAGCGAACTGACATTCCACAGAGAGTGAGCTGAGGTTGTCTGGAATATATGTCATTGAGAAAGGTGCCTGGATTTAATTTAAAATTATCAAGAGACCGTCATCTTATCACCTTGTTTGGAAATTTGTTTAATTGCCCTCCTTGCTTCCCTTATTACTTTTAACTTCTCTGGCCTCTGTTTCCAGCTATCAATTCTTGTTCTTTCTCCAGTAGTTTAAAGCACTTTTTAGTACCTGTTATTTTCTCTGTGCAAATATACTAATGACTGAAATCAGCTTTTAGTTGTCTTTTAATGACCTAAAGAAACTGAGACCTTAAATATCTCATTATGAGGCATTTTATTCAGATTTCAACCTTTTTTGTGGCATTTTTACTCACCCTCTTTAATTTTTATAGCCATTTTACAATACAGACAGCAAAAGTGAACACTGTATTCCAGTATCCATCTTGTCTATACTGTATACAGAAGTCTCCTGTATAGATACATATGATCTACTGATTTTGCATGTTTGTAGATGCTCTTCTTGTTACCGTATTGCACAGGGAGCTCATGTTGACATCCCTGTGTACTATGAGCCATAGATCCTTGCCAGAACTGCCTTCCAGCGTACTGTTGTATGTAGAGCCTGCATTCTCACTCCGAAATGCATGACTTTTCAAGTGACTGTATTAAAATATGTATTTATACAGGTGTCTCGATCACCAGGTCATTTTTATGTCTCCCTTGTGTACATTTTTTTCATTCAACTTTTGTGTCGTGCAAATTTTATCAGGAATGACTTATGTATTTATTGACATATCTACTTTCAGCTCACTAATATTGAAGGTCACAGTTTCTCTTTGGATTCACAGAAGAAACCCCCATATGATTATGATACCTGGCAAATCACTGTTCTTCTTGAGAACTTAAGTTAGCCAGTTTTAATTCATTTAACACTGCTTTATTCATACTGTATGGTGCTAATTTTAAAATCAGAATATGGTGTGCTAAGTCAAACATCTTGCAGAAGCTCACACAGCAACATTTATCAGCCGAACTTGTAATCTGATCGAAGAATGAATTTGAGTTTTCTTGACACAAAACTGTGTTGACAGACATTAATTATGTTCCTAGCCTTTTCGTTATTTATGAGTTGACTCTTGTAAAATGTTTGATTACCTCAACTTTTGAATCTTTCGTTTCCAGTGATTGTAATTTCCTTAGGTCAAAGACAATACTGTAAATCATTGTTTTCAGACTGATTAGTCTCTAGAAGGGGAGGGTGACCTCGCTGAGGCAGTGGAAGGGAAAAAGGCAAGAGGAGAAAGAAGCGCAGACGTCCTTTCCTCTGCCACCTGTTGGAGCACACACATTCTCCCCCCATAATCCCCACGCAAATACACCTTCTCCTCCATTAAATGCACACCTGCCTTCAGCCAGAGGGGAAAAAGATGTTATTGACAGAACCCCCATAAACTGCATTCACATACAGACAATGCAGAGTCATATTCTGAGTTGTGATATCCAGAAATGAAAGACCCCGCATATAACAGGCATGCTGCCTTTCACTAGTGCAGGAAGAGAGGGGATGGGAATGGAGTGCCAGCACTGAAGAACTTCGTCTCTCCAGCTGGTGATGGAGTGGGACTCTGCAGCCACATCTGCTAAGGGGAGCCCAAGGTGGGGTATGGGTCAGGGTGGAATGGGTATGTCGGAGGCATGGACAGTCTGCGTACGCTGCGGTTTGATATGCTCACCACTCTACAGCGGAGGTGCTGTAGCTGATCACTGGCTGCTGTCTTCAGGGACAAAATCTTCCATTCCAATGCATTTGCGCACACTTTCCTGCACTTGTTGTCTGCTTATGTGCTGTTGGACCTTAACTGTTGGTGAGAGGCTTAAATTGTAGTCTTAACTTTTGAGCAGGTTTTCAAATAATGAGCTAAATCTCTCCCTAGTAACTCCTCATTTTGTTAGAGTAATTGGCACATCCAAGAAGAGCTGGGCCCATTAGTCTTATTATAGCTATTTGGGAAAAGTGGAGAATAAATTATGCAGTCTAAATATTGCTGTGCGAAACTACAGTTTTCCAAGATTTACAAGCTTTGGGCTATATCTTGGCCTAAGAGTGTTGAGATATCAGAATTAGGTACATTTTTTTAGTATGGCAGGGTGTCTATATATGCACTCCAAGTGCACAATAAAATACCTAGAATACCTTGAGTGAGAGGCCCAAGTTTGAAATTGTATTTAGTGTGTGCAAACATGAACAGAATTTATGCATGCACAATTGAACATATTAAAAACATTATCTACCACTGCAGTTTGTAATTATCAAAGAGAAAATAAATCTTCAAGAAACCCCAAACACTCCAGGATATCTCAATGCCAATAAAACTGTAAAAAGGAACTTGCCAGGATGACCAATAACAGGAACAACAAAGACACTTGGCCAATACATTTTAAAAGTTAATATTGGGTAGCATATGCTGTGAGCAGAATATTGAGAAGGAAGAAGGCCACATTCAATGACAGCTACCTTGCTACTGCCCATTCCAGCCTTCAAATACATTTTTTCCTTATTAATTCAAAGCTTGCTTTTGTAATTTTGTATTGGTACAAATGCAGGTAAACACAGGATTTAGTTAAGAAGATTGCATGACTTTAATGACAATGGGAAAACTGGAACCACTTACTTAGCATTTCACTTTGAGGAACATAAAGCTACATGTCAAAGATGAATGATGAAGGTGATTGATTGTCTCAGAAACTGCTGATGGCAAACTGCAGCAAGTTTTACAAGGTGAAAGCTTTAGGGTATGGCAGGATCTGTTGCATATGTGAAGATTACCCTTAAATGAGGTAGACAAGATCTATAGAGGACAAAATATGGAAAATGTATGCTTTGATAAAAGCTTGAATGTGATTTCTTTTACAAGCAGGCTATTAAGAATTCTATCAAGACAGATGAGCCTGGTTGTTAGGAAGTGACAACTTTGACAGTTCAAGCATAAGCTGGTTGAAAATACTAAATTTCTTGGTAAACTCAAGAATAAGAAGGTGGTCTCAGAAGGTGGTCCTCAGGTCAATTGTTTGCACCGCTAATTAACAGTTCAACAATGTTTCATGACTTGAGTGGATCACAAGATTGAAAAAAGTGCTGCGTATGAGAAATGATAAAAGAAAACAAAACATAAAATATACCTGGCCAATAGGTAAGAATTTTATACTCCACTTCTGTTTCAAGTTGGTCAATTCAACTTAACATTTTTTTATCTTGATATACCAACCATTTTACAAAACAGTATGGAGTCTGAACTGACTGAACCTATACTGAATTAAAAATGGAGATTTTTGCTTATGCAGTTATTCTACTGGAAGATAAATAGGTAAGAGACCCTATAAAGTAGAGACATTATATAGATTTGCAATTGCTTTTACAGAATGCCACAACAATTAAATTCTGTGACTGTCCGCTTGATTTACACACATCTAGGTTGAACATAAACTTCCTGACATTTAGATTTACTAGGCTGAGGAATATCCTCCTAAAAAGGGTTTAGGGGTACCTAAAAATAAGCTGGACAAAGCATGTGAAAACATGGTGTCCATGGAAATGGACTGTACTATGAAATAGGTTTTTTTTCCATTACTAAGATGTATAAATCTACTGTACAGAAACAGAAGATTTCATGCATTAGAACAAGTGTTAGGACTTCCAAAGGGGAAAAAAAAATCCTGTTTGTAATGTAGAGACAGCAGGGAAGGAAAGGAGGATTATTCCCTAACCAAAACACAGGAATGAATCCTGAGAACTGGGTTCTATTTTCTATTTCTGCAAAACCTGCCACATGATCTCAGGAAAGACACTCAGAATATTGGTGTCTCATTCCTCCATTTTCAAAATGGGGCTATTAATTTCCATTAATTTCCTGATTTTCCATCTGACAGAAAAGTTTTGAAGTCCAGGCCTAAAAATAGTGGTGGAGGAGAAGAAAATTATTTTCAACTAAAACTGAATCCACCAAAAAACTTTCTCTCCCCCTTGCCAATGGCATTGACTGAACTTGAAATTGTTCAGTTAAGAAATAAAAAGCAGGATATGCCAGAAAAGAGGGTGTATAAGCAACCTGAACTATGTGAATGCAGATATAAATGTATGTTTGTACATACACATATCTGTATGTATGTGTGCGTATATATATATATATCACCATAAATCTTTAAATAATCACTTCTAGAAAGTCCTGTCCAATATACCATATGACACCAAAATTGGGAAAATCTACAAACCTTCAGCCTGCAGCCCACCATATTAGAGGTGCTTTTTTAGCAGGAGAAATTCATGTGACCACACTGCCACTCCACCTGTGGAGATGAACTGCTAATGAGCACTGGCCTAAGGATTCCTTCCTGTATTCCTTAGCAGTTTCCCAATTCTGGGGATTCCTGGTTGACCAAGAGACCTTGAGAAAATGTATCTAACAAGGAGAGGGAACCATTAGAGGTTAGAATTTCAGAACTGGAGGAAGGGAAAGAAGATGCAAATTCTAGTTTGAAGTCTTTCTCTCTGTACAGGAGGGTCACAGTTCACTGCAGCATTAAATACTGAATACTGAGATGCTGACACAGTTATTTCAGCTTCTAAAATCTTAATTGGGAAGCTGTGTGAAGATTCAGCTGTATGAGTCTTTTAACTGATGATCCTGAAAATATCCCTTAAATAGTTATTCCAGAATGTGAATAGTTAGCCAGTGGGACAGTTCCCATTTGCTTTTTTTATGTTCCTGAATCTGCTAAATTGTCTTACCTGTGTTGCAGGTGCTAGTTCTAAGTCTGATGTTGAATCAGAATCCAAGGCACTCTTGACATTAGTCAGCTCAGACTGTGATCTGTTTTCCGTGGACCTATAAATAATGCATTACATATTCATCATTGCGTGCTAAAAACACTGCCTTCTGTCTACCAGTTTCATAAGCATACACTGACTAATTGGGCTATTTTTTAGCTGAATTCTTTAACTTGCAGATGTCAAAAGTGCCTGCACCTTTCTCAGTATTCCCACTGCTATGCTTTTCAGTCCCGAGCAGACACTAGTCAATACAACAGAACAGAGTTGGGCCTGATTCACCAGTAGAGCCCTGGATGTCTATTGGTATGAAACTAGTATAATGGATTGAAGACTTTGCCTGTGCCACTATACTTCAATTTTTAGCAAAGGAGAATGAGGCACACAAACGTTAGGCAACATCACAAGACCATAACAGGAGTCAGTGTCTGAGAATCAATCACCATAATACCTGACTTCAACTTGGCTCATGCACTTCTTTGTGGCACAATATCCTAGTATTCTTCCTTCTTAGAAAATGAAACCCTGTAGAACAATCAGGTTAACTGACCAAAACTCTTGTGCAAAGCTCGAAGCTAGTGAAACACTCAGATAAAAGGCAGGGCAAAATACAGGCTCAGCATCAGTTGGTCAGAAAACTGGTTCAAGAGCATGACAATGCTAATGCTAGTTATGCTCATGAATAATGCAGTGAATGACTGTAGCTTACACACCAAGAAGGCAGCAGAATTAAGCAATGCATGAACTGTTCTGAAAGGCAAAGCCCAGTTCTTCCCTCATTTATACCATCTGCGACTTCAGCTGAACGTTGTGAGAGAGGTAGTATTTGGCTTGGATATTTTCTCGTGCCTCGTCCAGTAACTTCTGCCCTCTTGGTGTCAAAGAATTTGCACTGGACAGCCAGTGATGGACAAATCACTGCCAAGTACCTATTTTACCCATTTTACTCACATTTTTCTAGTTGTTTTTAGATCATTGTATCTGTCTGTAGAATTCTCACCACCATTTGTTTAGTAATTGCACATGCTACTTTTCAAATCTTTAAAAATTGCTGGGAAAATGTCATCTTATGGTGCACTTGCTTATAACATAGTCTAAAATGTCTGCCTGAACACTGTTAATGTAATCATAACAGATTTAATAACATTATGACTTGCCATAAAGCTATCATTTCTGTGAATTAAGCGAGCTGGACTAGAAATTTTTTTGTAAGGAAAGCAAAATGTTGTACCATAAAAGCTCTTTTGATGGAGCTCTGGATGATGATGTTCGTTCTGTAGATGGGTGGCCCTTGCTGCTCCTGTCTCCATGAAAATTCACCTCATCCCATTTCTCTAGCCGTGTCTGAACATGAACTGAAAAACAGGAAAAGAAGACATAAATCTGTTAAAGAATCTACTGCAGAGAATTTTCTCTCTTCTGTTAAATGTAGGTTGTAGAGGAAATTGTGAAGCTAAGTTTTGAAAGAATGTTTTAATCAAGGTCCAATCCACAAGAATGTTGTACAGCTTTCTAGCAGAAATGCTCTGAAAATACTTGAGAATTAGCATCATTTTTCTGAATCTAGATTTTAATGGCCATAAAATAAAGCATTCATAGTCAGAATATGACTGGAACTCTTGACTTAAAGCCAGTGATTTATATATAATTTATATCTGTTGATAAAATTATAATAGCTCTGTGATAATATTTGACATTTTTAATTTTCTAATTAAAAAAATTAGGTCAATTTGTAAAAATGTAGCTTCTTCTAGTGACTACCATGTAAAATGACTGTGTAGGCAACTGATATTATTCAGTCATATGTCTGCCTTGCTTTGCAAAAATCAGATGTTCAGCTCCTGTCTGAAAATAAAGTTCTCTAAAATAATTTCTGTGCTGATGAATGGAAATTTTGCTACCTTGATATAAATTATATTTACCTTGCAAATTTCTCACTTGAAATGCAAGTAATTCAGTTTGGATGTAACTGAATTAAATTCACCTTTTCCAAAGCTCATCTGTGGATCGTGCTTGGCAGGATACTGAGTTGTGCTGGCTTTTTTTTTTTTTTTTTCAGTCTGTATGAACATAGCTCTTCTGTCAAGAATAGAATTTTTTTTCTCTGGTATGTCTAGATAAAGCACTATATTACAAATACAATGTGTATTTTTGACATCTGCAGTTCTGAAAAGGACACCCAATGTGAGCTGCCTCTGATTTGGGTCCTATTCCAGCTTCTCATGATACCTCTATAGATTCTTCTACCATTTTATTGACCATGCTTAAATTCTTTTTTTGAGAGAATCCATTCAGGTGGCATGCAAATCCTTATATGCATGTTTAACTTAATAGCTATAATGACAAAGACATAGAAATGATGAAAGAAGATACATCTTCAGGAGAGAAGTGTGTTAAATTTGTAGTAAAATGTATCAAAAATAGTAAATAGATATTCTTCCCCAAGTATCCTTTACGTTATCCCCAACAGTAGAATTTTCAAGCTGTTGGCAAAATGTGCTTACAATGACAGTGGTTTACAATGTGGAACAAAGTTTACACTCCCTGCTAAAGTGTGATGAAATGAAAATTCTGGTCTTTCTTGTTATTTTGTGATAGTAACAAGGAGGAATTTGTGCTAAGCAAGGCTGGGTAGCACTGATAAAATAACTACACTCTTACCTAAATCTAGTGAAGACTTGTCTGAAACTCTAACAGTCTGGACTTTCTGCTCAGTATCCACTTTGATAAGGTCAGAATTGTCTGTCTTCTTTCTGTGGGTTGAAGCTTTTAAGCCTTCACCTCTTGATGCATTCTCTGATTTCTTTGCTTTGTTTTGGGTTTGTAAGACAGGTTCACTAAGATCCAAGAGATCCAAAGCTGTTGATAACACTTAGAGACAAAATGTTAGAATTCAATGTTGCTTTAATTCAAATAGCTTACATTTGTTAATCTATATTTTAATTGGAAAAGAAATTACTAAGTTAATATATCTGCATTTGACTATAGTAAGTGTTTATTTCCTGACTAAAGATGATGGCTAGCATATTCAAATATGACTAGTAATTTTAGGTGCTTAGCTTGATTCAGTTTAAAAAAACTTGATTTGCATAAAAGGCTTTCCCTCTGAAAATCAGGCTGTCTTAAGACATCTTCTTAGATACCGCAAATAACTAGTCACTTTTGAAACTCTTAGTCCACAGCTTTTCTTATGATGGGAGAGTTTCTGGTAAAACTGAGCTTGCAGATAAAGTATGATTTAGTCTTAATAGCTTATCAGGTAGTGGTAACAGCTGCTTAGGACACTACTGATGTACCACATGCCATTATGGAAAAAAATTGAGGAATGGACAGCTGTCTCTAACATTTCACATTCAAAAATGTTTTTCAGAGATGCTAAATTATGCTTATTTTCATTAAACAACCATTTTAAATATCTTTTAAAAAAAATCTTCCTGAAAAAAATAATGTTCTGAACTAATCTTTCTTGTCCTACTTATGCAACTCATCTTAGTGTCCTAGAACTATTCATTTATGGTAAAAATGATATGATATTTGTGTTCTCAGTGTTTCTGGACAAAGCTTAAAAGCTACAGAGCAGATTTGGATGCTTAGCTCTCGTCAGTTCATTGAGAGATTGGCCTCTTTTATGCTGCTCTAAAAATCATAGTCTAAAATGTGTTTTCTGTCGTTAATGTAAGAGAACTGTATATAGAAGCAGACTCCACCACAAATACTGGAACATGTTGCTGGACAAAACAAATTGCAGAGTTAATGCAAATTAATCTTTCCATAGTTAAGAAAAGAACTGGAGAAAGCAAGACCTAAGTAGCGTTTGCCCATGGGTTAAAAGGTGGCAAAGAGCAATACATGTCACGATTTTCTGGAGAGTGTCTGTATGAGAGGCAGAAAATACATGAAAGGCGAGGAAGAAGCAGTCATGCTAGAAAAGCTGCAAACACGGTCAGACCTAGTGCTCCGAAAATGATCCTTAGAAGGAGAGAGCTGTGAGTCTACAGCCTGACTGGAAGGGGCTTGAGATTGTGACAGCAAAGACTTTTGCTGTATTGAAAGAAACACGACATTAAATATTTTTATAATTAACAGGACATGCCCAAGAAATAACAAAAGACTCTAGCACAGAAGACTATAACATAATTTTCTCTTCCTGGAAACAGTCTGAATTGCCCCAAATTTGCCTAGGTTTAGGTCAAAAAGGAATAACAGTATGCTTAGTAATTGTTTCTACTGTTGTTGCTTGTTGCTTTTTGTCTTTTGGGGGATAAACATTGACAGATACGGTAATAAATTCTATTGATATCTCTATTATAGGACTATATCAGTATATAAGGCATGCTTCAGTCTGATTTTTTCATTTGCTAGTTGTTTAAAAAGTAACATTTAAAATGATTTAGCTCATAAAACATAGCAAAACTCCTTTCCTTTTTTATCAGCCTATAGGGTGGGTGTTTTTGACGGATCATTTTGTATAATCACTTGCAGTGCTTTATCTGTGTTCTTGGTAAATCACTGAACTTCACCAATCTTCATAGAACAACAAAGTTTAATTTTGTTATTAAAAATTTGATTAACCACCCCCAAATCTGATAGATATTCAAGGCAGGTATAGGAGCTACAGATACTTAAATTTTTTTACAATGAATACAAGTCTTAAATGACCTGAAGTATTTATATTCATCCCTGTAGTATCTTTAGTTAAATCAAAAGAAAAATAGTATTTACAATTCTTCATTTAATTCAATGTTCCACTTTTTGTTATTAAAACCTGCATTTTGCTTGAGACGCATATTAATTAGATGGGAAGATAATCATACCACTGATAATTATTCATTTTAAAAATTTGCATCTATATAGATTTTAATTAAATGGCTTCTAACAAGTCAAGTTTTATGAGATAGCCATAGAACATAACAGTGCTATTACCTATATTGTTTCTCAGTTGACCAGCTCAACTGCTTTGATTACCTTGGCACAAACGCTCAACAGAGGAGGCCAATTTCTAAAAACACTTCTAAAAGACAATATACCTTTCTGAATTCAGAATGCATTCAGGATTCTCTCTTCCTTTTTATTTCTGTTCTACTATCTCACCAAATCACAAAGCAGCTAAGAAATTTGTTAGATCTTTTCGCGATTAAAACCTCTGAAACCAGCAATAAATGTATTCTTTTCAGTGGGGAAAGGAATGTAGCCTGGATAAATTCTTTTGATAGCTATTCTCCGTCCCCTGACATCTCGTCCAATTTTTCATTAAAGCAAATCTTTCTAAAATAAGGAATGAGTCCAGTTAAAAATTGACCTAAATGTAGCTTACCCATGGGTTAAAATTTTGTGAAAACAACAGACTGAGGATTTGCTGAGCTGGTATGTTCTCCCTGTTGAACTTCAACAGGTTCCCTTTTTCTCAGCACTGGAGATCTGCTAGAAAACATGTGATTTGGATCTCAACAGATCTGCATTCAAAGATAATGAACAAAGTTTTTCTAGTAATAGATTAGTCAAGTCATAATTTAAGACCAGCTTGTAATTTTGTGAAAATAGTAACAAATCTTTTTAAGAGACCAAAAGAAATCACTTGACAAAAAGTACCAGAACTAAGATGAAACTGAAATTATTTCTCCTTATTGAGGGATAATAAAGAATTTTGGTTACCTGCTGTATTTGATGTTACAGGCCTTGCAACAGCTTCTGGTTTAGTTTCACAGAGAAAGTCATCAATGGAGGGGCTCAGAAGGGGTCTACTTTCTTGTTGCTCATTCACCAGCTAGCAACAAAAAATTACAGAGTCAAAGAGCATTGTTGGGATGCAGAATTTAAAGCAATATTTAAAAAAATAAAACATTTTCTTACAATATGATGTGCTTTATTTTTGGTTGTGTGAGAGAGTAAGATGTTGCATCAATTAGGAGATGTACAAATAGCT
The DNA here is from genome assembly GCF_003343035.1 of Apteryx rowi. Taxonomy (NCBI): domain Eukaryota; kingdom Metazoa; phylum Chordata; class Aves; order Apterygiformes; family Apterygidae; genus Apteryx; species Apteryx rowi. Next base: position 1,124,399 of record NW_020447197.1, on the reverse strand, counting down.
CTGTGCTCAAAATTAAAAACTTCAGTTGCTCTTTTTGGGCAAAATTATATTCCAATTTTACAAACTGCACAAAAATAAAGCAGCAAGGCGGTTCTTCTATAGCATATATATAGTATTGCTTATGGGCTAAAATATTCAAGGCCTGATATAATTCCCTTCAAATCAATGGGTGAAGTTGGCCTTCTCTATCACCAAGAGACTAAGCAGGGCTTTTTTTAGTATTTGGAAGTACTCATTTTTTCACCTGTAACATACTCCTCCACAGAACTTCCACAGCACCCTTTCATCCAGAAAATGTGCATTAGCCCATTAAACAATAACCCGCTGAGACATAAGACACTTCTCTGCAATGCAAAGACATATGAATGACAGTGGATGGACCCTGGTGAATTCATGAACTTCCTGGATGAGTTCTGACTGTGTGAAGACTTTGTATTTATGAGCAGTTTTCCTTTTCATTGTAATTGCATGAATGTGTTGATTTTCTGCTACCTAAAAGGAATCTCTACATTACAGGCTATTATTTCACATATCAGGGATTAAAAAGACAAAACAGCAAAATAGTCTCCAAAATGAAAGTACCTTCTCTGCAATCTATCCCTGTTTGTTTGGAGGATCAAGGCCTAAGCTGACATTGCTGGATGATATCTGATGGTGTGGCCTGCATTTACTCTATCTTTAGTAATGGGAAAACGTGTTTTCCCTCCTTCTGTTTCTTTTATCTGGAACTCTTTCAGCTTTACTTTTATCTTCTCTCCTCTCCTCCTCCTCTCACTTCCCTTCTCTCTGCTTTTCCTCTGCTGAATTTTCAAAATTTTCTCTCAGTTGAACTTTTAAATTTAGGATGCTGGCAAAACTCATCTTCATTTGACCTCTGTTAATAGGCATTTAGCTATGCCAGGGTTGCCTCTAAACATATTACAGCAAAAGAGATTACATTCAGTGATGTTAGGCACTTGTTTTTTGTGTTACAAAGTCCCTAGTAAATAGTGGAGCTGTTGAAATAAAAAGGAGCATGTACATTATTTTGGTGTGTCAAACATTTATGCTGGTACCTAAAGCCAGCTGATTATATAATACGTGCAGTCATTCAGAGGCCTAGAACTTTATATTTTTGCACTGAAATAGCAATTTACATGAGTAACATGGAAGACAGATGAGTGATTGCTTGCCCAACTGTGTGTAGCGGAACGTGCAAATGGGGGCACTTCCTTCAGAAACCTGGCAGTGATGCAGCTTCCCAAACTCAAATTCTGCATATGCTGAAACCAGAATGCGGATGCACATTACAAAGGAATTAATCATGTGGTTTTTTAACTCTTTCCAAATTAATCACTCAGCCTCATGTCTCATTCAAAACCCAGAAGTTACTTGCTAAATTTGGTACATCTCAATGTTTGATTGGAAATTGTGTTTCTACCAGCGGCACACCTTTGATTTGCATTAAAGGTGGCTCTGCTTGCCCACATTATCTCCAGAGGTATACTTTTATCTAATATTGATATTTAAGACTTATGAGGACCTAGTATGTCTCTGCATACTCCACGTATGTATTTTTCTAACTACAATTTGGTGATAGTATTTTAATCATTTCTATCGGTGAAAAAAACGAAGGTGGACGCCTAGCTAATCATTATCCAAATTACTCTTAATAGTTTAAATGTTCTTTCTCTGTGATCAGCTTCATAAATCAGCCAAAATTACACCAATACATTCTCCCTCTTGCATTTACTCATCATATTGTAGGAACTAGCATCAGTGACAGCTGCTGGACTTTTGCAATGGTGAAGTTACGTATCTTGGTGAACATAACATCCAGCAGAAAGATTGTGAAAGCCACTAGATCAGCTGGATCTTCAGTGATTTATTTTGTGATATTAAAGAAAAGTCCTCTGCCATTTGGGAGGAATAAAAGCAGAGGTTTTATAGGAATCATTGTAAATATAAAAACTTCATAGGAAATACTACTGTTGTTTCTGTATCTTTAAGGGTGCTATAGGAGAGATTATCGTGTAGGATTTGGATGCTTCTCAAGTTTCCCATTACATTCCATGGGACTTTTCTTTAATAAGAAAGAATGGGGGGAGAAGGGAGGGAAGAAGGATTAAGAGAACCAAAACAGCCAAGTTCACTAATTGGAGACAGCAAAGAATAGAAGATCTGAAGACCAACTGGAGAGGCAGTTTATTGCAAATCTCTTGGGAGGGTGAGAGGATAAACTCTGGGAGGAGCAGCAGTGATGCTGAGGATCAGAATCATGGATGGGGAAAGGACTATAATCCAAATAGATCTGAATTTCTCCAAGGTTCATCTGTAATATTAAGTAGTAGATATCTGGCAAATATTTCTTTTTCTCACAGCTGGCTGCCACCTCCCCAGTCATTTCTTTATTATGTTGTTTATGTAAGGAAGATCTGGTCAGCAAGAGGCCTTCATTAGTTTGGTACTGGTCGTGCATTGCTCACAGTCCCTTGATAAACTTTTGCCATCAAACTGGAAGATTGATGGCGTTTTCCACTTCTTCATTATAAGTTTTGCCAGCAAATACCAAGATTTAATTTTCACTAAGTTGTTTCATCTTTCTGCTGCATTTGCATCATTTTTGTTTAATTAGAAAACAAATAGATTGTCTCTGGCCCACTCACTCTGTGAATATACCCACTAAACTTCTCGGAGATGGGCCACGCAGATGATGAGATGAATAGAGAGCCCGTTACACAGGGAGACTGAAACACATGGACTTGTTTAAGCTAACAAAATGAAGACTGAGTAGGAATATAATTCTTCTTCACGTATACATAAAAGGACAGCAGAGGTTAAACGACACTTCAGAAAAACTTTTTTAACTATTGAAGAAGGCTGGCACAGGAACAAAATTATATAAACTGGCCATGAATAGATTCCAATTCTCTGCACTATGCTCCCCGACTAACAACTCAAAGTTGTAGGAATGTCTTAGTATAAGGATTATTCCTGGGAAAAATAATCTGCTTTCAACTGAAATATCTGGGGCAAAACAGATAAAAATTACATCAAGTAAAAAATAGATCAAGTCTACTAATTCTTAGTAAATACCACCTGCATATGTATAGCAATATGACATACTAGATACATATTTTTGACATGAAGCAGGCATTTCACAACATATCAGACCTCGGAGAGTTTAAAGAATGCCACAAGCTGATCTTTTTGGTGTAGGTAAGCGGGCAGCGGGGCAGGTTTCTGGCTGCGGTGCGTACGCGATGCCATGCGGGGAGCCCTCCGCCTCACGCTTCGAATGCCATTTCACTGCCTCATACTTTGGGACAAATTTATCCCTGCTTTAACTCCACTTAAGTTATTAGAGCTATATCAGGCATGAATTTGGAGCAGCGTTATAAAACATTCATGAGATGAAAACTATTATCTATATTAAAGCAATAATTTATGGTTCTCAAGCACCTTTCAGGATGAATATCGGAGAACGCTTTAAAACATTCATGAATCAAGGCTGGCACCGCTGCACGGCTGCGCAGCATCACCGTGGCGGACCAGAGGAGCGTGGGGAGCTGCAGAGAGCCGCGCAGCATCGCGCGGGGCTGGGGGACGCGGGCGCCATCGCCGCACGGCGCCGGTGCGCGCAATATTGCCGAGCTGGGCAGGCCGCGTCTGAGAAATTATTGGCCTCCGAATACTAAATTTAGCTGGGGAGTGCCATAAGTTCTCATAATGTCTCTAAGAACTTAATTTTTCTTTATAAATCCATTTTAATTAAAATACACTCCTTTAACGGAAGGATAGTGAAAATTTTATAGGGGGTGATACTCACTGCTGCTAATACATCTGCAAAGTCTCAACGATAATATAAAAGCCATCCTTTCAGATTCAAATGAATTTTTGTAGCTGGTTTCTGCTATTGTCTTATGTAGCTGCCCTTTGCCACCAGGCAGTGCGACAGAAAACGGCGCTGCGTCTCGCCTAAGCGGTGCTGTCGTACTCTTCCGTCCCTAGAAGCGTAACTGCGGATTTGGGTGCTTTGGGAGAGACGCTGGCTGTTAAGAAATGTCCCCTGGAGGCGGATGACAACCCCGCTGCTTAGATATCCTCGAAAGGAGGAGGGTTTGGCCGAGCCCTGAGGGAAGGGCCGGGCATCAGCCCCGCAGCAAGGGTGGCAGCGGCAGTGCCCTGGCGCAGCTCCCCCTCAGCGCCCCACGGGCGGCCCCACAGCTGCTCGCTGCTCCCCGTGCCCCGTGCCCCGTGCCCCGTGCCCCCTGCCCCGGCGGGGCCCGTCCCCAGCTGTGTGCATTTACCTCTACGAGGGCTTATTACCTGTCACCCTAGGGGCTGTACTGCTGGGCTCTCCCTTCTCCAGTGCTGGGGTGAGCCATGGCCTTGGGGGCTGCTGCTGTGGAGGGAGGTGTCTCTCTGTGGTTTCCCCCTCTGGTGCTTGGCCTGAGGGGGGCACAGGGCTGCTGGGGTAGGTGCCAGCCTGAGGGAAGGGGCTGGAGTGACTGGTTTGGGGTCAAAAATCAAGCTGTGGGTGTGCTGGGGCAGAAGGGGAGGCCCTGCTGTGGAAGAGGAGCAGCGGTGGTTGGGAGAGGGGGTTTTCTTCCCTTTAGCCAGCGCCCAGCCTGGCTGTGGCTTCCCCTGGTCACCTGCCCAGCACCTCTCTCCTCCCCCCTGCAGTCACCATGGCCATGTTGTCCCCCTGCAGGAGCACCTTGCGTGGCCAAGCCCCTCCTGGTGACCTGTTGGGCCTGTCCCTAGGGCCTCTCCTTGGCTGGCTCAGGGCCCTGGGGCTGCTCCTGGGGCTGTGGTGGCAGCTCTGCCCTCCCCCAGAAACTGGGTTTCTGCTCAGCCCTGAGGCCTTTGCTTTGTGGTTTTAACACAGGTGCCTCTTGTGGTGCTGCTTTTAGTGTTTGCGTTTCCCTGTGTGAGGGAGAATGTGAGACCCTGCAGGTATTAAGCAGCCAGTATGGCTTCATTTCTGCTTTGTTCGTAATGTACAATTTGCATGGTAATAAGAGAGTGATGGAGCATCTAGGCAGTAGCCTGACTTTAAAAAAAAAAAAAAATGTGTTGGCAAGGCTCTGCTGTGAAGTGTTTGCACAGAGGAACTCGGGCTGTTAGGTGCTGGAGCGTCCCTGGTGCTCGGGCAATGGGTCGAGAAGAGCAGCTCCTTAGTGAGTGTCGCAGCTGCAGTTTGTTGTGTTTGGCCTCAACAACTGGCCTTGCTCGTGGCTACAGGCGTTTTGCCCGCTTGCTGTTCCTCCAGCACTGGGGTTATGCCATGGCGAATACCAGGAGATGCTGAAGCTGCGAGTAAGGTATGGTCCTGACATCACCTTCTTAAATCCTCTCTTATTCTATTCCTGACTCTTGGTCTGTTTGCAGTGCAGAATACATACTGCTTTTTCTTTTTTTTCTTTTTTTATATTTTAAATGTTAGTAGGGCATTACATAATAGCTTTTAAGCTACATGACTTGGAAGCTATATTGGGGGGGGTTCAGTCAGACACAGGCAGCTAATTAGCACCTATGTTTTGAGCACATAGTGAACTAGTTCTCTAAAATTAAGTGCCTAAATTCTTTCCATTGTCAATACGGAGAGGTAGATGCTTATAAAAGTGTCTCTAGAGGGAGATCCTGTCTGCCTAATTTAGGCTCTCCCTGAGGAGGCTTTCAAAGGCACCTAGCTTTCCCATTGACTATATGTGGAACTTATTTTAGTAAGGCTGGTTCAGCTGGCACCTAAAATTTAGATGTAATTAGGCATGAAAGCCAGGCTGGATTGGATTCCACCCATTTTATCACCTGAAGCTGATTGAGCTACTCAAGGAATTAATTCAGGAAGCCCCACACTGCTATTGGGTCATCCATTTGTGATTTATTGAGTAGTAAGGCTGCTCCAGGGCACTGGTTCTGGGGCTGCACCTCTGCCCAGCAGTGTGCTGGTGTGAACAGCTATGTGGTTGGGCTACTAACTGGATCAGTCACTTGATCCAACTTAAAAAGCTCATAGTGTAGTAATGAATTGTCAGCATGGGAGAAAGCAGGAACTTGTTAACTCAGATTTTCTAGTGAAGAAATTGCATCTTTGAACCCTGCTCCGAGGAGCTTTTCTGTGGCTAGTATGAGACAAAGACAAGCAGGTAAGTTAATTGGTTTAACTGGTTTGTCAGTGCTGCACTGCTCTTCTGAATTGGAGGTATCTCCTAAAGCATGAATTAACTTCAATCAGTAACTGATTTGTATGATATATAGCAATGTTTTCTTGATAGATAGCTTCTCCATACGTATCTGGCACACACTGTGAATTCATTTCCACTAACTAGCTATTTCTGGAGACTGATAAATGGGAATCACAACCACAGACTGAGGTTCTTGTTCTATAAAATATAACTACTTCTAGATATGCTAGCCTTCCAGGCCCATCTATGGGTTGTTATCTTGGCAGGATAAGAATTGGAATACCTTCCTTTCTGCTCACTGAGGTAGGCTTGGAAAAGGAACTTCTTTAAAAAAAACCCAACCAAACAAAAACCCCACTAATCTAGTGCTAAAGCTCAGATTGCATGAGGTATGTTTTTCTCACCCACTTTTCTAATAGGTCTATAAGTATTTCATAGTTAACCCCCCCATTATTGGCTGCTGTTTAGTGTGATCACTGCTTGACCTTTTTGCATCCTTCCTGTGCCAGGGTCATAATTCTTTTCTATCACTCTAATATGAATTTATGTCCAAACAAAACTGGCATGCCAGCCAAATATTTGGTTCTCATGAGAACAGAGAATCAATATACAGGGCATACAGTATAAGTGACTTTCACCCAATATGACTTATGGGAAGCTCTAAAACTGAGACAACTCATTTCACTCTCCTGCAAAGAGCAGTATGGTGTTGCTGCATCTGTGAAGACTGGTCTCCAGTGGCAGGTGGTAACTGGTACTTTGTTGCTAAGTGGCAGGAGGTGTGTGTAGTGTCCTATGAATCAGAGGTGACAATATCATCCCTAAAATCACACAAGGTAAGTGATCCCCTGAGGCTTAATGTTAACAACTGACCAATTACTTGTGTGAAGGCAGAGAAGTTGAGGGAAGATTACTATAGACACTATATTGGATATCTAAATTCAGCTGTGTTGTTTAAAACCTATGCTTGTCACCTAAGTCAAGCTTAAATGATAATGTGCTTATGTTGCATCTCCATTAATGGTAATTGCACTGATTGGTGAGAACTATTGCCATGATTGCTGTGTCACAGTTGCATCCCATCTCTGTAACTGCAGATTAGTGTGAAGCTGTGATGGGCAACTTAATATCTCACAGTTCACCAACTCTTCCCCCCTGTTGCTCTTGGTCTCCCTATGGAAACTAAAAGGGAGCAGTACCCCAACACAGAAACTGCAGTTGTATCTGGCTCCTGCATTTTGGCCTCATTCCAGCAGAGCACTTAAGCATGTCCTGCAAAACTCAAGGTTAAGCATATGCTTAAGTGCCTTGCTGGATCAGAGCCATAGGAGAAGTTGCTCTTGCTGTCACATTTTGACAAAGCAGTGACTGACAGTCTGGCCTTTACTAGTCATATGAAAGCATGACTTACTGTAAGTCTGTCTTTTGCATTAACATCTACATGTTTTACACACATTTGAATTAAAAGCTGTTTATCAAAAGTCAGGAGATGTGCCTCCTGCCTTTTTTCTTCCCCTCTCTCCCCTCCCCTAACGCAGTCATATATTACCTCTGTGGTGTCACCATGTGGATTTTGTCTTAGCCTCACCCCTTCCCCTTATCTAAACTGGAGAATTAACCTACAAGGGTGTTCAAAGACAAAATTAACTAAGCCTTGAGAATGCTTAGATATCCTTGAAGTAATATAGTCACTAAGAAATGACAAAATAAGTCATTTCTGTAATACTAATAAAGTAGTTTATGAAAATACCTAGTCTCCTAAATACCTAGTCTCCTAAAATGGCCTACTAGTTAACTGAATGATTAATAAATTTCATGCTTAAGCTGAGTAAATGCAGGTTGGGACAGTCTTGCCGAATGGGAAGGCTACAGAATCCAGTATTATCTGTTGAGAAAGCCCTGAACTGGAGTAGCTTATACTGAGGGAGACCTGGAGGGTCAGAAACCTCATGATAGTACCCACAGAGGACAAGTGGTTACTCATGTGGATAGATTCTAGTTTCTGCATCATTCATTGTGTGGAAACTCCCACTGAAGAGGAAGTCCAACTTGGGGAACCACAGTTCTCAGATGCTTTTAAGTAAGGTTCAGAGGATGAAAACTAGAGGAGTCCTTTTCTCACTCATGTTGTGTATACTCTTTATAATCTTATCACATCTCTAGGGCCACTGTAGTTATTTCTCATAAAATAGTAAAAAATCATTTAATGCTTTTAGAACTTGCTAATACTTTTCATCTTCTGAAAGTAAAGATGACAATCAGCACACAGAACTGAGTTGCATGTAAAATGCTGTGTGAACTGCCAGTGATCCATAGATAAATCTGAGAATTTCTGCACTGGTGGATTATATATAGCTTTATGTACTATTTTGAGAATGGTTCATAATCAAATGGCAATTTAGAGGAAAGATGCGCTAGTGCTGCTTATTTTTAAGCCCAGATTTTCATGCTATAGCAGCGTGAAGACTGTAAAGATGGAGAAGAATTAAAGTGTCAAAAATACCATGGCTTATCACAAAATGTCCCTTTTGTAAAGCTCATGTCATTCCTACTAATTTGCAGCTGTGCTGAAAATGCCCTGTGCCAACTTCCCAGGCAACAAAAGTCGTCTTACTGTACCCTTGCTGTACTTCTGTACATAGGCTGTAACTTCTTTCAAATTGCCTTGATTCTCCTGTCCTTTCTGTGGGTTTTCTTTCAAAGCACAGTATATCTAGAATAAGGCTGTGGGGTTTTTTGGATGCATTACTGTGGGCAGTCATAGGAGCAAGTCACAACTTCCCGCTAAGTTATACAGCCTTTCTCCGTAGGGTTATGTCACTGCATGTGTGTTTGCTTTGAAATGTTTTTGCAGCTTGAAAAGCTTGAAACTTGAAAGCTGTGTGCGCATTTGCAGAACTTAGTGTGCGGTAGAACAGTTTCATTGTACAAATAGCAAGGTTTGTTGAATAGGGCAATTGTGGGTACATGGTTTGCAAACCTTTCAAAGGATAGTATATTTTTACCTAGAGTATTTGTTATGAATGAAGAATCTACAGTCTCTCTGCAAATGGGCTCCTATTCACAAATAGTTCATGAATAAAAAGCAGGGTTAAGTTAGCATAATGTATTATAATGAATTGTTTGTCCAAATCTTTCTGTGCCTATGGAACAGTAGGGCACTTTAAAACATGGTTTTAAAACAATATGGTTACTTTTTTATTTTATGGAAAAAATCCACTGTCAATTTTCATGGTAATTTAAAATAACTGTTTTTTCATGGAAAAATCTATTTAGTTTATGGGGCAGATAAATCTGTTTAACTTCAGGCAAGCAGCCAGTTTCTGACTTTTAAACATATTGTCAAGGCAACTTTCTTTATTCTCATAAGAACATTCCTGCTGAAATGATATATACTGCCCTAAATGCAATAATAAAAATGTTGAACAGTATTTAACTTGGAGATAAAGAATCAATTAATACTTGTACTGCTAAGGATCCATTTACATAATTTGTATTTTCTTTTTTACTCTCCTTGTATTTACCCATTTTTAATTAACAGATGGGAAGATAGACTTGACTAATACTTAAGTGGTCTCTGCTAAACTAATTAAACCTTTTATAATAAATAGAAGTAGACTGATTTGAGAAATTCATTAATGATATTTTCTATAATCATTAATCCTTAAAAAGAATATAAAAATATGATCATAGGACTAGCCCTGCTAAAATCAGTGGGGAAACTACCACTGTCTATGGAGGGCAGATTGGATGTAAAGTGAATCAGTGTAGTCCAAAGTTAATTATCATTATCTACAGTAGGCATGATTTTATGCCTTTTTTTAGTTTTTTTTACACTGATGTATATCTATTAGATGAAATGGAGTTATCTTTTGTTTTATATTGGTATAAAAGAGAAGGGAAGCAACTATATTGACTACAACTTTCTGCCATTCTGTTCTAATGTTATTTAGTAAACACTTACAGGGTGGACTCTAAGTCTAATGCTAAGAAGCTTATTGAGGACATGATTGATTGGGAACAAATACAACTATTAACTTTTAGATGGAAAATCATGATTATGCAATTCAATTCAGACAGTGAGCCCTTGACACACACGTCATAAAACCTGCTGGCCTCAATGGGAGCTGAAGCTTGGCTGCTTTTATTCTGCTTCCTTAATGAAGTTGAAAGGAAGCATTTGACAGATCACCCGAGTCTCACAGGAAATGTACACTGGAAATGTTTGTGTCTTTCTTATAAGCCTTGAGCGAATATAAATGTGCCTGCATCAACCAATGGCATGTAAATTAAGTTGTTTTCTTCCAAGAAAGTTGTTCCCATTAATGATATGTAATGTCTCATGGATAGATTATGCATAGTCTTTTTCTTTTAATAAGGAAAAAGTATCTGAGTTAATTGGGGTATAATCATGAAACATCTTTACTGGAAAATTTCTGTCACCTGTATTTTTCATTGGAAAGCATCTATTTCAGCACATTCTTTTTCTACTAATAACTTAATTTTGACTTCCCAAGTTCCTATTTTCCAGTTCAAGTTCTAAAATGAATTACAATAACAACTTAAACTTTATTCAGTCAGTATCAAAACAGTATTCTGAGCAATATCTGTGTACTTCATATAAATTTGAAGTAGGCAGTTCTCATTTTTCAGATGTAAACAGAACAGAGGGGATAGCTTTCAAGAAATAATTTGCATTTATTCTTCCTATGGGTCCATTTTTCATGGACTTCCATATCCCAGAGGGTATATTTGCCATGGGACCATCTTGGACATGAATCACCTTCTGCAGGTCTTGCCTTTCTGTTATCATTATAGGGATCCTACCATGACTAAGCTCTCAATTTATGTACTCTGAGACATCTAAATTAGGTGTGATGAATCCAGGACAAATAAATCTCATGACACTGAGAGCTATTTGTTTAAAATCAGATGGGCAAAGCACTTAAACTTTTTTTTCCCTGCTCAATAAAGCAGTTCATCATGTTTTAAACTTCAAGTGTGCATCAAAGTACTTCACTGAATCAGATCTTTTGAAGTGCACTGACCTGTAGTAAATTGGGAATTTCATAGCTGACTGTACAATTAAACTTTGACTTCAGGGAATATTTAGCTTTAAAATTCTTATTAGATAATAATTCTCAAGTGAGCATTTTTCCTGCTGAGAAACGCAAAGAAGATGCAAAGAGGGTTAAAATGAAATCTTTCTTTGGAATTCAAATCCTTTCATGCACAACTTTCTCATACCTTAGCTTCAGTTAGCAGTATATTTTTTTCCACAGATTAACTTTCTGTTAATCTTTGAACTTTCAGTAAACTTTCTTTCTCTTTATCTAGGTTCTATTCATATCAGAAGTACCCTTTTTCATTTGTCTCTGTCTCTTCTGAATTATCTTAACAAGATAAAGGAGACAGCAACATAGTGTAGAGTTATATTCTACAAAATCCTATTAGTACTGAAAGCCCACTCCGTACTGATGCTTGATGCATTAAATTTGGCAACTACTGAATGCCTTTTTTTATACCAATAAAGTGACAGTCATTGAAAATAATTGAGATAGTCACAGAAAATAATGAAATGCATATTAAATTACCAAGAAAATGCCTCTGCTTATTGTAGTATACTTGTTTATGTTGGAATAATAGTCAAGATTCCCAGTTGCCATATATCAGCATAACCCCACTGGAGTCTGCAGGGCTTTTTTGGTTCATGCTATCTAAAGACTTCCATCCATGTATGATTATATAAAATAATTCCAGATGATATAAATAACTTGTGAATTGGAAATTTCACCAAAACTTAATTCATAGTGTTTGTGTCAACAAACAAGTGTCATATTTTACAAGTGGAGCTCAGCTAGGAGCATAATAAAATGTGAATATATATATATGACTTGTTCTGTGTTGGATATACTTATAATATTTTACAGAGGAAGAGAAAGACATCACTTAAAAATTGCCTTCAGGGGCCTCCATACATTATGACTCTTTCTCACAGAAAACAAGGATTTAGCCTCTCTTCTTTGTACCTCAGATTCCACTTATGTTTCCTGTGGAGTCTGCTTCCATATTCAGATGCTGTAAGTTCTCCATTCAGCAAAGGCTTTGGTAATAGGAGATTTCACATTATTTGCTTCTCTAAAAGTAAATATTCTTCTCTTGGGGCTTGATCCTTGCATTTTACTTGCAAAATCCTTGTTAGCTCTACTGAGAGGTGACACAACATAGATGCCTAATGTATTTAATTACTTCCAAAGAGATGCAATTTATGTAAATATCGCATGCCTCTACTGGGTTCAGTGGTGATGATCACTTTGGAAAGACCAGGCCTTATTCAGATGACCTAATTTGATCTGGCTTGGGAAGCTCGTTTCTAGCCAATTTGGAACCTGCATATTGCACTCTGTGAGCTGCAACCACATCCATCTGTTTCATCATTTAAACAACTGAGACAAAGACTGGCGATGACTAAATGTATATTGCAATACAGCAGTGTGCTATTCTGAATGAAGGATCTTGACACAAGGTTTTCACAGACATACTAAGGAAACAGCATCTTAAAACCACACCACAGTCAGACAATTAGGATATGAATGATGTATGCAATATGGTTGTACAACTGCACATCGCACATACATGATGCAGAGATGACTATGGAAAATACTCACTTTTTCCCTTGATTCTGCTTGCTTTTTGGCTTCTGCACCCCTTTGGTGCATAGCAGGGGAGTAGGTACTTGTGTTTAGTGGAAGAAATTACACTAACAGACACAAGCATTTTACTTTTTTTATCATAGACTATTGCTGAATAAACTGACAGACAACCACTACAAATGGTGCATCAAACATGTAATGAGTCCAGGCCAAACTCCTGGCCCTGAGGAAGCCAATGGAAGTTTTGCAGTTATTTTTTTTTTTTTGGGGGGGGGGGAGGGAGGGGTGCATATCTCATGCTGGTTTCTAATTGTTCATCAACCACTCTAGTATGCAATTAGAAATGAGGCATTAAAGAGCATCCTTTTCCTTTGTGCAATGACTTTATAGACATTAGAGTTCACCACAAGTGGAACATGGTGTTCAACAGGGGTTGAGGAGGAAATTGCCAGACCTGGCTTCCAAAGTGTAGAAATAGTATTTACCATTCTGTTGTATGAGCACAGTATATTTTGTCTATTCTATAAGACAAGTATGTGCTGGCATTCTGTGCATCATAAATAGTTTCAAAAAGTAAAGTAGTGTTTATCCTAAAGTGTCAAAAGAATAAAACAGGACCGTAGGTCTTGTTGAAGACTCTCATGTAAGAATAACCATGTGGTGAAATTACTTCTGTTAAACCTACTGTCACATAGGAATAACATGTGTGCTAAATATTAACCAGTAAACTAAGTAAATGGCTATTGCTATACAAATAATAACTTTTCTTGAATTATCCAAATCGGAAGTACTGAATGATAGTGTCACTGTAGTCTCTTACAGCACTTACTTGAGAAACAAATTCATATATATTATAGCAACAGCAGGGAATAAAATCAACTTTTGCAGTGAGATGGAACCACTGTATTTTACAGCAGTGCCTCAGCTGGTGTCTTCAATAAACTGATGAAACCATCTAACGCTTGATGGTTACTCTAACGCTATAAAGTTCAGTATGATGAAGTTATGTCCTTTCATTGACTGAATTTGTAAAAATGAAGACAATGAGGTGTGCAAAATAAAAATTCCAACTTGCAACAGGGGTGAAAACCTAGTGAAAACTTAAAGGCATTTGAAATATTTAAAATGATACTCCTATAAAGTGGTTTCTTATTTTATATATGCACCATAAATGAATACTTAAGTTGCATGAATACTGACAGCATGAATAATAATTGACACTTTAAATCAGTTTTTAGATAACCTGGTAACTGACATATGTATACTGTGCTTTCTACAAATCACTTTTTTTAGGGAAAAAATGCGTTTTTGTTAAATTTTCAGGTCAAAACATCTTTTAAAAAAAGAAAGCGAGTGATTAAGTTATTTACCACAAGCTATTTTTTCCATCTTACTCAGTGATGAAATAATAGTTACTTGTGATGAAATATAGTTACTTGAGATCTAGCAGAAAAATTCAAGTAGAATCACTAAAACTAAAATACACCAATTTGGAAAGCTAAAGAGCAGATGAGTTTGTTCTTTTTATTATTATTATTTTTCCCCCTCAATTTTGGTGGGTGGCATTTTTGGGGGGAAGGCTTTTTTTGTTCGTTTTTGTTTTGTTTTGCCTCTGCTCGAGCGGCAGCGGCCCGCTCGGTCACGCCGGAGCCGTTACCGCCTCGGTGCCGCCGCAACGGCCTTCTGTCAGCTTCAACATATGTCAGCTGCCGCCTCAGAGCGCAGCGGTCCGCCCACCTGTGATGTCATAGTAAGGAGGGGCTTTTCCTCCGCGGACTCCTCCCTCGGAAGCTCCTTCATCACCATGGCAACAGCCTTATCGGCCGCCCTAGCGCCTTTGCCCTACAACAGCGAAATCAACAACGGCGCGTGTCAGGTTACGCAATCACAGCCCCGAGCAGCCCCCGCGGCAAGTGCTGGTGTTAAGAGCTGGAAGCGAAGCTTGGCTGAAAGGAGACCACCCAAACACTGTTGTTAAAAAAAAAAAAAAAGAACAAAATAATAAAAATAAAAATCAGTGAAGCCGTGAACGCACCACGCCGCTGGGGTGTAAGCGCGGCCGGCAGGCGCCGCCCCGGCGAGGTTGGCGGGATGGCGGCGCGGCCTCGCTCTGGCCGGGCCTCGCGGCGCCTCGCTGCCGGCCGAAGGGTTTGCGCGCTCGGCAGCGCGGGGTCGGTCTCCACAGGGCAAGGAGCTGCGGGATGGCTTCCCTCCCTTCGTTCAGCTGCTACTGGGTTGTAGCTACCCGAAAGTTGACAGCTGAAATGCACTTTTTTTCCCCCGTGAAAGGTAAATTCAAGCCGTTTGGGCAAATAAAGCGCAGATCCTTGCAGTTTATTCACTGAGGCAAACTCTCCCTGAAGTTAAATTTGAAAAGTAACCTGTAGGATTGGGCCCAAAGTGTTTATACTTCTAGTAACACTTAAAAAAAAAAAAGCAGTTTATATCATCTAAACAGTTTCTTTCACTTACAGGCTATAAGGAGCCAAATACTGCCATCATAGACATTGCTACAGGTCTCTGGAAAAAGGTAAATGTTATTGAAATTTCTGTAAAGATTTTTTTTGAACTTCACTTTCTTAAAATTCACTTAGTACATTGTAATTATTCAAGAGAAGGTTGAATATTTTAACATCATTTAATTGTAATGCATTAGCCAAGCACCAAATGCGCTAGCATTGTGTGCCATATTCTCTTTAAAGCCATACTGTCTTTATTTTAAAAAGTGTATTTATCTTCTCAAGTTCACACAGGTTTCTTTTGATCTCTCATACTCCTGCAAGGGAGAGAGGCTATCTGAGCATATACATAAAGCATAATAGCAGAACGGTATTGTGCGAGGATCCCAGACGTGTTTGTACTATTACACTTGCAAAGCTATCAAAGTTTTAGCTGTGCGAAGACTGCAGGATCTGGCTCCATGAAAGCAGCATTTTACACTAGACTTAAATATATTGAAATACTTAAAAGCCTATAAACAAAAGGAGTTTTTTACTGCTGCGTTGTATGATAAGAATTACTCTGACTAGCACTGTATTCTGTGTCCAACAGAAAACACTTGCTTACAATAAACTAAGTTTCAGAAACATTTCATCAGCAATTGCAGGTAAAAACATGTACTTACTATTGCATTTTTAGAACAGATTTTTTTCAATTATCAGGTCAATGTTATGTTAGCTTATTTGTGCAACACATCACAGTTACCCTACAAAGAGTTCTTTGCATGCTGCAAGAAATTCTCATAGCAAAAGTGTCATAAATCATAAGCATGCTGGATTTGTGATTCCTTTGATATCCAAAGAACTGCAAAGGACTGTAAAATTCATTTAAATATATTTTATTCGGTGAGAAGTTATTTCTAATTGCTAAGCATATCAAAGGTTCTTGGCCAATTACGTATTTGTTCTTTTCATGATTCGTATGACATATTACAAGTCTGAGGCTTGTTTCTTGTATGAGGTGTGGAGCTATCATTCGCTAGCACTAATAACATGCTATTTGACTTTCATAAAATGTAGTCCTTTCGTGCTGAATGCTAGAACAAAATAGTTTCTCAGCTAGAAAGGATGCATAGGAAAGCATGCAGTGCTTTTTTCTTGCAGAGTAAAAACCCACCAAAGCAAAGGTCAGGTCACTTTTGTGAAGACAGAGCCACTTTTTCTTCAAGGTTTCACCTACTGCCTGAAAAGAGTCATGATACTCGTATTAGTGCCTGCTGTTAACCTTTCATAAACATAACTGCAAAACCCTGGGAATGGTTGATACCGTATGCCACCTGTCTCATCAGTTTAAAGTGGCTATAACACAACATGGAATAGTAACTTGATGAATACCTCTGTTCACTCTTTCGATTTCATTAGGGGACTTTGTGTATATTCTAGTCAAAGCAAGTGCCTGATTTTTTTTGCTTAATTGACATCCTGAAAGACTACCTGTAAGTCAGGCTGATTCATTTCTGGCTCCTCAGCATATGATATGAAAAACATTATGCTGAAACTACAAGTTAGTAGGCAATTTACTGGATACCGAAGAGACAGAGTGCAGGAAGTGGCTTCAGTTCTTGGGTTTTGTGGGGGAGATGTGCAGGTGACCAATTCACTGGAAAATCCAGTTGTTTATTCTGATGCCTGAAAATGGATTTGGTTGTCTAATGTAGGTGTCTAAGCTTGAAAATTTTGGTAGCTGTACTCACTAAAGTGAATATTACTCTATTCAATCCTTACATATGAGGTGATTAGGCAGAAAAATTGGAGAAGAGTAAGGCTAGTTTGTCTATGGCCGGGACAAACTTATTACTGTTTTGAACTGCAGTTGAAATGATAATCTGTAGGGCACTTGTTACAATATTGAAGTACTCTAACACTTTATCAATAGTCATAGAAGAATTGCTCTTTTAAAATAAGAGTTGCTTATTTACATGGCCTCCTTCAATATTGGGTGTTGTTTCTTAGTATTTTGGCTTGCTGTACATACTTATTTGTAACAGCAGCTTGCTGCTCAAACCCTGTAGTTCTGTAACAGCAATTTTACACTTGCCAGATCTCTAGAATGAACAGTTGTTCATAAGTCAGGTTTGCAAGGTAAGTTATTTTCCTATATAAACAACAGTTTGATAATTTAGTAAATGAATTTCATTGTTTCCTGTTTGTGAAACAGTTGTGATGCAGAGCATGCCAACCTGTATACAAACTGAGGAAAACATGAAGTGCCGCAGGAAAAATATTTGTTCTCATAGAATACACTGTTCAAGTAAAACTGAAAAACATGCCAGTATTTTGCTATTTGATACATTTAAAACTGAACAGTTCATTTTTAGATGTCTCAAAAGCAAAATAGAGTTCAGAGTATTCACATGATGATAAATATTTGTAATAGGATCAGGTAGAAGACTGATTAACAGTTTCTGCAGGTTCATCCTTTGGTTCAGAAATTGGAAATGCCTATTACTATCCATAAGAGTACGCAGATTTTCTCACAAGCCCTTTGGCAGGATTTTTGTAAGAAAATACACTGTTTCTTGCAGCTGGTATTTCTGAATAGCTCTAAATTAAATTCTGTACAAGTCACAGTACTTACATGTGATACTTGTTAACGAGGCTTTAATTAAGCTACTGTATTAATGTAAATTCTAGGACAGCGTACAGTTTTTAAAATCCAGTGAAGCATATAGTTTTGCAGTGGTGTTCATGTTTTATAAAGCCTTCTCCTAGTACTTAATATTCAAGCACATGGGCCTTTTGCCAGTGGGTCACTTTGAAGCCATGCTGGGTACATCAGTTATATTTTAAAAAAAAAAAAAAAAAAAAAAGTTCTTACAAATACATGGTCATACTTTGAAAGCATTACTGTTCATGAAATACTATATAATTCTGGAATTGATTTCTTCATTACAATTGTTTGCAAATTTTGTATTTGAAAGTCAATGAGCAGGGCCTTGTAAATATCTAATATTCTGACATCAGTATTTAAACTGTAATGATTAATTACAGAAAATGTTGTTTGTCTTCTTCAATTGAATCTAAGTATTTCACACAAATCCATAATATAATTAGAAGTTACCTTTGACAAATATTTAAAGTACTTGAATCCAAAATTCACCTTTCAGGAATACTTACGCTAATTACTACTTTAGGAAAATAAACAGGAAAAAGTTGTTTGTGTGATCAGATTTGTTTTTTTTTTAATATATATACACACAGAGGATGAAATTCTGCCTTGTCATAAACCTGTGCTATTCCGTTTGTTTTCCAAAGATCCTATCAAGCTGTTTCAGCTTTACCTGACACACTGTAATGCATTGTTACCCACTGTGGTATTGGGAATGTTCTCAGCATATGCATGTTTAAATTTAAGCTTTTGCAAAATAGAAGCTGTAACACAGCTTCATTTGTAAAGAAATCTGATAGGAGAAAGGTAACTTGCAGACAGTGCTAAAACATATATTATCTGATCACTGGCTTCATGTGGCATCTCTCCTTTCTAGTTGAGGAGAAACAGAATTATTGCCTTTGTTTAGGAGTATAAATGACAAAGAAGTCTTTAGTCGCCCTGTACTTCTCACATAATGCTAATAAAATAAATCACTATGGGATAAAGAGCCAAGTATCTTACCATCTGGGAGAGCTAAAAATTTTTGACTGGCATTCAGGGCAAGTTCTACTGAGTTCCAAGGTCTGAATTTTAAAGCTTCAATGTTTTTGCTACAAACATACTCAAAGAGTACTTATCAGAGATTTACTATCATATGGAAAAGCACTTCAACTCGGGCCCATCTTGGGTTTGTCCAGAATTCAGTTATTCTCAGAACTTCATGAAATGCTTGATCGATGGAATAAAGAGCAAATGTCCCATAACATCATTGGTCATGCCAGTCTGGGAAGGACTGGTAAATAGTCACAATTCAGAGTGATCTTTTAAAAAATTTTTAATTAAAAAAAAAAAATTTGGAGGATAGAAAAATATAAGACAGGACAAATAATAAGGCAGGAGTTGTCTCAGCTAACCAAATACTTCCAATTTGTATTGCTGGAGGAGCTATGCCTGGAATATGCAAAAATTAGTCATAGTCTTAATTTGGAGATTAGAATTGTACAGGTAGAATTCAGAGATAGCTTTGCATGAAATAGCTGCCTGGTCAGGGGCTTCTAGAAATGTGACTTAAAACAGTGTTGAACATCAATTAGTTTTCTAAGTAGTTTTGCTGCTGCTCTGCTTTTATATTATCTAACCCAGTCATGACCAAATTAAGGATTAAACTCCAGAGCGCTCGCAGATGACTGGAAAAAGTGAAGACCAGGAATGTGTGTGTGATATCCTTGCTATGAACGATCAGAAATGCAGTCATACTCATGCAAAGGCTTAAGATAGGTATTTCAGTAGTCGCTGACTTCTGCTCTTTGCTTTGAAAGGAAACTGAATGTTTTGTACAGGCTGCTTTTCAATCCAGAATTTTGTGAAGAACTGATCTGCTCTTTTAAGTGTTAAGCCATTTGCTAAAATGAAAATCAGCTGTAATGGACTGGGGAAGGGTTTTATAAGGCAAATTTCACAGAAGGTGCATTAATCGTATCTTTAAGGTATAGCAGCTGAAGTCCCTTTATGCTACAAAAAGAACAGACAGAGCTAGTGTACATGCTGAACTGAGGATGCTTGGCTGTTCTCCAGATCCCCAGGCAGCTGATGTATTAGACTTACAGTACCAATTAAGCAGCCTATTCAGAATGTATTTATGCAACACAAATCTTTGTATTCTGTACAATTTAAAAATAAAAATGAAGGGACACACATGGCTTAATTGTTAAAATTATGCTGTGCTAACACTTTTACTCTCAAAATGAGTATGCACAGCTAGACAGTGGTACTGCAAGAGTTTTGTGTCTACAAGATTATAGTCAGCTCTTGAAATCACATAGGATCTCTCTGTGTTGATTATTTTGCATTTCTCCTTTCCTCCGGCTTTTCTGTTCATGTTTTCTCCATATGCCTTTCTTTTAATCATCTATGTATTTCTACTGTTTTCTAATGGTGTGCTATTCTGCGTCTTATACATCTTTAAAAATAATGAGTAACCATATGGTGAGACAGTTCTATGAACCAACGCAAAACGGATACTTAAAAAGAAATTTCTGTTTCATGGAGCCTTTTGTTAGGCTTGTCTAAAGAGCTTAAAAAAGCTAGGTATATATCTGACATAAATGGGGACATAATTCCTTTAGGCAATGCTCAATTGACTGTGGTTTAGCGATACCTGAACTAGCTATATATCTTCAACTAGATGCAGTATTGTCCAGGTAGACCAACTTTCCGGACTGGAAATAGTATCTCCCTTTTGTACTTGCGTCCTTTTGAACTTCCTGTTCTGTTAGTGATGGTCTAGCCTCCTTTGACTTGTTAATAGTTCATCTGTACGATAGGGTGATGAACTACAGATGGTGTGGGCTACAAATGAGGAATTAGGTATAGGAAGACTTGCCCAAGAAGTATTTTACAGTAAAGTAGTCAAACTGCTAAAGCTGCCGAGTTCTGGTGCACTACTCTTTAATTCCTCTCTTCTTTCATGCTCATAATGATTGAATAGCTTAAATTTCTCTCTCTCTGCTGTTATCTCCTTCTCTGCCAATTTTCTTTGTATGCACTAAAAGGGTCTTCCAAACTAATATTGAAATCAGCACAAGTGTTTACATCTACCTTATTTGGACTGTGTCTTATGTCCATTTAATGTCAATCTTGCGGTTAAATTGCATTCCAGTTTGAAACGTGTTTGTGTTGAAATGGTATTGTTAGGTTTTCTGTTTATGGTCCCTCAGTAACTGCTGTCACATATGCTTCCTGTAGAAGTGCTGTCATTTTGCTACCTATAGATTCCCTCGGAAAGCCAAGGGCAACTGCTTCCAAAGCACCTCCAGTGGAAGTTCTGCAAGACCCATTTTGTTCTTCAAAACTTAGGCGAAGTCATTGCTCTTAATACATCTCAACAGATATTATGACTGGAACTTAATAAATGATTCTATTAAATCTAACTAGTTCTCTCTAAACTATGCTTATTTGTGCAGGCTAGTAGGAGGAAGACGCAATTAAACTTTTCTTTCTCTTTCATCAAAAAGTGGCAAGATAATGATTTCTAATATTTGAACTACAGTGTTGCCCCAACTATAGATAGTAGATTCAGCCTGGAATTTAGAGCAAGGTTGCTAACTATCTGAAGAGTGAGGCCTGGAATAGAACTAACTAAAGTGGAGTTTGAAGTTTTTGCTCCTTTTATGAAAGAAGTTATATAATGTAGCTGCTTGTGATAGCAGGCTTGAACGAGGTGTCTCCCGGTCCTTGGCTTCTGTGTCAGCATCAGCATTTAAAGCTATTGTGAATATGCAGAAACTCTTCTTCTGTTTAGCACTTATTTGATTGACTTCTTGATAATTTTGAGCTGCATTATCAGAGGTCTGTCTTTTGACTGCACAATGGTATTTAATTTCAAAAATTTTAGGGAATAGCAGTATTTCTCCCCTTATATCTCTCTCTGCAGTTAGTGTGTGTCAAGGAACATTGTGAAATTAGTGAGGTTTTTCAACAGGCAATTTCAAATTTGTTTGATATTCTCCAGCAGAGAGAATTAATACAAGAAATATTTTGTCTTTTTGAATTGGTGTTCACTGTATGACTTCAGTGTCCTGGCTCACAATCCCAACCACAATATAAACTCGTTCTGTTACTATTATGTGTATTACTACAGTAATGCATGTACTGGGTTAGAATAAGACATTTCTCTAGTCCTAGTTCAAGGTGAAATTTAAGGTACTCATCACTTTTGAAGTAAGCTGATTGGTGACTAATATATCTTTTATTGTTTAAAAAAAACCAGCATTTGATTTTAAAACTGTATCTAAGAGTTATTTAGAGCCATTGCATATATTTCCTTTAAAAATCTATAACTATATTTTTTGGCTAGAAGTCAAAATTATGCTTCAGTTCTTTTACGTACGCACAAAGGATGTTAGCCCAGAATGATGCGTAAACCATTTAATACTGCTAAAATCAGTTTAGATTATAAGTAATCTGTGGAGATTTAGAACTTTGTATTAGTGGTAATGATGTTCAAGATGTAATGCCATAGCTAGACTAAACACAGAATTGATGCTACGGTTGAGTAACAGTGACAGTTTTAAAAAAAAAAGCACAAGTTACATTTTAAAGAATTATTTTGAAAAAAAAAGGAAGACAAGCTGAGGGGTAAAAAAGGCATGAAGGCAAGCCAAGAGATGGCATTTTTCAGTGTAGAAAAATCAGAGGCTTCTCAAACAGCAGGAATACAGAATAGTCTTGATAGGTGTCTCAGGATATAACATATTTGTTCTGAGCTAATTGATGATTACAGGGCCAGCTGTTTTTGAGCCTGCCTTATATACAGTGTTTTACAGGTTAAAAATAAGATTTGGTGTAATGGTAGGATAGTCCTCAGTGAAATTAATAGTTGTTCTTCCTTATTTAACCTTGGACAATGGCTTGAGCTTCAAAGCTTGAGACAAACATCTAGCTTTTTGTGTGCCTGTCATGAATGTTGATAGGAGATGTTGAGAAGTTTTTTTTCCATGGGTTTTGCTTGGATCTGCTTTTGCATTATTTCAGCTTTGACCTCTGTTGCTGTTAGGGAGAGGTCCTTGTGCTCTTAGCTGTGGGTCCTGAGAAGCAAAACTTTAATAAATTAATATTAATAAAGCAAAAGAAGTATTGTTTAGAGCCAAGTGTGGAGTCAGTCAGGGCAGAGCTAAATGTTGCTGCTGTTTATTCCAGGAAAGACAGTCAGCTGCTGCCAGAAGCTATTGTATCTTAATTGTTTTATTTTAATATCACTATTCTCTCTCAGAAGAAAATACACCTAGATGTGGCAACCTAAGAATGTTTTAGCCTCACATAAAAGGTGGTCTCCAAGTATCTAGCAGTCCATCCTCAATCTCAGACTCTAGATTTTTTGCAAAGGACGAAAGTGGGTGATATTTGGGGAAAGATCAGTCTGTGGTTTGATTCTGTTTTTTTTTTTTTTTTTAATCACTTCTTGACTTTGGAGCAATGAGACTCTAAAAAGTGTATGACAATGCTTTTAAAATGTGTAAAAGAACTAGAAATACACTTGTGCGTGGAGTATGATACAAGTTCTTTTAAAAGAACAAAGTGATACAGATTCTGAAGTTAAAATTATATAATCTGTGCTCTGCCTTCCTGAAATGTAGAGGAAATGTATTTAACTTTTCTGTGTTTACAAGCTTAAACACCTTGTTCCTCTTGCTCCAGTTTGATATCATTGTAAATCTACTCACTTCAGTTACACATCTGTGTAACTGAGAAAGGAATTAGGTCCCATTAACCCACATTTCTTTTTGGTGGTTACTTGCATTAGATAGGGCAGAGACTCATTAGCCATTTCGAACAAGAGAAGAAGAAGAAGAGAAGAAACACAATTTAAAAGAAAAAAATTAAAGCACTTGTATAGCTAAAAGAGAACTGCATGCCTGCTCATTTCATCTTATAGCTGCAGTTCTATGAGAGTCTTAAATTATATTAAGTCCTGAAAATGTGTTTTTTCTACACAGAAAAGAGCTGGCAAGCCTGTGGAAAATATAACTGGAATTTTTATCAAAGCTGCTGGGCCTAGATTTTCCCATGTTTTCCCTGGTTTTCGTGTTACCAGATTAACACAGTCTGTGTTGCTTACTGTCCCCATAGGGATGATTTTACTTTTGTTTTGAAAGCCTTTAGGGAAGGCATTATTATTTAGGAAAGGTAAAATCAATGTTGAGTAAGGGCAACTGTTCAGATGCCCTGTCTGTAACTTCAAAAGTCTGATAAAATTCTGCATCTGTTTTTGAATGTCTTCAGATAAATGAACTGGTATGTCTCTTGCTAGATGCCTTATTTCAAAACCATTTTAAAGACACATTACCTCTAAAATGACCATTATTTCTTTGATTGTTCTGATTTTGTTTAAAAGGAAGACAATTTGGATACAGAAGCCAGTTTGTAATACATTCTCATCAGTATGTATTAACTCTTTTTGAAGATTAGGATGAAAATCTCAGGATTTGAGTTGTATAAATCTGGTTTAAACACTGTGTGATAAATCTATGGCTTCAGTTTAACTCTTTCATATAGATTCTTTAGTCATTTGTGGCTAGTAATCACAGTAAAGGATTCAATTCTATTTAGGATTTTTGAGTTTTTCTTTGGTTCTTTTTTTGTTAAAAGGTTTGGTAAAATGCTATGCAAAAAGAATGGAAAACATTCTTAGTATGAGATGATAAAACCCGTTTAATCCCAAAATAACAATACATATGATTAAACTACGTGAAAGGATAGAAAATGGTGAGGCAGAGGATGAGCAGTGGGGGGAGGAAAAGATGGTAGATGAAGGAGTATGATCTGGATTTGCTTTGAAACATTGTTTTTTTTTCTAATCAGACCTGTGATTAGACCTGTACATTTAAATAGTAAAAACATGGCATTAGATGGAAAGCTTGAAAACAACAGGGCAAGATTATCTATTCTTGAAAAATGATTCTAAAACTGAATTTTTGAAATCCTGGAGTTTTCTTAAGGCACCATTCTGAATGCTGCCAGGGTAGCTTTAGAACTTTCCATAATAAAAACATTAGATATCCTTAAACTTGTTATGTTACTTTCTGTCCGGACTTTAAATTTGAGTCCCTTGTACAATGAATGCAGACTAAAGTAGAACTCTCGTAGCACCTTGGTAATAAAAGGGGCTTATGCTCTATCCTTCATACACTCTTCACTGTGTGTCTCGTGTCCCGTGTGTTTTTGTCTACAAAGATTTGAGTCTTAGTTTACTTTCTAGAATAAAACTCTATTTTAACCCAATGTAGTAGAATTCCCCTCATTTTTATTCCCTAAAAGTAGCAGGTTGCCATTTATCAGACAATAGCAATAGTGGATGAGGCAGCGAAATAGCGGTGTGACCTGTAAAATAACTTGCAGTCTCTGACCCGGGGATGGCCTCTGCACATAGCTTCTGCTTCGGAATGATCTCATCTGAAGTACTGAACTTATTCATGCTGCAAAAGCAGCATTAACAGCATCGGATAAGCCCTTTTAGAGAGCATTATGCTACTATGCCTTCATTTAGCCCCTTGTTTATCACACAGTTTGGAATCCTTCAGGAAGCAAGTTCTTAAAAATGAAGTACTCTTAAATATTCTTAATTCTCCTATGGGTACTACTAGTGTGGAGAATTAACTTTTCTATTCTAATACTGCAAAGATGTTGTAATTACAAAGGTGAACAATATAGGTGCACTAGTAGATAATTACGTCCAGCCCTAAACAGAGGTTTAACTGTGTCTTGGACAGTTAAAAGCTTATTCTTCTATTTTTTACTGTTTAAGAAAGTCTTTAGCAGAATTGCCCATATCAGTTACATTCATATAAATGTGCTCATTTGTATATTTGTACAAGAATTCTATATTCTTCTGGCTGCAGTGGATTTATTCTAGTTTTACACCAATGAAAGTGATAAGCATTTGGGCTATGCTACAAGGAGCTGAAAGCAATATCTTTATTTCTTAGAGTCAGCACATCACTGATATCAGATATGCTTTGTATTGTTTTGTTTAAACAGGCTTTCACCCTCTCCTATATCAAGTTACGGTAATACAATAAAAAAACTATTTTTCTATAAATTTATTTTTCTACTTCCTTAGTTATTTTTGCATACTTAAAGGTACCAAGCATCTATAAAATTTATTTGAAAGAAAGTTTGTAATAAAAAAAGATGAAAAAAACTAGTTACTTATTCGCTCAGTTTACAAATTTTTCTAAAACTTATACTTTAGTGTTACATAATAATCTTATAAAACATACTGTTTTTTGCAGCCCACAGATGTGTTTAGGTTGCCACGTTCTTCACAAAAGGAAGGTCTGCTGCCTTTTTTTTTTCTTTCTTTTTTTTTTTTTTGTAATTCAGCAGTATTTCAGGTTTCAGTTAATTTCTACTTGTTGGTCTGCAATATAATTAAAAGATAGTGAGTCCACACTCCTTATAACTACTATTTAAATAAGCCTAATTTGGCTGGTAAGGTAGTACTTTGATGTAATAAAAACTTCTTGAGTACCTACAGCATGAAATCTGGGACCAGGTAGAAGAAAGAAGCTGATAAAGGTAAAAGTCTGTATAGATTATCGTTCTTGATTCTCAAAACTTCTTAAATAGGATAATTTTGTATGCACAAATTTTTTACATCAGCAGTTATACTTGCTGTGAAGCTTCTTTAGTGCTTACTTTCTTGGGCTGTAAATGCTACTGCTTGTATTTCAAAAATGGCTTATGGCAAATAGAAGATCCCTTGGATGCACTGCAGCACTAATTAGTGCTAATTCTGCCTCTTCAGCTAGATGTCAAATCCAGCACTATCCTGTGCAGTTAAGGCTAAACTAAACCTTCCTAGTAGTTCAAGGCATAGTAACCTAAAGCTCTGGAGGTTAAGCTGCATGAGAGCTATTGTGAGAATTATTTCTCTTCAGAGGTTCTGGAAAAAAATTCTGCATTAATCTTGTAGTCCAGTGCTATCCACTGCTTGTGTACCCCTCCACAGGAGCAGATTCATTTAGAAGTGGATTTTTCTTAGACATCAAAATAAGTCTTAATCAAGCGAAAGACAAAGGAGGGATGAGTTAACCACTTTCTGAAGTGCTTGCAGACAACCTCAATCTCTGGGCTTATTATCAGAGAATTTACAAGCTAGTATCAGGGAAAAGGGGTGAAGCACTTTGTTTGCTTTATGTACTGGGGACTAGGCTGGGATATAGGTGACATACATGGGGAAGGGAGTAAGTGTATTCCTAACCCCCAGCATTGGTGAGGTGGATGTAAGGCCTCAGCGTAGAGATTAAGCTGTGGAGTTTTGAATATATGAATCTTGACTTCCCTTTCTTCTTACTGGGGAGAGCAACCGAGCCAGCACAGGAAAGGAAAAGTTTGTTTGCTGTTGGTATAGGCTGGCAGTAAATTACTGTGTTGTTTCCTGGTGGGTTCTGGCAGCAAGCTGAGTAGAGTGGCCTTGGAGATGTCTTTTCTAATGACAATGCTCCGATAGTCTGAAAATCAGTCTCTCAGCTAGCATTATGAATTTTGTATGCACTGAAACACTTTGCTACTCTGTTTCACTCTGAAAATCTTGTGAATAAGAAAGTCTTGATCCAACCTTGACTCTTTTTCATTAAGTTTTGGACATGTCTCATTGATGAAACCCCCAGTGAAATGATGTGAAAGATGACACTGTCAGCTCAGATCTAGAAAAATTACATGAACAAATACTTAGGCATATGCTTAGACTGGCAAGGATGGGAAGATTTTTTTTCAGCCCAGATAGCATGAGCATAATTGAGGAAGAAAGAAGCTGTCACAGATGGTGATAGCAGTGAGAGGCCCAATGACATGTGTTTCAACCTGAAGTTTGCCACAGCAGAGTTACTGAGACAACATAACACACGAGAACAACTGCCAAAGTCTCAAGCTCTGAGAAACGCACTTATTCACTAATTAAACTTGTGTATTTGTAAAGACAATGAATTGAATCATTCCTTCCTGTGGAGAGATGTTAATGAGTAGAAAAGTAAACTGGAAAATGTGTGTGGTTGGGTAGGTCCCAAGGTATCGGTGTCAGAAAGCATCCGGCTGAGATGAGGGAATTGGGATTTCCGGGAGTGAGCCAGCCCGTGGCATTGGCCTGCTGCACCTATTGCATGGCCGGAGGCAGGAGGGGTTACCTGTGACTGTGTAAAATGCCTAGGAGAACTGGAAAACACTGGGGTCACCAGGGCCGCATATGAGCTGTTGGAAACACTGCCAAGCTGTGGTTGGGCTATAAAAGCCGAACTAAGAGCGTGCACAGCATGGCCCCTCGTCACCCCTTAACATGTGGTGCCCTTGGAGTCATTAGCAACACAATATAAAATTCAAGCAGCTGCTCTGAGATCAGTGAAGTGGAAAGGACAGCGTAGAGCTGTTTCCACACACTCCTTTTGGACTTGCACTGTGCTCTCGTCAGCTGTGCTTCAGTTTTACACACGTTCCATCTTGTTTCATTTATAGAATAAGTTTCTTTGGTCAGTAACAGTGTCAGTGATTGAAGACAGCTTGGCTATGGAAGACCAAAACCTTATTCTCACTTCCTAGTACATGAAAGGCTATCCCCTTTCAAATGTTACTGTGTTATTCTGAAAGGTTTAGGGGGGAAAATAAAAATCGTTCTTTCATGTCCCTGTGCTCTCACAGTTAGAGGAATAACTCCTTGTATGCCTGCTGAGGCTGTTGTATTTTTCCAAAGGGTTATTTGTCATGGAGTTTGTTTTCCCCAGTACTTGTTCAAATTCTAGGTCAGATGCTGATATTTTACTTCTTTAAACTATATTGTCGTAGGCAAAAAAATTTAATTGTTGAGAGAGAACAATATTATTAACTATGTGTATTATTTCTGCATAAGGACTTCGATTTATTTCTGTACCCTGCAGGCATCCTGACAATACCTGGGGCTTTAGTGAATTTCTTTAAAAAAAACTCTCAACAGCTGGTTGCAAATGTAAAAACATGCATGTTAGTTTCCATATGTAGAGGGCACGGGGAATTGATGGTTAATAGCAGAAATAACACATTGTTTCAATGCAAAAGTGAGCTTTCTGACAGTAAGTGTAGATAAACATGCAATGAGTACGAGCAAGTCTTTTCTGCTGCATTTTCAAATTTCAGTGTGTATGAAATGTTTCCATGTTTACTTGTGAATCAATGGCTGCGTGCACAACTCTTTTTTTCCATGCACAAGAGAGAGATCAAGGACAAAATACGAGCTTTTGTGTTTGTGTCTTGTAGCTGCCTTAGAACTCCTATTACCAGGCCTGACTTGTTTATGCGTATTTCAAGCTAGCTATTTAAGGCTAATGAGAAGTATTACAGCGTATTACCAGAACAACAAATTATAGATGACTTTCAATTGTTGCAGATACTGCAGGAGCTAAGGAAAGAAGTTCTTGCTTTGCAAGGTTTTCTAATATGGCTTTTTGTAGCAGTAAGAAAATAGCTTTTAGCATGAGACCGTGTGATAGTCCCTCCTAGTAATTCATAGATTAAGGTGAAAAGAATTAATTTAATCACCTTAGTTAACTGTATATATAACAGAATCAAAAAATTTCTGCCAGTCTTGTATGTCTCTTGTGTCTCACAGGGCTTATCCTCAAATATATATAATATTTTTTTATTGTGAGAAAAGTCAGTTCACAGAATTTATAAGGTTCTCCTCCAGAAGGTCTCTCTAGTCCTCAAGTCGGAGGAGCATGTTTGTTGATTTACAAGTTTTCCTCTCTGCTCAGAGGAAAAACAAGCCCAGGTTGAGAGTCTGACTTGCTCCCCGCTCCCGCCTTGTGACGTACATCCACAAAGAAACCGTTCTGGTGTTCACTCCTGTCATGTCCGTGCTTCACTTCTCCAAGGGGAGTAGATGGTAAGTAAAGGTTAATGCTATGCCTACAGGCACAGACTTCAGCAGCCTGTTCAGGTGGAATTACTTGATAAGGAGGGGGAATATTTTATTTTGCAAAGCTGCTACCTTTCTTCTCCCAGGTCAAGCACTTCAAGGCAGGTGTGATGTTGTGCAGAGAGGGTTGCATGAATTTTCATATCCCTTCTGCATGTCCCTTCAGTAGCCTTAGGATTCTCTTCCTGCCTTCTCTATTTTTTGCCGTTTTTCTCTTTTGTAGTATAGCGTACAAGATAGCAGAGAGCCTATACACTTTTCACAGTGTACTATTTTATGTAGAAAGTTGAATTTCCACATGTTAGATCATCAAGTGCTATCTAATTCTAGTTATTCTAACCCTGCTAGTAAATTAGCTGTAAAATAGTAGTGAGGGAGGGTTTTCAACCCATATTTTTACTTTACAATGTATCAACACTTGAAATGTGTCCTCTGAGTATTACATGTTCAGTGAGTCACAAACTCTGTTACAGAGCTAAAATCAAATATTTTTGTTTCGTTCATTGACTAACAGGAAGTTTGTCCTGAAGTGTGTTGTGCGCTGTGCTGTTTGCTGTACTGAATATAATACCTAGAAATAATAGGAAGTATGTGTAAAGCAGGACATGAAATATTTTCTAATAAAACTGCCAAGTTAGGATTACACTGTGGGCCAATAAAGCACAGCTGTGGCTCCTCAGGAACTCGGATTACACTGTAGTACCTATTGTACCATGCTGGCATTTCTCCTGACTTGTTTATGTATTGATCTAATATCATTATTTAGAAAAAGCTCTGAAAGTGGTCTGGAATACTGAGCCCCTTCCAAGATACTCTGAATAGAGCCATGTCCAAGCACAGATTGACCAGGAGGGCTCTGGGGAGTTCTGCTCATTTAGCACTAGCACCAATGTATATGCTATGGGAATACCCTGGTGGATGCTCTGTTCATATCTAGGTTGCATCTGACTCTGCTGTTGTAGATGAGGCCTTGGTTCGTTGCCTGGTTGGAAAAATCACAAAGAAAAAAATCTTGTGATTTGACCCACAACAAGAATGATTCTTAATGCAGTGAAGAATCATGAAAATATTTAATTGAAGGGAATTAAAGGAAAATTTCTATTAAGTCAAAACCTTCTATTTAGTTACTGAGGTGACAACAAAAAGGATAGGTCAGAAGAAAATCACTAGCTGAACTCCTTAAGTGTCTGTTTCTGGGACTGATCTTTTCAAATATTTTTCACTGAAGACTTTGGCACAAAAAGCTGGAAATGCCAGTAGACCTGTGGATGATACAAGGTTGGAAGGCATCATCAATAGAGAGGAGGATCAGAATATTAGAAACAAGATGAAAATGAATGGTATGAAGTGCCGTAATAACAAGAAACTTCTGCTGTCATCTGGGAGTCGCACTTTGGGAATGGCTAATGAGAAAACCCCACCGTATTAGTCAGCTACAGGACTACTGTGCGCTAGCAGTATGAGGTGGCTGTGAAGCGTGACCATATGTGCTTTGGTTCAAGGCTAGAAATGTTACCATTGTTCAAAACATTTCTTGGTCCTCATCTGAAACACCATAGCAGTGGCTTATGTTTGAGAAAGATTGATTTTAAAAGATGCATGGAAGGGCCAACTGGGGAGATGAGAACTTTGATTAAAAGAAGGGTTTTTTTTAAAGGTTGTCTCTTTAGCACAGTAAAAGATGGGTAGTGAGTAGATTTAGGTTGTAAACCAAAAGGTTTTCCTGAAAGAAATAACAAGGGGAAAAAGTTTATTTTTAAGGTGGACCTCTGTATGCAGGAAAGGACAGTGACCTATGATTATAAGGGATTGGACTTTGATGTGAATCTCTGTTCCTAGGCTTTTAGCTTTATTTGTAATGCAAGTGCATGTCAGTTTGGAACAGAATGTCATTTCAAAATGAAGATCAAATTTCCGACAAGCTCCAAACTAAATCGTTTGATTTCTGTTGGGTGAATATGCTGTATCTTTGCATAGTTGACTTTCCTTGTTTTTTTCAGCAAATGACCTACCCACTAACAAACTTTGTTCCAACTTCAGTTCTGCATTTTCATTCTCGCAGCAGGCGACTTGCAAGTTGCAGAGTCAACAGGATTCCTAGATTTAGGGATCTATAAAAAGACTTTCTCTGACTTACTGATTCATGTTCTAAATGTTTCTGCAACAACATTCTGATAAAACAAATGAGGAAGGATGCTTTATTGCACATATAAACCAAGTGACAAAATTAGTTATTTGACAAAGGAATACAACAGCTACTGTGGGGTTATTTTACTTTTCTCTCAGTGAAGCTCTCCAGAGCAGGTAACTGTACCCTGAGAGATTATCTATGCCTTGAATGCAGTGCTGACATTTGTAATGCTGCTTCTCCTTTTATAAAACTCGAACACAGGAGTACCTATCTGCATTAGTCTCCTCAAGAGAGGAGATTTTTATTCGGAAAGCAAATGTTATATTATTCCTCAGTCTCAGCCTATGGTTCAGTTACGCAAGTCATGAGATGCAATATTTAGTGCTGAGGTACACCTTAATTCAGAGCATTAATGAATAGTTCTTTGAAACCAAAATATCTAGCCAGACTTGACCCTATCCAAACTTAGCACCTTTATTACGCACATAATACATTTGATCTGTACCACAGACACCAGCAGCCAGTCACTCTGCTATATCTTTCCTCAAAAATCTGTTCACTGACTTTTTATAAAAATTGCATGCAATCCTCAAGATACCAGTCAATCTTTTTCAGTGAAAGAAATGTTGACATTTAAATCAAATTTATATATGTTCAATCAATACTTGAAAAAAAAAATTTTTTTCTAATGCTATTTCAGAGCTTTCTACATTAGATTTTTTTTTGTTAGTCTCTCTGTTTCCAGGAGTGAACTTCAAAGGAGAAAAACAAGGTGTTTTTTTGCCCCCTCGCCCCCTTTTTTTTAAAGCCTGTCTCCTTTCTCAATTGTTCCTTTCTTAAGAGCTACTCAACGTTAGCAGCAAGTGGAATAAACACAGCAGGGCCATGGGGATGCAGAGGAATTTCTGAATTTTCTGACAAGGCTTGGCACTCAACAGGAAATGTTTGCAATGCCGTTGTCAGCTCTGCAGTAGAACAGAACAACTTCTGAGAGTTTGATGGTTTTTTCCCCAGGGGTCTTGGTGGGTGGATGGATGTGAGGAAGCACTTCTATAATGGAGTATTCGCTCTCTAAAAATTGTTCAGAATTGTGAACCCAGGCTAGAGGCCATATAGCAGCATACCAGCTAGGGAGAGACCCAGGTGAAAAAGGAAAATGGATAAGCCCGGCTCTCCTTCACCACTTGGAGGAGAAAGGGAGAGGCAATACATTGTAGTCTAGTTTTCTAAACAAATGACAGCAACTAACGTGAAATCAAAGATGAGAATGTACTTAAATTCAGACTTCTTACAGTAAAGAATGTCTGTTGTCTTCTTTGGTATGTTAAACTATTGAAATAAGAGTGAAGAGCAACAAGAAAGTATACTGGCACAGGGTCTCATGTAGGTTGCTGGAAACTTAAGCTGTAAAATAAGCTATTGAAAATGATAATACTGTTTTTGCTCAGAGAAATCTAGAACAGTTATTAGCTTTTATAGTGTAAAACTAGCAATTATAAAAAAAAATTCCTAGAAGGCATGTAAAAATACTACAAGTACACCTATTACAAGGTTTTATACTGATGCCCACCTCTGTAGGTTTTGCTATGTTATCAGTGCAAGAGAATATGAATACTGTATTTGTTCTGTAAGTGTTTCCTGATGCTGAACTGTTTTGGTAGCTCACAGCAGGAGTAGATAGTTTTGCATATCCCCTCCACTTTTATTAAGGTCTGAGTAATGCAATTGTAAAAACGGAAGTTTCACCCTGGAATCTGGTTGTAGCTTCATGTGACGCTTCTATCTTAATATGTACTTGTCTAAGATCTAAATATAACAATCTATTTTTATATGTATAAAGACTAAATCTCACACATTTAGATACTAAATCTAACACTCTATTTGTAATTAGGGATATGGCACAGGCTAGCATTTATTCCTGCCCTTAGAGCCTTAACCTGGTTGAATTTAGACAGTTCTGGCCTGACCCTGTGAGATGTTAAATGCTCGCAGTCCAATTGCCCTCTCCAGCTATAAGGGGAACCCAACAAATCCCATAAGCAGGAATTACATTTAGCAGAATATTTCTTCCTTCTTTTGTTGTAATCACTTGAGTTCCTGAATTAGTGCAAGCATGGAGGAAAAAAAAGCCATTAAAAACAAATATTTAAAATATATCTAAAAACTATATTCACACAGCACAAAACCATATGTGTGCTGAAACTTCAGACTTACTCTAAGCTTGATTCTGCATGGGGAGTGAAGCTCATGAGTATATTGTATGACTGACAGGGAATTATGATCATGAAACATCATTCATATTTAGAACTGGGAAAGCCTTAAGGTGGCCACAGTCGGTGTGCACAGTCACAGGCAAGCCACCGGACTCCTGTGTTGTAAGTGCTCAATATTACTTGTTCTCTGCACAGATGTGAAGAGAGATTGTTGACAAAAAGCACAATGGTATTTTCAGTTTCACGGCATCTTCCTGTTCCGAATACCGTCAGGGATTACGTATGCTTATGGACAAATATTGGTTTCAGGAGAACGGAGACAGCTGTTGAGGTGAAAAGTGCTGAGGTCAGATAGGAGAAGGAGAGAACGCAGGTGATGAAGAATGCCGGAGGCGAAGAGAATGAAAGACCAGTGAGATCATCGGCCCTTAGCGAGTGTGCCATGGGGTGAGCTCAGACAGGGTTTAGAGGAGGCAAAGGTGTTAGACGTGTTGAAGTGAGATGATAAGTGTATGCTAGGCATCAAAAGTTTCTCTGCTTAGGCAGTCACGTATCTGTATCTCTGAATTTCTTTAGAGTGTGATTGTGATTAAAGGCTCAGAGGGGAAAAACAGTTCCCTTTGGATGTGACAGCCTAATCTTCCCAAAGAGTCTGCCGCAGAACTCAGGGCACAGAGAGCTTAAAATGCCTGGGAGCGATCGCATGAGCTACTGCAGGTGGAGCTTGGGAATTATGTTAACATCGTAAGGGCTTCATCATGGCAGTACAACTCTGCTGTTATTTACGCATTTATGTAATGATTCAGATCTGTGGATTTCTGAGAATTTCCACTCAAGTTAGAGCTGTCTCACAGCAGCTGTGAAATCCAGATATCAGCAGAGCACAGCTTGCTCAAACTGTACCGTCTTGCACTTGCAACTTGTCCTGTGTACTTATTTTGAGGAAAGGTGGAACAGAGCTGGCTCACTTCAGAGTTATGTGCATAGCTGGCATCACTGTCTATATCTTTGCCTGATACCTTCTGTTTTGTTTTGTAAATGTTCAGCAGTTGAACTGGGTATGCAACCTTAATAATGTATTTTTAATAAATAATAATGCTATTAAGGTGGGCAGATAGTTCAGATGTGTTAGCACAACTTATATTTTATCTCCCAGTCCTTGTGTTATCTTTTGGAGACATTAATAAGAGGTAGCTCATCTTGTGTGTTTGACAGTCTCACAAGATGTATGTAACTGTAAAGCACTGGCACATCAGGCTCCAGTTCCCTAGACCTGTTTTACAAAAAAAAAAAAGTTATAAAGAAAGGATGGGTTTTGTGCAGGGTCGTGCAGAATTTTAATGGATGAAGGTATCTTTACAAGTTTCAGTATCAGCCCATTTTGAATAAAGGTTTTGCTGTGATTTACTAAAGCTTAAAATCATCTTTTGTTCAGTCTTCAGCAATATGCAGACTCGAAATAAAGATGGGTTTCCTATAGAGATATGAAGTTCAAATTGGCAGTAAACAGCAAAAGTTGATTGTCTTAAATCCCGGAAATATTTTGTACAAACGGCAGTAATCCTGTAGCCCTCCATCTCCATGCACTGCACCTGGATAGCAGATATCTGCTCCAGCTGCTGCCTGTAGGCATTCTTCTATTCTGAGGCGTAATTTTTCTGCAGGGACACATTAGCTGAAGCATCTGTATATCCTCTATTAAGAGTCGTAATCCAGAGATTTAAGGTTTTAAACGTGCATGATCTACCTGACATAATGAAGTTCTCTTGCTGCTCAAATTATTAAAAAGACCCAGTGAATTGAGGCATTTCATTTCGCCAGAGTGATTTTTTTTTTGTTTTTTTTAAGACCATTTGGGAACAAGATTCAGAAACTGCAGAAACATGAATATAGAAGTCTTAAAGCTTTGTCTATAGGATGGTCGTATTTCAGCAATGTGCACTCCTTTACAGTTAATCAGCTTATCCATCATGCTTTCTCTAACGGACACAAGGATGTAAACCAGTAAGATTTCAACTGAAAAGTGCCACTACTTGCACAATGTGTAGGATGTGTGCTGCCATGTCATTTTACCCATCACGTACGTAAAATATCAAATAGTGACAAGTTGCACAGAGCACCCTGAACCTTTCTTCTTGAGGCCAGAGGCATATCAAATAGCCAAACACAGAAGCGTGAAAACTGGAATTAAATTATTAATCTCTAGAGTACTGATGAGACTTGCAAGTGGCCTGTGGAGTTTTCCTCTACGCAGCCTCCTCTTACACGGGTGGCCAGCTCGCGGTGTGCAATCAGGCTGTGGTCTGTGCGGGCTGCCTGGGAGCAGGCGTTTCTGGTGGTATCGAGCTGCTGGGGAAAAAACCCTGAAGCAGAATGCCAAGACCTGGAAGTTTTAAATGTGCTCCAGGGACTGTTCTGGAGCTGAAGCAATTAGTGTATATGGCCTGACAAGCAAGTGGAAAGTCATTTTCTGATAGGATTTTACGTCGTCTTTGTCTAGGTGTGGATTTAGTAAGATCTTGGTTTCTGAAAAGTAATGCTTGCTGTGGTGGAGCTTTTTCTACAGTGCAAGTTCATTTCATCTCCTTTTCATGTGATTTTGTGCAAATGAAAGGGCTGTCTTTAGCTGTCCGGCTAGGATGAATATATCTCCTTGCCTCCTCTCCTCCCCCTTTTTCTAGTGGAATGCAATTATTTAACTATATATAGCTCATATCTGTGGCCTAGCGCTGGAGGATCTTTTGGGCAGGCCATGCCTATGCTGCTGTCTTTGATACCTTCCCAGAAAGTGCTAGAATTATAATCCTAAAGATTTTTTTATTTTTATATTTTTCAGAGGGCAGTATATTGACAAAGATTAAAGTTAATTTTAGAGCAACACACTTCTATTCTGAAATGTAAAGAGCTTTTTTCTTTTTCTTCTTTTTTCCCCCCTTTCCTCCTAGCCTATGTCTGGATTTATCTGGATATTCGGCACCTTCTGAAACTTATTGGATCTCCTGGCACACCGTATTGTGTGGCTGCGCGGCCCTCTGTGCGTTGTGAACTCAGCATGCTCTTTTCCAAAGATGCTGGTGCCAGGGGACCCCCCGAGATTGTGCCGCCTCCCCTGGCCGGCCGGGTGCCTTGTTCCTCCTTGTTCTGTCTCTATGATTTCAAATACACCACTCTCCAAGCTCGCAGCTCCCCTGCGTCCGATATATCTTTGCCAGGGAAATGTAGTTGTGCTTTTGTTAGCGTCTTCCAAATCGGTTCTAAATATGTATGATCCTGCGTCCTCCTCTTGTCAAATGTAGGTGGAATCGTACATTCATGGAGAAGCGGGACTGGGGCCTAGAAGAGTTGAAGGCAGAGCTGTGTTGACGAACGGTGCCGGGAGGTAGTGCTGTGCTGTCACCAAGCAAGCCCGGCACGGCGAGCAGCTGGCCGGGATGGATTTGGGGCACAGCTGTAGCCCTGTCTTCTGTCTGCCCGTCCTGAAGGAGCTGAGTTAGGAGCAGGCGAGGTACTGGTGCAAGCGAGAGGAGCCCAAATCCTCCTCCTGTGTGAGCGTGCTTTATTTAGCTGTTATCTGGCTAATGCTGGGCTGCAGGTTTTGCATTTGTTAAACGGAGGAAGGAGAAGGCACCACAGCATGGTGCTGGAATTACGTTATTGGAAGTGCTTCTTTTAAGATGCTAATGGCTTCTCTAACTTCCTCAAGAGTTTTCTTCTTCTAAGGAGGTATTAAATCTCCTTTGCCATAGAGCAATCTTTGATCCCTGGATGCATCTAAAGGGAGGACATCTGTTTCAAAATGTATCATTTGGCCTGTAGCTGCAGAAAATGCAGCTGGAGAGCTGGCCCAGACGGCTCTATTGGGCTGCAGCTTTCCGCAGGGTTTCCCTCTGAAATTCTTATATCCAATTTTATGGATATTGCTGGTGGTGTAATAGCTGTGGTTTGTAGACACAGATGACAAAAACTATTTGCAATTGGCTGAAGTGCTGTAACCTGATACTAATATCTAGTTTGAATCTGATTTAACTCATAATTTATACTGGAAGGAATGGATGATCTGGACTGCGCCTGGGCTTGGATCTTTATATTATACTTACTGGGCTCATAGCATTTAATTAAGAAGGTTTCAAGGTATATGGTTAATTATAGTAAAATGCTCTCAGATCCACACTTTATTCAAGTGATGGAGCTGCGTGGAATTTTTAAAAAACAATTTGTCCATCTCTTTTGTATTTTGGCTTTCCTATATTGCTGTCATTAAAATAACAATTTAAAAATAGCATTTATTATAGAATACTAATAACAGTTCTTATTTTCAAGCAGCATCAGAAAGCCCATTGATCCTCTTGTCAATTGGCTCCACAATGCAAACTAAATATAATTTCCTTTTGTGTGAGAAAAGTTATTTCAGTGGAAGTGCTCAAAACTTAGAACTGACTTCAGAGTTTTAATTAAAATTTCTTTTGCACTTGGCTTCTGCTGTCTGTGTGCAGAAGAGTGGGATGATACAGCTTCTTGGTTACTTTTGCTGTGCTATAGTGTCACTGTATGAAACTTCCTTTTTCCTTTTTGCAAGAAGAAAGGCATAAAATAAAATTTCCCGTCCTTGTTCTTTTATTGTAATGGCTCATCCCTTCTGTCTGTGGGATGGACATGTGAGGCAGGAAATCATTCCTATTTGGGAAAACTGTTAATTATGCTCATCACAGGTGCTTGAATGCTTTTCCCAACTCAAGGCTATGTTTAGGTCAGCCGCTGGGTACTGGAAGAACAGAGGCTGCCACTTCTGTTTGCACTACTTATAAGCTCAATTAATTTGTGCTATGAAGAATATCACCTTATATGGAGTCCCATACTGTAATCTTCTGCAGGTTTATAAATTCTTTCTTTTTGGATACTATAAATAACCCTACTTTCTCCTCGAGTCAGATGATCTCCAGAGGTCTCTTCTAAAACAAATTATTGTGATTCTATTAGTTTATTTCAAATTTAATCCTGCTTTTTTTGTTTTTTTAGTAGCAGACCCAAGGTGAGGGAACACAGAGTGACTGATGATGCATTTCTGCCTATGAATGATTCTTTAGTTCGGTTAGAAATATGAGATAGTGTTTAAGAAATTGTCCCAGGTTCTTGCTATGTAGATGTCATCTGGGAAATGAATATCTTACAAACAGTGGAAATATGTCATCTTCAATATGTCATATAAAGCATCTACTGTGTGATAATTCTGAAAAAGTGAACTGCAGCAAACCAATTCCTGACTCATGGGAAAACAGCTTTGTAGGAATGTGAATGAGCTGAAAATACAAAAACACTCAAATTGATAGACTGAGTAATTAGGTATCTAAAAGAGGAGTAATATGAAAACCTTACTGAACTGCAAGGCAAGTGCAGAGCCCGTTTGGCATGTGGAGGTGCAAGCACGGGGAGTTTGTCACTCTTACACCTCTTCTTGCTCACCCTCCTGCTCCGGCCCCAGGTCTCTGGAGCCAGTGTGGGAAGAGGATGCCCCAGGAGCAGGCACCGGCCTCAGAGATCGCCCTCTCTAATTGCTGATGGTGCTTTGCTGTTTGAGCTGTTCCTCTTTGCTTGCCTGTCACTTTGATTCATTTTTTGTAAGGATGCTCCCCAGAGTCAAGACAGGTTATTTAAGGATAGCCTGGGTCAAGGAAACAAAATTCTTGGACACATTTAGAGATTGATGCATATGAGCAGTCTGCTTGTGCAGAGAAGACCTGGGTTCATTAGCGCATTTCCACTGGAAGGAAACATTGCCTTCTGATTGCTATTCGAGGCAATCATTTTAAGAGTATAAGCGATTTGTTTCAGTATTAAGAGAAAATTACTTTGCTTAATGGCTGGTTTCTGCCAATGTTCCTATTAAAAGAGGACATGTCACCCTCTTTTCCCTAAAGGGTAAAAAAAAAAAATTATAATAATGAGGAGGAATATGCTGAATTGGCGCACAAGACTTTTTTGCTGGAAAGGTACTAACTGATGAAAATGTAAATGCCTGACCTTTAGATTTCTGTTGGAGTTTTGAATGTGTATCTTTGCTTTAAGAAGAGATTGTATTACACAACTTGTGATGGAATTGATGGAGAGGATGGCTCTGAAGACCAAAATACAAAATCTGACCATGGAAATGAGAAGGTTTCTGAAGAAATACATATTGCTACATTACTACTATGTAATGTCAGGAGACAATAAACAAGGAATAATTGTAAATTATATTGGTCCCTCTCCAATAATTTTACTTTACTTCTGGCTTATCAAAAGCTATAGAAAAGTTTGAATTGCTGTCCTCTCTTCAGAAACATTTAAAAGCATATGCAAACTCTGAGTTCTTCATGTAAAACAGTTTAACCCTACAGAGCTGCTGAATATATTTAGGAAGGTTGTTCTGCTGAAGACTTAATGTTGCCTAGGAGATATTGATCATCTTCATTTTCACCCTCCAATAAAACACTTTGTATCTTACAGAATCATTGAACTAATAAATTAATTTCCATTACTTCTGTGAGAATAAAAATTTCTCCAGACTTGCTGTTTTCAAGTAGCCCTTTGAGCATTGACGTCTACACCAGCTTCATGTTTTCACATTTAACATTCTAACACGAAACATTGCCACTCTTTTCCACTTCTTTATTTTCATCTCTTCCTATGTTATACTTGATTTTGAGTGCAGGCTCTGCATAGTTGCACGTCACTCAGTGTAAGCAATGACATGAATATTCTGGCAAATCCATGCTTGCTGATTTTTCTTGGCGTTATCTGAAACTAATCAATTCTGGTGCACCTGAAGCAGATGGTGCCTTGCCTGTTCTACTGAATACCATGTTCTTAGCAATCATATTCATTTTGATATAGGCATTGGTCCCTGTTTGCATCCTTATTTGAAATAAAAGCTTAAGTATGTTCTAATCTAACCAGTTCCTGGTATTAGGCTGTAAATTTTGGATAATCTTTTGGCTGAGTAGTGTGTCACCCACATAACCATTAAACTAAAATAAATCTGCAAAATAAAACGCACCTAAAACGTTAGAATGCAGGCCTTTTTCTCTAGTGCGTATTTGGTGTAAATAACGAATCATATGTTACATTTACAAATGTTATTAGAGCTGGGTTAAATATTCAGTCCTTTCTTTTTTCTTGAGAGATCATTGCAAACAGTTCTTGATTCTCAATTACATACTTTTTATTCAGAATTATTGAATAGGTTCTTATATAAACCTATTTCAGCCTCTATCTTTTGATGGATTACAGATGTGCTTTCAGTACTGAGCTTCTGTGTGACTTTTTATCTTGAAGACATGGTATTGTCTTTTTATTTCTTGTCTGGATAAATGTAGCTTTGGCAAATACTGGAGAAGTGTAAGCAGAGGTAAAACCATCTTTTTTAAAAGCTTGTAGAGGGAGATTGGCTGAGTAAGGGATCTTTACACGTTCTATTCTGGGTTTCGTGAGCTGAACCTTGCTAGAGGCATTGTTACAAGGAAAAAATAGCCTGTGTAATATTTGATATGGTGAAACTTAAAGCATATGTATGCTTTTCTGTGGACTTGAGCTGCAGGCATTGTGGATACTTCTTCAAGCCCTTCTGTTCCATCCGTTAAGCACTGCTGTCTTCAGAACTGTGCTAATGATCACCAAATTGGGTAAGCTAAGAGTGATAACATCTGAAGGAGGAAAGACTTTGCCGAGGAAACAAATTTAACTCCATGGTTATAGCTCTCACATCATGTCAGAGATATAACATGGCATTGTTTTGGTTGTATCTATGCACACAGAAAAGTTGGATATAATTGTTGCCTTAATTTGTATAGGAACAAGACAGGGCATTGAAAGAGGATAGTTAGCAGGAGGAGGTGTGCTTGATGACCTTGCCAAAAGCAGAGAGAAGGAGATGTGCTAGCCCATACTTGAGGAAATCTATAATTTACTGCCAGAAAGTAACTCTCCTAGATTTTGTATATTCGTTCACCCCTCCCTTCGTCTACTTAGTAATTTTTTGAAACAATTTGCTTATTAATGTTCTTAATGCAAAATCCTTCCGAGCTTTCAATTATTTTTTTCTTTCCTAAACTGCTGCTGAGAATAGTTGTATTCTTTAAAAGGAAAGTGGGTTCCACACTAGATACACTAGATAAAACTATTTGCATAGGAACGCATGGACTCCTTTAAATAAAGCAGATTATGCCTTTTTCCATTTGAGGATGTCTTTTTTTTTTTTTTTTCCCCCCCCCCACTGGACGAGTGAAATTTTGATAGGATTATATATTTTGGGCATATGATCAGCTATATCCTTGAAGACTTTCAGGATTATTGCTGTGCCCTTAGCCAGATTATGCAGCATACTTCCAAATACACTTGCAATGGAGATCAGATATAGACATTTATTTAAGAAAGTTATAAGCAGATAGTAAATGTCCTTTAAATTGAAATATTTATGCATTTTTTTTCCTAGAGAAGTTGCTGAACATTACTGTTATAAATCTGTTGCCAAGGAATTGCTGTATTCATCACTGAAATGTAGCAGAATCTAAAATACAACTTGCCTTCTAGTTGATGGTGCTGAGCAGCAAGCACCACACGACAGTTTAGGACAATTAAAAAGTTTCATTTATCAGGCAGAGTTTATTGCTAGTATAAAAATAGGAAATATTTAATCCTGACTCTCCTCCTTCCCCCCCACCAAATGTTTTAGAATAGCAGTGTACTGCACGCAGAAAATATAGTAGATGGATTATAATTACTTTTTTTGTGCTTGAATAAAATAGAAAATGCTAGAGCTATATTTAGTGCATAAAATGAGACCTTTAAATGTAGAGTGGAGCTTAGACTTTTAAGATGTTGCAGAGGATTAAAATTACTAACTAGATGAGAATTCAAGCAATTTGCAAGTTGATAACAAACTTCTCAATCTTATTCCATTGACTTCTTTTAGTCAGAGGAGTTTCTGAGTATTAAGATTGTGATAATATTTGAAAAATGCACTGGCAAGTGTTTCAGTGGATTAGAATGAGTTTTGATTGACCACATATGCAGCTTTTCTATATATGTTGTTCATTTACATATATAGTGTTAAAAGCATCACCCTTAGGCAGACAAAATCAAAGCTGTTTAACTTAAATGGTAAAACGTTGAGCCATTCCCTTCAAAATGACAAAATTGTTTTTAAAAGCCTTGGAAGCTTTCATATTCGACATTTGAAGTTCTCTTTATTACCTTCTGCTATTACAGACTTTTCATATTCTTCCTCTTTTTCCACTGAGAAAATTGTTATTCCAAGACTCATCATCTCACTAAAGACAGCATATATTATGTGATTTGCAGCAGAATCAGAAGCTAATAGTGTTGCCCAAGATGCAGAGAACAGTTTTCTGAGAAATTTATCAGTGATTGGGCATATTATTTTTCAAAGATAAACCTTGGGAAACCTGCATTACAGAAGACCCGTATGATTCCACTTCAGAAATGTAGCCACAAGCAAATGAGTTAGCTACAAAAGATTTTAGATAAAAGGTGCTGATTGAGTGGGATATATTGCAGTATTTTACAGTTTTGAATGATGTTTTTAATTCTGTTAAGAATGTTTTATGTAATATCTCCCTTTTTTTGGTGTAAATCACGATCCTGTCTAATGAGATTTTTATGGCTTCTGAAGATGTTTTAAAAGTGAGGAGATTTTTCATCGCCTTCCCATTATTTGTACTTATCGCACTAGCTGAATGCTTCACAAATGTTTGTCTTCGCATAGACCTGCTAGGTCTGTCTTGACACCAGCAAAGACAGCACTAACCCCGTCTGCTTCAGCATGTGGGTGCTGGTATTGGGAGCCACCCTGCTTGTGCACTGTGAATGGTGCAACCCTTCTTTTTTTTCTTTTAATGGCCTAGGTTGTATGATATAACACCTCCTCTAGAATCTGAAGTATCCTGTTTAGACATGGGTATCTGACTTTGCGGTACAGCCAAGAGACAGTCAAGTTTTCGCAAGTAGAGAGATGATGCACAGAGAGATTAAGGCAATATTTTTTTTTAATCTTTAACAATCTGGAATGCCTCAATGACTAGCTGCCTTTTCGAAGCATCTGTATTGACCAAAGCCCTCAGAATACTCAGCATTATTTATA
Organism: Apteryx rowi; assembly: GCF_003343035.1. Classification (NCBI taxonomy): domain Eukaryota; kingdom Metazoa; phylum Chordata; class Aves; order Apterygiformes; family Apterygidae; genus Apteryx; species Apteryx rowi. Next base: position 1,080,065 of record NW_020447197.1, on the reverse strand, counting down.
GCACTTTGTTCCTCATGCTGCTTTTATAGGCTTATTTTTGTTAAAATATATACTATATCATACCCAGAAACAGCAGCAGAATACTAACAGTTTAAAATATTGGAAGGCTTCACTGTCTTTGAACTTATAAATAGTTATGGAAGGCATTTTAGTGTCATTCTTTAGTATCTAGAAACAGGGAAACGACAAACTCCTACATAAGCACTTTCTGCCTTGCAAGTGCGCAGTGGAATCTCCTATGCTGTGGTTGAGCATATCCCAAATGATTTCAAACTACTGATTGTTTCTCTTGCTTACTATAGGCTTTTCAGATTAATATAATAGTTTAAGAAGTGGAATACGGTGTGACTGTTCTTATCCTGTGGTTAATCTCATGCAATATAGTTGGATATTTTGGGGGGTTGTTTTTCATGGCCCCACTTCCCCCAGAAACCTTTAATTTATTCATGGCTTTGTCATAAATGCCTACGTGGTTGACTAGATGCTGTAATATTCCCGCTGCCACAGTGTTGTAAAGCCAGTTAATTCACTGATAATTACAGGCAGCTTCTCTTACAAATGTTTTGGAAATAATTCAGTCAGCAGTTGTGCCTCCATATCGTGACACTTATTGAAAGCAATCCATTTGAAGTGCACTTCAATGTAGCTATTCTCACGAGGATCTCAAGAGACAAGGATGTGCGTACCCAGGTAGACTTGGGCACGAAGTGAGTGATTTGCTAAGGATGACACAAGTACATGGCAGAGTAGGGATCGGAATATTTATCTCCAGCTCATAGGTTTGCTTTCTAATCAGGAGATTGTCCTTTCTCTCTTAGACAGGAAGCATGGCTACTATTTTTAAATCTTTTTCATTTGTGCCCCCCTGTACATTGACCGTGGAGGTATGGACCTCTGCATAGTGAATTTAATCCTCACGACTGCAAATTTGCTTTTGTTAATTGCATTTCTCTGTCTCCTTTGATATTTTCCATGAATTTTCCTTATTGATGGGCCAGAGGTGGAAAAGCCCTAGTATGAACTAAGGCTTGAAGCAACCGTCAGCTTCAGCCGTGACGACAGTGAAGCAGAAAGGCATATTGGGTAAAGCAATATGCAGCAGACAAAAGAAGAAGCAGTAGCATTTTTGTCTGGGTTTTGTATTTTGCTACTCCCTTTGGATAGTTCTCTAATCTCTTGGACATTCTGGATCAGATTTTGGCCCCGATTCACTTGTTGCTTTGCATTAAATGGTTACTTAAACCCTAGCCTTTACCGTGGCCCCTTGCAGGGAAATCCATTTGGTGACACAGTCTGTTCACTAAATCTGACCACTGCTGTGTGGCAAAAAATGAGACTAGGTCTTCCCAATAAATCTCTTCTCTTTGGGGGTAGATAACTGACAGCTAATCATAAGCCACACTGTTTCCTGTAACTTCACACTTATTCATCTTTGCAGAATCAGCTCTCTGAAAACTGGCAGTGGAAGATTGGGTAGTTTTGACTGGTGATAGAAAAACTGTCTTATTAGAAGGATCCACTTAAACTGAATAAGCTGGAAGTGCAACAGTAGCCTGTCATGCACACAAGAATTTCCATCCACCCCAGTAGTTTCAAGCCTGTCCTTACAGACAAGGTTAGTTGCCTCTGTACTGCCTCTGAGTGTCTTGTTCTGTCTGGACTTCGTAGCTGGAACCGTATCAGCTCGGCCCCAAGCAAGTGAAAAACAAAATAAATGTCTCCTGCTTTGCTGCCCACCTTCTTCTGATTGCTCCTTCTGTCAGCCTCCTACTCTAGCTTGTCGTACACTTGTGAACCAGGCATAAACGTTGGTATGAGAAACACGAGGCAGAAGGGCAGAGTTGGAGAAAATTAGCAGCAAGGAGGACTCCTAAGATGAAGTACAAATATTATTTCAGTCAAAAACGACTTGTGCTTTATTTGTAATGAGAATGGATATATATGCATAGCTTTCATGTATTTTTCAGCTATTCTACCGCAGCTTAATTACGAAAGGCGTGATGGTTAAAAGCAATGTGATTAGGTTCAGCTCCTGGCTCAGCTACAATTTTTTTTGAGTCTTCTCCAAATTCTTATTGTTTCAGTTCTTCATCTCTAAGATGAAAGTGAGGGTAACTGTCTGTTTAGGAAGTGAAAATAAAAACTTCAAATTTACAAAATATTTAGCAGATGGCATTTCATTTAAAACATGACTCCTGTTAGATTTTTTTCAAGTTTTTGGTTGTGCAAAGATGCAGATAGAGGTCCAGTGGTATTTTCACACAATCTGCAAAGATCAGGTTGCTGATCCTAATGGAAGTTGGAGACCTAGCCTGAGTGGTGATTCTGTAAAGTCTGCAAAGTGTCGAAACCCATCGTGTCGTTTATCATATAGGTGCTTTTGACAAGCTTCCCTAAACTCTCTAAGCATGGGACTGCTTTTCTTTCTTTATCTGTGGGGAACAGAGCTCTGAACTTTCCCTGAACCATGCATAGAAATAGACACTCCAACTCACAGATCTTACTGTGATTAGCAGGTAAAAATCTTAACATACTCGTGTTTGTTTATTTTGAAAATGTGCATATTAGCATTTTGTACTTGCGATTTGGACATATTTGTGGGTAAATGAATGGTGAATGTGCAGAGCTCAAGGTGCAAGTGAGACCTGGGTGCTTCTGCTTTTGTAATTTGTAGAACGCTTCTCTCTGACTGTTGTAATACTTAATTCAGTAATGTTTGCCAAGTGGTTTGAGAGTCGCAGATGGAAGGTGAAAGGGAGGTGCAAAGCAGTGTAATTACCTGATACTTATGCTCAAGCTAAATGGCTCTGAACAGATTGGGGGGGGGGATAGATTTTTTTTTTTAAAGGCAGAGATAACATATTTCATTCTAGTTCTTTTGCTCTTCTTAAACATCTTATCCCTGAATATTTTGCAGGCCTTGCTGTTATAGTTACATCTGCAGATGATGAAAAGAAACAACTATTCCTGTTGAGAATATCATAAGCAGATGCTGAATTCACAGTAGATTACAATACACTGAATCTTTGCAGTTTTTCCCCAAAGGGGACAAGAAACTGCTGAGACTACACATTATTATGTTGGAGAAAGCATAGCAGAAACATATTTTCCACAGTTGCAGAGTTTACTCTCCTAAGCCAGCTGAAGCCTGCATACTGAAATATATCCATTCTGCTTAAAAGAAAAATAATAAAAAACACAGCAACCTTTCTTATTTATCATTAGTTTTCAGCTAAATGGTTGTTAAATGAATTGCATTAATGCATACCATGCAAACTTTGGCCATAGAGCATTATCCATGAGGACTTAGGTTGGTGGGGTTATCTCACTGAATCTGAGAGAATAGTTTGGCCACAGAAAAGAAAATGTATGTTTCCATTCTAAGTAAAGTTGTCTGATCTTCTCAAATCATCACAGAAGAGCTTGCCTCAGATATTGTTTTCTCCATATGCATTAAGACCTGGCTGTTGATTTCAGCAAAATACTAGCGGGGGGGATACAGGCGTTCCTGTGGGAGGTGTCTGCTGTACATGTGCCCATGTTTGCAGCTAGTTGGGAGCTGAAGTTCTGCAGCCTGGTGACTGAAGCATGGTGTGGAAGCTGAAGAACAATAGGTGGTGATGAGAAGACCACTTAAAAGACTGAAAAATGTTTAAAAAGAAATATCCGGGAGCCATACTGAGTTATTTGAGCTCAGCCAGTACTAATAGAGGCTGGGTGTGCAAAGTTATGGAGGCAGAGTTCTATATATTAAACACAAATCTGAAAACATTCATGCTTCTTGCATATTATGATAATAAATCTGATACAACTTTCCACATCACGGTAATTTGTGTTTATCAGCATTCCTGTCCCTTTCAACAAGCTGTGCCTCACTTTATGTATCTTATCACAAGAAAGAGATGAGAACTTAAAAGAATTTTCTAGATTAAAGCCTAATATAAATTATCATACTCAAAGAAAGCAGAAGTCACCTGCCTCTTGCAGCTTTCAATAAGAAACAGATCCCTCCTTAGCATGCAGCTTCAGTAACAGCTAATTAGTTCATGTAGCTAATCTTTTACACAGTCTTTCAGGTTATGGAGACAAACTGAACAGAACGAATATGAGAAAACATCTACATAGCATTAAGAATCATCAGTCCGGAGACATTCCTCTAGCTTAATATGAATTGAGACATATTTCGAAGCCAAATACTGCTGGAGCAGCTGAAAGAAGCTACAGCAAAGCCTGGAACAGTGATTCACATCTGATGACTTTTGAGTTGAGGGCAGAAGGGTCACTTACTCTAAGACACTTTTCACTGTTGGAATTGGGGTTTAGGAGAGATTACAGGAAAAAATAAATTCAAACAGTTCTGGGGAGGAAAGAAGCAACCTGATTCATCCTCCCTATGGTGTCACAGCAGGAATGAAAGAGGCTGCTCTAACTGTATCCACCTCTATGGAGGGAATGTTCAATTGAACAAGATCTGGGTTTGGAAAGATCAACTTAGAGTGAAAGAGATCCGAATGGATTTTCCAACTGACTGCTCCTTAAATTTCTGTGTCACCAGTCAGCTTGTAATGACTATCCTCCTCATCAAAGTATTTTGTTGCTTTAGCTGTTACTGTCTTTTCAGTCACAGAATATAAAAATATTTGCAGCTTTGGTTTTAAGAGATGGTAAGTTTTTTTCCTCATTCTGTGAATTATCCACAGTTCCCAGTATAGTCAGGTTAAATTAACTTACACGGGACTGATCTTTAAAAAAGTCTTTTTATGTATTCTTTAACATTCTAGGAATGTATATGGCTCACTATGCACATACAAATATTTTCAGTCTGGGGAGTTTTGTACTCTCATACTCTTGAACTTGTCCTAGTTGCAGGTGTAGGCCTTCTGAAAATTTGGTCTATGGAGAGAAAATTTCATGTATTAGATTCAGTGTTGTCCTAGTGTGTCTCTGAAAGTCAAGAAGTTCTGAATACCTTTAGGAAATGTGAGTCAATCCACCAAAAATAAAGAGATCGTAAAAATAATAAATTTGGCGATTCTTTTGTGTCTTCTGGCTTTTTAAGTCTTTACATTTTGAAGTTTCTCTCTATAACCATAAAACCTAGAAACATTTCTTTGAAATAGAAGGTGAGCTGCTGATACGATCATGTGACTAGTGGCAGCTGGAGAAAGTGGAAATGATGCAGTAACAATATAAGAAAGGGAGGTATGGAAGAAAGCTCCTTTGCACGGTATGTATTTGCTTGGATCGAAATCAACTGGAATTCATTGTCTGTGGTTGTTCTGTTCGTTAAGTCAGCAGCGTGTGTAGCAGAGGGGAGGCAAGTCATGCAAATTGTGTGACTGAGGAAGTGACAGTGGTGGGTAATAACTTGTATTTAATTTACATTTTATTGAGTGTTGTCAGTGGAGGGCTTAATGGTAGAGTGTCTGTTTATTTTAATATAATTCACTGATATTCATCTCAAATCTGTTCTCTTGATAATAGGCTGTTCTGTGGACATGTCATCATCTATTGAAACTGTTGGGGATATTGTACATTTATTAATATATTATCACTAAATTGATAGTGAATGGTTTTCCGAGTCATAAAATGAGAGACCAGATTATTTTACAGTAGAAAGGACATAAAATAGCTAATTACTTGGACTGAATTGCTGAAGTGATTTTATTCCACGCTTATTATTTGCCCTCATTTTTCAATGTATAATATAATTGTAGTGGAATTTTGTTGTACAACTTATAACAGTGCAGAGGGAAGTTATTTTGTACTCCCTGGTACAGCTGTAATTTATGCTCTCAGGGATTAGTACCCACTTCTTACCATTTCGGGCTAGACCCCAAGAATATATACATTACTGTTTTCTTTGTTTCTGTGCTTCCCATATGTATTGTATGTGTCATATGTCATGTGACATATGCTGTTTGTGCTAGAATGCTCTAGGATTCTTGTTAATTGAAGAAAAAATTTTCCCCTCCTTGGGGAGAAGTGTGGAATGGATCCAGGAGGACTCTGAGTGCTTGAGAGATCTTCTCCCCTCTTACATAGCCTCACAGCAGATGGTCCATATTCCTCACCACTTTACACAGCCTCCAAAATTGAGTCAAGGATGGGTTTTTTTGTTTGTTTGCTTTTGTAGATGGTGAAAGAGTTTGTCTTATAAAGGTCAAGGGTTTTTTTTAGCTTGTTAAATGTTAATTATACGTTGTGTACATGTCCTTCTATGCATTGTCTTTATCTTGTCATGTTGACTTCCTTTAAGTAGCTCTTCTGTGTTGGTTATTTTTGGAGGGGAGAGGAGATGGGTGGGGATTTCATTAAAGTTAGTTACCTTGCAGTTTCCCAATTAACTAAAGCTTTGCTTATGATCATCTCCATCTTGATAGTATTGAAGTGTCTCACCATGCATCTATATAATTCATGCAATAAATGTTCTCATGTCTATTTTACCTGCGTGGCTTAATTTAGCAGGCGCTCTCAGAGCATGCCAAGTCCACACAACTATAGTGTCCTTCTCTGCTTTCATCCCGTCATGCTATGGTTGGGATAATCGTTCCATGTTCCATTCCTTCCTCTTCCCAATGTTATTTAAACTTTCTCACCCCATTGGAGTACTCACATGCCAAACTATAGGATGTCCTGGGGTAGCTGGAAGACATTCTTATTCCTTTCTGTTGAAGTAACTCTAATTTGCATGGAATAGTTACTGTTCAGTGGGCTGGAGGAAGCCTATGTTTATAAATACAGAGAAAGCCTAGTGGTTAAGCCAATGAGGGAGAATACCCTGACTTTCAGACCCTGCTCTACTGAATGGTTCATATTTAATTTCAAGTGATCAATGAAAGAGCCTAGAACTCAGCTGGTTTGCCCTTCCACCATGAGTGCTTTGGCAACTGGGCTATATCCAGGTATTCTTTTATACCCCTTCTGACTCCTGATATGAATATTTAATCAATTCCATGCAGAGTGGAGCAAAATCAGTGGGAAGAAGTGAGAATGCTATCAGTGTAGCAGATTGTCCTACATTTGTTGTTTTGGGGACACCCTGAAGATGGAGGATGTAGTTTCATATTCTTCAGACATACTGTGGCCTGGGATACATGCCATATGCAGAAAAGGGGGCTGCCTCTCCCCCACTTTCTGCATTTTGAAAGAGGGGACTTAGGCCATCTCAGTTTCTTAACAGAGAAGTCTTGGTATCTAATTTCTGGGAAGGTGTCTAGATGATTCCTCATAGCTTAGAAATAAGCAACTGAGCCAAATCAGTCTTTCCTGAGCATTGGGTTGTTTAAGTAGCTCCTACTCTGGTTAATGGCGACTGTGGATGCCAATTTTAGGTACTTGCTCATCCCAGGTACTTGGTGGGGGGTACAGCTTGAGCTGTAGGTTCCAGGAGGCAGTGACGTACTTCTGAGTACGATGATGCCCTCTTCAGCATTGTGGTGCCTCTGCACGTTTGCTGCCTTAACTGAGGTGCTTCTTGGAAAGGTAAGACTCCTAATGAGGAAGTATTTTGCAAAGATTTCATCTCTTTCCATGTAGACAAAGAATGCTTTAAGCTGAAGTACAGAAAATTTTCAGAATATTTCCAAAGTATAATATAGTTGCTTAAATGACAAAATTTAGTGCCAATATACATGGAAGAGACAAGCTGTGTTTTTAATTCTGCGGTGTGAAAAGCATATGTTGAAACACAAATGCATCAGCTTAGTAAGGAGGATCCTGCCGGCTAGGTTAGCAAAGCACACCACTGTAGGATGAAAGGCAGAGAATAAAGAGCTACGACTTCTGCCTTCCTTGTTAAGCAGCACTTTACATGACCTTCTCCAGTATTTGAACCACAAAGCCCCCAGTAGCACTTGCAGGTATAGTAAAGAACTATTTTGGTCTTGTTTTACAGGTGAATAATTCAAAGCAAAGAGAGGTAAAAGTACAAAAGCAAAGAAGATGTAGAAATATCCTTAGTTTCTTTTAACTCACTGGCAAACTTTAATCCTAGTGCCATCAGTCCCAGTGCATGTATGACAATGAGGGTAGAGAAGAGACTGGAACTGTGGCCACAGGACTGGTTCTGTCTGTGATTCCTACAGGATGGTATTGGGAATAACTGAGCTGAGTGAACCCTTCTCTGTATTCCAGTCTAGAGGCAACGCTGTTCTGTTTTCCTTCATAGCCTTTAGAGGCACGTGAAATACATTGCCTTCTCCCTCAGCCTTGTCGGCAGGGTCTTACTTGTTACAACGTGATGAATACCTTGCCTGAGGTTCCTGCAGCAAAGTAATACCAGAGACAGGAATACAACCAGCCAGAACTTTTCTTCCCCTATTCATTTTCTCCTTAATGAATACTGAATAGAAACATTTTCTATTAATGAGCGTTGATGGAAGCTCAAGTCTGCACAGAAATGGAAAGGAAAGTGTAGAGAGCAGTGTCATCCTCGGTGCACACTGACATTCCCCACATTCCTCCCATGCAGTCCTAGTGATGTCAGTTTTGATCCCTCGTTGGACCATTTCTTCAAACTGCATCATTTTCTTTTCTTCAGCTTTGTGTGCTTAGGATGATCTTTCTGAGGTAGGCTGCAAAGCCACCAGTCTTTCTTCATTTAAATGCTGCTTTCACGGTCCTACTCTCAGGAAGGAGCTTTCTAGCAACAGAGGCAGAAAGCATTAAAAGGAAGTTCATGCTTTTACTTGAGTAAAAATGTTGGGCGTTGCTGCAATAATCAGTGCTGCACTTGACTCTTTGCTGCAGCCATCTAGTAAATGCCTGGTTCTTCAGGACTTTCACATTTAATTAGCTGTAAATTAATTAGCATAGTTTTGACTGACATTGCTGACTTGTTTTTCCTGCTGCTTATAAAAAAATCATGTAGACTTTTGCTTAGTTGTGCAGTTTTGTTTTGCTGTGGAAAAACCTGATTGTAAGCTAGCAGTCGCAATGCCAGGAATCACTGTGGAGGCTGGTCTCCACTTATTAATGGGATTGCTGTCTTCTATTTTGTCTACTCTCATCAATTTATAAAAGTCTTTCTTGCTCATCTTAGCATTAAGCCTGCCTTTTTTTCCCCTCTCCTGACCCTTCCCTTACTGGACTTAGCTGTTTCTCTCTATCCTCTGTTTGGTTCCTTCCCCTCCTTTTCATTTTTAGTGCAGGTTCTCTGTTAGATCTTTAAATAGTGAAGCTACATGATGGCCCCTTATTCACTGCACTGTCTTTCTCAGTCTGTCACAGTCACACTAACAATAGATACTTCGATATCTCCCATGTTCTGTTTTCACAGTCTTTTTCTAACAGAAACTGGGAAAGGAACAAGAGGGGTCTTTTACATGGTCTTTTTACAAGACTGTACAAAAATGATGCAATTTCACTGTTTATTTTAAAGGTCTAGTGAGCGCTGAACATCACTGACAGTAGAATCTTTACTGATGTACAGAAACTTTAGAATAAATATTGTTCTTGTAAGAGCTAAAGACTATTAGCCAGTGCCAGATATCTAAGCGGTAATGAGCATGGGAAGGGAAGGTAAAGGGGGTCAGAAGAAATTCTGTGCTCTTTTCTCCACAGTCTTGACCAGGACCTTTGGCTTCATGTGGATTTTTGAAATTTCACATTAAATAAATAAGCCTTCCACATAACTCTTCTCCCACTCAGTTCCACTCTTACTTCATTACAGCATTGTCATCAATATAAGATTAAACTAAACCCACCTGTATTGAGTTGGATTTTGCTGAAGAAGGCACTCTGTACCAAAAGTGTGCTTGCTTTTTCAAGCTATATCAGCTAATCTAATAAAAGATACAATTTTTACAAAACTCTCATCTTGTGCTCATTCTTCACATCCTCCTAAATCAATAAGTAAAGTTAAGGGAATCTAAAAATAAACTGGGCTGTTTTGTGAGAGGCTCCCAACTATACTGTGCAAGACGTCTTAAGAATCTGGCTATGTGACTGCTTGGCAGTATTTCTTCTGGAAGACAACTCAGAATGATGCCACTGGGTAAGAAAATTAATTGAGGGTTGAGCACCTGACTTTTTTTGGAATGTAAATTTTCCCATTTTGCATAACAGACATTGGGTAGAGAATCCTACAGCCATGCAATGTGGAATGGTAAGTTGTTTGCTAGTCAGTAATTCCTTTCCTAAAAACATAACTGCTTGGGACAGTACAAGTTCAGATCACAGCTAATAGTGCTGATGTATTCCTTTCTTATATGTTTGATTTCAACTAGATTCTTCAGTTTTGCTGTAAATGAATGGAATCTCTGGCAGTTAAAGAGACTTGTAAGTCCATTTCTTTGGTGTAGGCTGGAAGGTTTCAAGCAGATATTGCTTAATGATAGCATCTAGCACATCATACTACTGCAGTTAGTAAGTCACCATTTCTCTGAATTTGTTAATATAATTTAATGAAAATATTCATATTTATCCAGCCCTTCTCTCCCCATCCAAAGCTTTTCGGAGTCTGAAATGTGGTTATAATCTTACAGATGCAAGATTTTCTTGCAGCGATGTAACCTACTTTGGTTGATTCTCATTGTTCGTATGGAAAAGAAATCATGAGTTCAGACACCTTTTTTTTTCCCTTTCACATAATCATTTTCCTAACTGAAGTAGAACCTTCTAAGGGAGCGTCAGAAGTGGTATCTGTCTTTGAAATGATTTGTCCTCCAGCTGATTTAGTTTCATACTTTGGAATCAAAGTACTTTTAGGAAACAATGAGACCAGTAGGGAACTGGGGGTGCTCTTCGCCTCCAGAAATCATGAAGTACTTCATAGGACTGAGACCTAAACATTTTGGGGGGTAGAATGTTGCCTTGTGAAAAAATAGAGATACGAATCTAAAGACATTGTCAGCTATTCAGCAAAATATCTGCTGGAAGATTTTATGAACCTCCCTAGTGTACTGTTGTTATAGGTTGCCCCATTATCCAGAGATTTTCTGTTGTTTATGGGATGCAGACACAGTACTGTCCTTACACATGGTGCTCCAAATTCTGAAATTCTTACTTTGTCTTTACTTAATTGATACTTAGGAACTCATATCTATAGGAGTTACTACTCAAGCATAGGCAGTCTTGATTAAATCAATAGGTTTTTCTGCTTTCATTTTGTATTGACCATTGAAGTCACTCTACCGGTAGAAGTTTAAGGAAATACCTTCTTTTGTCCTTGAAAAGATACTGAACACTGTTTCCCTGAACAATATTCCTATTGCAAGAGAGAAACCTCTTACAAAACAACCTGCTCCAGAAAGTCCCTTGTGCGTTTTTCTTTTCATGTGTTCTGAGATAATCAAACCACTCTAAGAAGGCAGGTTATCACCTCTCCACATGAACTCACTAATCTTATGTGTTTAATCTTGCTAGCCTATGTGAAAAACGTGGAGGGAAGATGACATGCCTTTACTAGTGTCAGAACACTTGCATTGCTGCTAGAAGACTGTGATCTTCTACATTTTCATTTTTCTCCTGAAGGATTCAAACTTTTGTGAAGTTGAATGAGCTTGAGAGGTGAAAGTGTAAGTTGAGATGGTGTCAGCTTTATACACACACACACACACACACACACGTATATATATATATATATATATAAATTACCCAGGTATACAGTAGGAGGAGAAAATTTTCCCTGAAAAAAAATATATAAGGGGAAAAAAAAGAATAGATTTTGCAATTAAAACTGTACCTCTCTCCCAATTTCTCTGGGAGAGACAGTCAGGAACCCTTTGGAGAGACCTTGCATATTAAATATTCAACTGATGAAAATCAAGCTTACACTGAATTATACCACATGAGCATCTGATACCTCTTCTCAGAGCTTTCAGTGATATTGCTCTCAGACTGTGTCTAACTTCATTCTAAATGACTGTAAATAAAGTGCTGTCCTGGATGTCACCCAGTGTCCTCAGAGTTTCATACCACCAATATTCTGTGGATCCTTCTCTAGGACATAACTAAAAAAAAAAAAGACCTGTTTAAAATCTCTTTTTGGAGTCACTTTCTGGAATAAATACAGGCACACTGTGAGCTCTGAAAGCTTTAACTATTGACATCTGTACTCAAATAACTCATTCCTCTCTACTCTGTATTTTTTCAATCCCATGAGCACCAGGAAAGAAGGAAAAAGATGGAGCATGGATAGAGACTGTAGGGGAGGTCAGGAGGAGACCTCATGCTACAAAAGCATTAAGCTATTTTATGGTCCGCTTTTAGTCCTCTCTTCTGTTATTAGCAGTAGTGATTTGATGGTCTTATATTAGGTTTCTCATTAATTCACCTTCTGTTCTGCTCATTTGTTTATAATTAGTGCTCGTGAAGCAACTTGCCATCATCTGCCGCACACTCAAAGTGTGCATGCTCCCATTCAACGAGCAAGGCATAGGGAGTTCTTTGCATAAACACTCTTAGGTGCTTGTACACACTTACAAGGCAATAATATGTCTGCACTTATTATCCAATTAAACCGACAGAACATGACAGGAATAATAAAATCAACATAACTCCCAGGGAGAAAGGGCTAGTAAAACACTCTATGTCCTAAATACTTCTAAAATGTCAAGATTTAATGTGATTTTTAGCTTTATGCTCATTTTACTTTATGAATTGCTTAGGATGGTAATGTGTAAGCCAGACACCACTGCTACAGTTTGCAAATTCTGATCAAATCCTGTAATCAGGATTATGCAAAATGAGTTCTGATCAGAGTGAATTTCCTTTCTTTTATCTTTTTTTTGCTTTCCCAAAAGTGAGTTCTGATCAAAAACAAGTGATCAAATAACACTGATTTTGATTTGATTCTATGGCATCATAAATAGTTTGAGCTAATACTAATTATGACATTCACAGCTTATAAAAGACTGGAGCTCTCATTGGAAATGGTTGTCTAGGGTCTAGGTTGAATAGCAATGTGGCGTCTGAGATTTTTGATTGCTTTGCCAAAGAGACCAATTTGGAAGGCAATTGGATTTGTACTGTACTTCCAGTTTAGAAATCTGCCAGTGAATTGTGCTGGAGAGAAAACTGTAATTGAGCAACTGCGGTTAGGTGACTGTGTTTGGATACATCCGGACAATCTTCCCTAAGGGGACTGGGGAAAACAAAGCGAAAGGACTTCCTTTTGTTTCTTCTTGTCCCCTGTAAAACAGCCTAAGTGCATCTGAGTTGGTCTGTACGCTTTTGATCAAAGGTAAAATTCTGCGCTTGGCTTGTCGAGCCCACCCGTTTCACCTTCTGTTTGCAGCTAGCCGTACCCGGGCTGAGCTGCTGCGCAGCAGTGCTCCCTGTAGTGACCTGTGCAAAGTCGTTTTTGGTGTGTGGCAGCATGTATATTGCCTGCCAAAACTTCTAAAGGGTGAAAGTCCTGCCCTTCCCTATTCCCTCCAATGCTGGCCCCAAAAGGAAGCATTAGACGCATCTAAGGCATTATGAAAGGTGTGAGTTTAGACACTAACAGGAGTGGTAGCCTCTGGAGTCCATGCAGGCTTTCAAAAATATCACTTATGGGGGCTGTCAAAAGCAGCTGTTATACTGAAGTTGGTCTTATGACCAAAGTGGATACAAATATTCCTTTATGCATTTTCCTGGGACAGTCTCTTAGGATGTGAGTCATCCTTTGCACCTTTGCAAAGGTTCTCTCTTATACATGATCCAGTACAATATCACTGTGACTTTACATAAATATTGAATCAGCAGCTCTGTGATCTGCAGTGAATGAGTGTTTGAGGGAACAAATGTCTCAAATTGATAGACTAGACTTGCTGGCTTGCAATGACAAATCTGATGTCATGCTTCATGCTAGAGTAGTTACGTTGCTATATTATTTTATGGTGCTGGCATCTAAAGAATACAACCACTTTCATCAGTAGGAAACAGACTTTGGTGGGACTAGCTTTGAGAGTAGTTGTATTCCCTATGATGTAAAAATAGATCGGACCCCTCGGACAGCTGTCTTTGTTGTTTGTTTTTAGAAGATGACTGCGTTGATGTTAGACTTATCTGTTCAATGAGAGTGAAATTCAGTCATGTAAAGAAGTCATCTCAAAGTGTTTGTCCCGTATAAATCTTTACAGCAGGACTTGTCATGGAGTTAATCTTAACTGAGTAAGAATAACAAGTGTCTTCAATTGACTAGTGTAATTTAAACAGATATTTAGAGAGAAATACCATCACTTTATATGAAAATAATCTATTACAGATGTGCATTTTGTAAACATTCATTGTCTTAAATCTCTAATGTTTGCATAATATCTGTGCTTTCCAGATGAGGAATATGTGAGAAATAAACCTTCCCTGTATTCTGGGCTGGAAGAAGATATGTGGAACAAATTCTTGGTTGCAAATATGCCACAAGCATTAGGTTGCTTGTAAATTTTTTCAGATAGCATCATTTATTTCTCTGACATGATAAAGTGGTGAGAATGGTTAAGACAGCACAATACACACATCTCCCAGAGACATCAGCATAGTCTACCTGCCCTTTGCTGACTGCTCATTTTCAGATAATTCTGCACAGATTTGCATTCTGTGCATGCTATAATTTCTATTAATACATTTTCCACTTGGAGAGTTTAAAGCAAAATGTCTTTTTTCTCTCCTGGCTATAACAAGCTTCTTCCTAAGTAATTATTACCATGAAGTTAGAGCTGGGTTTATACAATTAGGAAAAACAGTAATTAGACAAAGCATGTAACAGTTCTGAAAATATACTGTGTGTGTTTGAAATGAACCGCTGCATACTGTTTAACTGTGAATGCACTGAGGAATGCAGCAGCTTTTCTGTCTCTTGATATCTTTCTGTCAGGATTGTTTGGCTTTCTTAAAGATGTCTTCTGAACACCTTCTCTTGGACTTGACTGAGGAATCAGTTTCAAATTTTTTGGCTTGCCTGACACTGAAGATCAGACTAGGTGATCGCAGTGGTTTCCTTCATAGCTAAAAGCTGTAGGTGCCATATAGCTGGAGCCAGTGCTTGCAAAATGTGCGTTTCTGCTGAGAGCAGAAGGATGGCTTGGAGTAGGAAGAGGAGTTTTGATTACATGGAGCCAAAAGTGATTTTTTGTGTGGAATAAGCATTGTATGGAAGTGGAAGAAATTGAGGTTCCTTAGTTCTTGTGGTTACATCCGCACTAATAAGTTAAATCTACCTGGGTCCATTCCTTGGTGTTGAAGCTAACTGGTGTAGAATAACTAGCACCCATGCTATCTGCTGTCAAACCCTTACCCTCCTGGGGAGGATGGCTGCATCCAGATTGCCACTGGAAGTGGTCAGTGAATCCCGCCCCGGAGGAGTTTGGAAGAGTGCTAGTGAGCATGGGACAAAAGCATGTCAGGGGCTGTTACGACAACCTGCCAGTATAGACAAATACATTCCAGTGCCCAGGAACTTTTTTCCTTGACCCTCTTTAACTTACTAGTGTTAACATATCCTGCAGGGTAACAGCATTTAGCTTAATTTCCAAGACCTCAGGATAGCTGCCTGTAGGTTGCTAATAATGTATGGACTATTATTTTTAAAAAGAAGCCATACTTTGAAAAATGAAACTTAAAAGCTCTTGAGGCTACTATAACATCACCACTTCATGGGTGTTAGGGGTGGAAAAGAGCTGCATGTTACGTTCCCTCTCTGCCCCACAGCTCAGGATTATTCTTCATGTCATACTTCTCTTTCATTGTGTGAACCAATTTTAAAGCCGACAGACAAAGTGTTGCATGAAGATTTCCAGTACAGCTGAAATGTGCTGGAGCATCAGAATGAAAAGGCATCAATGTTAATATTTGCAATAGAAAATGTAACTAGTTCATTTGATCAGAACTGCTGACTGCAGGTTGGTTTGTGTTCTAGTTGTGCTTTAAAAGCACAGATTTGGGTCTGATGAATTTTTGCTGCTTTGTGGGGGACTGCAAAAATCTGCTCTACTGTCCTTGACAGTGCTAGACTAGATTGCGATTCCCCATGTAATTTTTAATAGATGCTAAATCTTATGCCACTTATTTTTCTTTTTTATGTGTGTGTGGAAAGTGAGCAGGAGTTTGTACTTTCCTAGTGGGTGCCTGCAAGTCTGCGAAAAAACAAAGTTAGATAAGGAGATTCATTTTACAGGTTTGTTAAGCTGATGTCTCACTCCAACTTTCATTTTGTTTCTCTCTGTCAGTCTCTCTTTGCTCATTACTGCCAGCCAGCAAAACATGCTGAAGCTCAGTGAGATGAAGTAGCTAGGTCATGCCGCAGAAAGCGCTGATGTGAGCTGTTTCTTAATAGGTTGAGCTGTTTTCCCGCACTTCCCTGTGGATGTGCTGAAACAATAGATTTTTCTTTGTGTGTGTGTGTGTGTATATACACCACACACATACATGCACGCACGTATATGTGTATATATATACACACATATATATGTGTGTGCGTGTGAATATATATGTATACACACCTATATATATATCTGTGTTCTCCTTGGGCTCATTTCATGCTATGTATGTACAGAAGAACTTTTAATAGTGCAAGATTTAATATTGCCTGTCCTATGCCTCGGGAATATATAGCTCTATTTTATCATAGTTAATAGTTCCTGCTATTTCAAGATTCACATTATTCACTGTTAAGTGTCTACATGTTTTTAAAAATGGATACCTTACCTTTGGCATCTATCCATGGTATTCTTTTTAATGCTTTAGAGCATAAAATATAAAGGATCCACAATTTCAAATCAAAAGATAAAAGAATGTGTCTCATGATAGGATGTTGAAGCTCTTTTCTTTTCTTTGAGCCATTGGAAGGTTGCCGTTTCTTTCTACTGGATTGTCACTGTTCGCTATATTGATAGGACTTAGGCACTGAATTAACCTTAGCCTGTAGTCACTCTTCATGCAGAAAGTAATTTAAATTCTACTTTTTAGTTGGAGGTGAGGGAATGAAGGGGGAATAGATAGTAATTAAAAGAGAGCATACCATTACTCAGGAAAATAATCTCCTTTCTTTTTCCAAGGTATGACTGCAGCCTGTTAATGAATACATGCACATAGGAAGTTAGCTTTAATTGAGTTGTACTGGGTGGTGTGGTAGAATCCACTAAATCTGACGTATGGAGGGAAACAGAAGAACCTCAAATGCTGTCTGTATTATTAATATGTCGCATCTGGTTTATGTAAAAACCTTTGAATATAACTTGAAAAGTTAGATTATCAAAATGTTATTTAAATAATACTACTAATAATAATACAGTGTTCAGGAGGTAGCAAGCTTCTTGGCACTCTGTAGTTATTGATAAAGCATTTCATTATTTTATCTTTTTGTAATTCTGTTTCTAATAGAATAGAACTGGAATTTAACCCTGAGCTATAATAAAATAACCTTCTTATTGTTTTCGAACAGTGTCTGGTTAAAAGGCATTCCTGGTGCAAGTTGGCCAACGCAGGCTGCCCCATGGCATGGGGCGTGAGGGCTGGCGTGGCCGGGGGGTGCTTGCCCCCAAATTGTGCTGGGAAGTTGCTAAGCCTGGTTTTCTATCAGGTGGCAAGGGCAAGTCTAAGGCTTAACAGTGCCACAGGTAGTGCTTCTCCAAATATGTGGGAAAAGTGTCCCTTGGTAATATTAGCCTCTGTTTTGTAAACACCTGCTGAAGGATGATGACTGAGATCGAGAAAATTTAAGTCCCACTAAGTGTGTAGATACAGCAATGAGAAGTTTAATGTAAGCTAAACAACGTGTGCCTGCAAAAGGGAGCTCTCGGTAAGCGACTGTCCGTCCGTCCATCAGGAGCGGTGCAGAAGGAAGCCGCGTGTGCCAGGCTCGCTGGTGGGGTACCACTGCTTGAAGCAGAGGGATAAGAGCCTCCCTCTCTCATCAACACCTGCGTGTATTTGCTCAGTTATTTTAGAAAGTACAGGCACAGCTGAACTGCAGCGTGGAAGGCTGGTGTGGCCTGATAAGTATGAAGCTTTTGAATCTATGTCTATATCTATCTAGCTTGTTAGGTACTCATACTGCACCAGATGTTGATAGATCCAGTTATAATGGCAGCTCCTGGTGTAGCACCTCTTCAAAAAGACATCTCTGTCTTTTCTCTTTCCTCCCTGGGAATGTCCTGCTAACAGCGGACACTGTTCTCTAAATGATATCCCTGGCAGGAAAGTGCAACCATGACCAGCAATTTTGGATGCTAACTCTAACAGTGATGGTGCATGACAAAGACTTTTGTTTACTAGAATATTAAACTAAAAAGAGCTGTACTGCCAAAACAAATTTTTAGGCATCTTTCCCCATGACTAATTTATGATGAAAATGTACTATATAGCTAATAGTAAAAATTTAGAAAAAAATTATCAACTTATTATTTTAAAACAGTAAATTGAATCCTTGTTGTGTAAGCTTAATTTATTAAACTTGATTTATTAACAGAAAAGATGAAGGATGATAATATGTCTGTGAATAAGTCCATAAATTATACTTGATTAAATGTCAGTTTGATAAACTACAGTTAAAGTGTAGATCAGTTGTCAGTCAGAAAGCCAATGACTTATTTTTTGAAATTTTCAACGTTGCAGATTTTTGTTTTTGGAACAAAAATAGTGAATACAAAATAAAAATCTTTCCAAAAAATGCTGTAAAAAGCTGTATGTAAGAATTACCCCAGAATAGCCAATTGCCCAAAAGTCAAGGCATGTACTAGGGACATGAATGGTATGGGTTTAAAACCCTCATCTTTCTGATTTTTTGACTATTTTGGAATTAGTCTCTTTCTTCCAAGAAATCCAACCCTGTCTTGAGAAGATTTTTGCTTGTTTGGGTTTTTTTTTTTAGGATGAACTGACTGGATACTCTTCTCTGAAACAGTTTTGTTTTTTTCATAATTTCCAATGGCAAAAGTCTATTCAGGATTTTTTTTTTATATATATAACTTCTAAGCATAAATAATAAGCATTCAACTTATATCCTAAATCATGCTCAAGTATAAAAAGTCAGAGTTAATAACTGTGAAACTTTTCTAAAGCCGACAGAAGTAGTTTTCTATAAAGGCAGCCGCTGTCTCAGCCCCTGCGGTAATGATGAGAAGCAATTGCTGAGCCTTTGGACGAGCTGGGAATCCCTATCAGCTGCCATTTCCAGTGCGGTAAGATCACAGCATCACTGTCACTAACGATGCTTATCTGCCAAGACTGGATACTGCACAGACAAAGCAAAAAATGCATCAGAAGCACCGCTGGACTTTAGTGTAGAGCTAATGAAGAGCAAGGTGCAAAGAACAAAAGCATCTTGAAAACAGAAGCTAGGATGCCCTAATGGGAGGATACCCAAAACAGAAGATAGGATTACTGCAATCCTACCTGTGCAACAGCAGGTTCTTAATATGTGTGAATTTTTGTGCATGAACAACAAAATAATTATTTCTTTTCTAGAAAATCATGGTTATCTGTGTATTTGCAGCCATCCCATGGCTAGAGAGGCAATCCGGTGCTTTAATAATGCTTCCGGAGTTACTGTGTAATTTTCTGAGCAACGACAAGACAAGCAGAGAAGAAGAAAGTGCATCTTTTGCTAAGTACTTGGGGAACCCCCGTGGCTTTTAAATCAGCTGACTGTGACAGTCTGATGCCTCATCACAATAAACCAAGCCAACTGTCCTGCTAGTCTTGGACTCCGCTACTGATGTTCCCAGCTGAAGAGAATTAGGTAGATTTGCACAAATGCAGTGCTGTAGAATGATATGTCTTGATTAAAGCTTATTTGAATAGCTTTGTTTTGAGTAAATACAGCTGCAAGCAGAGGAAGGGAAAGGTACAGGCACATAATATTGCCGGTGATTTATTAAGTATCAACTTTTGCTGCGAGATAAATACGATTAAAGTACTTGGAGATAAAGTACTGGGAGATAAAGAATAATTGGCCAAAATTTTAGAAATTCAAGGCAAGGAGCTATTTTAGCTGAGTTAGGCTGACAGCATCCAGGTGGGGATTCATTGCACTACTTTAGTCTGCTGAGACTCCTCTAAATAAAACAAGTAGGCTTTGCTTCATAAACAAGTTGACTGAGCTACCTAGTCCCTATAGAGAGCTTTGTTGCCTCTGTCTTGTCATGAGGGAACAGTGAAAACATCTCTTCAATCCTAATCCAGCATTAAAAAATATATGGTAGCTGTACTTTGGTTTGAATTAATGATTTTGTATAATTTCTGTCAAAGAAATTAAATATCATACTTTTGAAAATATATATGCATCCATAACTTAAGATTCTGTGATTCTGTGATTACCTGAATGACTAGGTCTGGAAAATGTTCTGACACCTGGTAATGTATTTTGTAAACAAGGTCGTTCCATTTCTGTCCCACCTGTACAGAGTACATTTCCAAATCAGTGCACTTCATTTTAGTATTATTTACCCAGAAATGACTACCATTTAAGTTAATAGATGGAGAAATTAATATCTTCATCAAGTGTATAGAACAGAAACGAAGCCCGTGGATGTAATTGGAAAGCATGAATTAGTGTTATCTAAGTGGTGGTAGTATTGGCTTGGTTATCATAAATGAGTCACTTCAAGCAGCGGAGGGTGGGTGGTATTGCATGGGATCTTCCTTCTTTCCACTAAATGGGGAAATAAGAGGTTAGTAGTTGATTCAAAGCATTCATTATTCAGACCTGTGTTTATTGCTATCTTGATTTACCAGCACAGTGCAATTTCTCTTTTCAGCTTTCCTCTGGTCTTTCCTTGGCTTCTAGTGTTCCCTTGAATATAAGATTGTCTCCAACTATAGTCCATTTAATGTCTTTAAATATTGATTAATTCTTCCTCCCAAATCAGAACATATACTAACATATTTCTTTTACTGATGAGTTCAGATTCCTTTGTCTTTTGCCTTTTCTCAAAGTGTGGGTAAAAATATTTCTTCCATTTTTCCAGCTGGCAAATAACCTTGTTTCTGTTCCGTGTACAAGGAAGAGAAGAGTTCTTTACCCGTAGTCTTGTCCACATTATTGCTGGTGGGAATTGTTTTCAGGCTAAGAGACTGTCGCTCCCTATTTTGTTAATTGGACTATAAAAATATCTCTTGTTGCCAGGAACTTTGTGAGAAAATTCTAAAATAGACATCTGATGAAACCTCCTAAGAGTAGGCAGACTACATTTTGCTTACTATAATGTACAGGAATACACAATTCTGACGTATATATTTGCAAATAGGTTCTAAGTTCACTCTGCAAAGCAGGAGTCCTGTTTGCAGGCCTAACCTTCTTCTAAAAGTTCATCGCAGTTTCCCCCCACAAGACTAGAGGTGAAATCCTTGTTCCTCCAAAGGCAATGGAAACTTCTACACAGTAAGATCATTTTGTGCCCTATGTAGCAGGAGAGCACTGCTGCCTTGAGGGTTATTCCTCTAACTCTTCCAACTGCCACTTTTGTCCACTGTAAGTGAACTGAAATATTGTGTTGGGAACAGGATAATAGAGAAGATTTTTCACAGATTCTTTTGAGTCCTTATTCACACTGATCCTGCCTGAGTTAGGGGCATGTCCTATGCCTATAAATGTAAGTTAAAACATTTTAATTATAATTCAGCTTATTTGACAGTTCTAAAAAATTATCTGCTTTGTAATATTCTGCAAAATAGTTTCTCACTCATTCTGTATGTGTATGAAAGAAATGTTATAATATGTTGTTAGTACTGACTAGGAATCCTTTGAACAGCCTGGAGAATCACTGTTGGAATAACTTGAGCAGGTGAGAGTAGATTTCCCATCACTTAAGTCTTAAAGCTGGGACTAGATGCTTTTCTAGAGTATATGCTATTCTCATCCAAACTATGATCTTGAAAACTGAATAAGTAGGTGAAATTCATTAGCATATATATTTTTTACAGTGCATATGAGCCGACAATAAATGGATCCTTCCATTTATCTGTCAGTTCATATGAACTGTAAAATCTGCTAATGTTTTTTGTAATATCATGTATGGCCTAAATATCAAAAACATTTGTGAGCTTTAGTATTAATTGGGCACCTTGGTGTGTGTTGATTTGCTGGAGCAAACGTGTTTCTTTCACTTGAAACTTTTGCTTATTACAAAAAATGATAACTTTATCATATATATATTATCTCTCAATCCCAGTTCATTGACGTTAACACGAATTTTGCTGTTGGTTCAATGTCATTGTTCAACGGGAGCTTCTGTACAGTTTGTCTTCAGTCGCTTATGTATTGTTTGTATATGAAAACTTAAACTAGTGAAAATATCTGGATATTGACTTCATTTTTCATATTTGCATGAGTCTGAGGTTCTGGGGCAACTATTCTTTCCTTGTTTTCCTTACAGCTATTGTTAAATTGGAGTAGAATGTAATTTGGGGTCTTTTGTATTTTGTACTCTCTCCTTTGGGAACAACCATGTGGAAATTCATCAAACAAAATGCCTTGCTTGCAGCAGTGCAATAACTTCCAATAGAAAGGAAAATATTGAAATAACTTTGCTGAGTGACTAAAATTGTTCAAATGAATTACAAATGATATCTAAATGAAATTTAAGAAGAGACTGTCTAGACCTACTAAAAAGGGATGCATTTAGTGAAGCTTTACCCCCCTGCTAGTCAGAGAACAGTAATTCTTTCACTCCTCTACAGGTAAAATGATTCACTTAGGAAAAAATGCCTTCCATGAGAACGAATGGTGTGAAAACGGAAATACTAAGATATACTAAGCTATCTTTTTTTTTTTGTAACAAGCAAAAGTTTCAAGTGAAAAAAAAAAATACCTTTGCTCCAGAGAATCGCCCCCAAGACGTAAACAGGAAGTGGTGACTGAGGGCTGGTTTATGGCACTCTTACTCCAAGGAATATCCTACGCCACTAGTAGTGCCGTTGAATCTAGCATTGTCACCCTTAGAATAAGGTTGTATTTCATTCTTACAAGTTGTCACAATCTGGCCCTGCAGGAATGGAGTTTATAAGACAGCAATGAAATATTTCCCCGTGGCTGCTCCTGCACTTTCATAATGCATCTGAAATACATTTTTTTAGATTCGTACCTATTCTTGGCTATGAGGTTTTCTTACAGAATCCACACAACATCCTGCGTCTGATGTTTTGCACAGTTTTGTTTCTCCTGCCCCGTGACTATTATTGTCTGCCTATATGATTTCTTTACATAGATCCAAGCACTGATGCAGTCAAAAGGTTAACATAGTGGGGAGGAAGGAGAGGGTTCCCAAAATATTAGGAACCTCCCTCAGGACTTCATAGCAGCCATAATACCTATATTCCTTTTAGCTGGTAACATTTGGCAATAGACTTGCAGGCTTAAATTAGTAGACATGCAGTTTACATTCCCCTGCTTTGCTCTCAAAGCCTCGCTGTTCTGGGGCCATCCATCACTCGGTGATGTCCTAGGAGATCAGGATTTCACTGCTCAGCCTCTGAGTGTCTGGAAATGCCCCTCTTTTCTCAAAGGCAGGAAATCGTTCTCATTTCTGTATCTTTTCTACAGACTTTTCTGCAAGCTGGCTGTTTCTGATTTGCTTTTACATTTAGTCTTTTTACCACAAAATACAAAATCCTTTTAGCATTTTTCCCCCCAAACTTACCTTGCAATATTTTGGTAGCATGATATTAGCTTGCACTGGCCTTTCTTCCCTGGAGCCTGGCATCAGAGTCCAAATGAGGTCGTTAATCTAAAAAAGGGTAGTGGTCTCATCCTAGTCTTTGTTATGGATGTCCGCGAGTTCACATCGCAGAAACACTGCCTAGCTCAGTCCAGTCCCAGTGCGCTCTGCAGCCTCTGCTTGAGAGAAAAGCTCAGGGCTTCAATAGCGGTAT
Source organism: Apteryx rowi (assembly GCF_003343035.1). Taxonomy (NCBI): domain Eukaryota; kingdom Metazoa; phylum Chordata; class Aves; order Apterygiformes; family Apterygidae; genus Apteryx; species Apteryx rowi. Next base: position 1,056,272 of record NW_020447197.1, on the reverse strand, counting down.
TGCTAATGGTCAGGATTGTACAGCTTGGGCAGTGCTGTGCCAGTATCAGGAAGCTTTTAACTGTGCCTGGGCTCCTGTCAGTGCTACTAATTCAATCACTTACATATGCAATAAATTCACATGAAAAATTAACAAAAACCTAGCCGGCAGCAGTACCCTCTGTTCTTTCTTTTTTCTAAAAACTATGTAGCTTTCTTTTAAAATGATTGGGTTTAATGGTTTCTGGATGTTATCAGCATGTTCTGTATTTCAGCATTTGGTGAAAAAGAAATTTCTCTTTTATTGCTAAATGACGTCTCAGTATCAATTCATGGCATATACTATTTAGCTGCTATTTCTACTGTCTTGCATCAGGTTCTCTTCCAATTACATCTGTGTCATCCCTTGAATTTAGAAGGGTCTCTGCAAATCTCAGTGAGGGTCTAGCTCAGCACCTTGCAGTGGTTCCATTCATATCAGGATCCCTGTCTCATTTTATTCTATTTTACATCTCTAAGATTCACTACAGACAATTTTTGGCATGATCATTAGTGATGATAGCTCTAAATGCAGTGCAGCATATGGGGGGAATAGGACTCCTTCCTCCTCCTAGACAAGAACCTCTAGGAAACTGAGGTCCACGTATCTTCCTTATCATCTCTTTTGAGAGGTTGGTGACTGATCTTCCCTGGAGAGCTGGCCTGGGATTCTACCAGCACTAGGCTGCAGCTCACATGGTCTAATAACAAAGTGGTGCATTTGAATTTGAAAAGAACTACTTAAAGTTATGGCCCTTATCAGTTGGCTTCTTTTAAACTGTCTTTCCTAGCATAGTTCCAGAATGAGGGTGAAGAGACTATATATATTCTTCTCACCTATCCATGGGACAGGCTGAGATTTATACTGGTTATGGAGTACGTTGCAGTCTCTTTCAGCAGAAAGAGACTGTTCAAGCTGCTGGCGATCGCAATGAAATTTAAGACACCTCCGCCATATTCCTTCTTAGGAGGACATCCTAAGGTGTGCTCTAATGGTAGGATCTGTCTGTCCCATAGTTAGCTAGTTGGACCTCTCTTACAGCTGCTTTTTTACACTGAAGCAAAGTAGGCATTGTAATGCCAGGTAATGTAAAAAATTTTTTCTTAAACTCCAATGCTCATTAAAGTGGTTTACCTGAATTTAGTTATGGAGACAGAGATATCTCAGTCATCTAGAAAATGCCTTTTTCTAAGGCCTTTGACTCTTTTGTCAGGTATAGATATACAGACTAGATAGTCTTTGCATTTTCGTGTTCTTCATAGTTTCAAGTTGCTGTGATATGCCTGCTAATTTCTGTATTAACAACCTTTTTCTTTCACACTTAAAGTGGTGTGCCCTGTTGTTTCTCACAGCACATTCATTTGCTAGCGCATGTCTCAGATCCTTTCACACTGGATCTACTGCTTTGGATAAACTCTTTCACTTCCTACCTTTTCACAGCTCTGTATCTTGAAAAGCCCTTTTGAAAATGTATCAGGACAGTAGGGGTTTTTGCACCGCATTGCTCCAACATCAGAGATAGTCTGTTCCTTTTGCTCTTATAATTATCAAATTATATGTTATTAGCCTTAGAAGAGTCACCACGAAACCAGGTCATCTTGTTTTAGAAAAATACTAGGTGTATCTATCACACTACATTGCTATTTTTCTGTATTGTATATCAAAAATGGAGAAAACCGAATAATCTTTCACTGTAAGCTACAGGTAAACAAGACTTTCAAAATGCAATAAGCAATGTTGGCATATTCCTGCAAGACCGGATCGTATTTAACACCCCTCAAATTATGCAATAAGTAGTTTAATCTTTCAACTATTTATGCAGAAAGTAGATAATGTATTGTGTATAAATGTGGTGTAAATAGGTACAAATCCCCAAAGCAAAATTTAGCCTACTTATGCACTAGTTATTTCTCTGTCTTCACAAAATTAAGATATCCCTTTTAAGACTATTTTGAGCCAAGGAAACAATGTTTCCTACTGTGAAATATTCTAAATAAAATGCTGCTTGCACTGAAGTTAATGATATCTTTGTCATGGATTTTGTTGAGACCAGGATTTCACTGGGTGAGATGAGGCAAACATAGAATAGCATCTTTTTCAAAGGAATCTTGCAGTACATGAGTACATGGTGCCATGATCCTGTGCCAGTAATAGGTATTAATAAAAAGATGACATAAGGCAGAAATCTGTGATTAATTTTGTTTTGAAATCATGCTTCTCATATTTCAGTTTTCTTCTCAGTTATTTTACAGCCCATCAACACAAATTCTGATGGACTGCCCAAAACTTGCCGGAGGGAAACAAATGGTAACTGTATATACTAAATGACAGTTTCACCTATTATTTAGTGAGAACATGCAAATATAAGTGAGAGCAGAATTTATTCACTTTCTGTAATATATTTATTCTGTCCTTTATGGCAATGATTTAAAGATTTGAGGAGAAGCTAATGACAAGTGGAGATGGACTTCTAAGTATTGATCCTATTGCATTTGAAGAAGTCTCAGTTATAAAGAATCAAGAAAGAGAACATGAAAAAATATAGAAACATAATTGACTAGTTAACTTATCAGAGTATTCTGTAAAGTGTTAGCAGATGTTTGACAGATATATATTTAACTGTCAGCTGAAGTGGGAATGGTATTCCAGCCATCATCTCTTTGCTTTCAAAATAAAAAATAAACCACAATCCATTATATAACTGTCACGGTGATGGTGCTAATTTTGCACTTGTAGATGAGTGTAAATGTATTTCTTTTGCACTCCCTGCTGACCACTGTCCAAAAGATTATGCAGTTGAAGCAACTGCTTTCTTGTCTGCTGAAATGCTAGGTAGGGTTTTAATTTTTAGCACTGATGATCTAGGGAGAAAGACTAGAAATCAAAGAATGTTGGTCTGCAGTGATATATCCAAAGCACCATACAGATGCTTTACTCATTTGAGATGGCTAGTCTAAAAAAAAGTTGATTGTTTAAATGTGTATTAGCGTAAGCCAAGCATTCTATTACATTATGAATGGAGCCATGCAAAAGTCAATAAAAAACCCATTATTCGCATATTTTCCATGTGCAAATTTTCAGCTAATTGAAATTGTTCAGTGGGCACATTATGCACATATATTTTAGCCACTTGACAAACTATGTCTTCATATATTCAGTCTTCCTAGTCAATAGCCAGCTTGTCTGATTGACCACTTTGGTAACGTAGTTCTGCTCCTCGTTCTGTTAATGACATCTTATAGGGAGTGCAACTTAGTACATTTGTGTGCAATAAGGAATAGTAAATACTCTCATTTGTGCATTTACATAAAATCACAGTTTTCTTGAAGCTTTAGCTATTCCCCAAATACACAAAATACGTATGCAACAACCTGAATGCACAGTTGTTTCTTGATGATTAATGAGGCTGACTCAGTTCCTTGGAATTTTATTTCAAACTTTATTTCTGATATTTATTGAACTATGACTGAGAAAAGGGCAGTGAAATTTTGCTGCTCTTTGACAACTATAAAACACATAATTCAGAATTGTTCTTTCAGCAGTTCATACCAGGCTTGTGTATGTATTTTATCAATACCTGATCAAGTGCTATAACCAAAGTAAAAAACACTTTGGAAATAAGTGTTCATTTCTTGTGTACTGGCAGGAGTCAAGCAAGTTAACTCATCAAATGACCCTCCTGTTTGCTTTTAGCAATATGCTTTTGCACGGCTTTGACCATCCATTAGCCAGTCATCTCATCTATTTGGAAAATCTTTCCTGGCTTGACTCCTGAATTTCTGAAATATAAGTACCAGAATGATGCTCAGCAAACTGCAGTTCAGCAACTGCTAGCATCCAAGAACAGCAAGGGTATAATGCTGTTCTCAAGCTGCGATGGAGTGATGATGAACATCTGCCTGATGCACGAAGGGATGCAAATTGCAGTTATCATGATTGGAAATGGGACAGAAACCCCAGCGATCAGACCCTGAAGTAGTTTTATGAACTTGAATTAGAAACCTGAATTATGAAGCCAAAATCCTTTTCTGACTCAATCTATCAGAAGGGAAATTGAACTGACTTTAAGACACGGTTTTGTGATCACTTCAAAGAAAACAGTCCAAAGTGAGTTCAGTAGATTTTCCTGATAAGGACGGGGCACTTGGAGTTCTCTTACTTAAGCACATATGCTCTAAATAATTGCATTTATTTTTGAAGCTATTATGATGACTTTTTAGTTTTTCCTCTATTGTTGTTTATACAAAGCCATGAATTGACCACTCCATGAGATAAAGTCTCCTCTCCTCAGTTCCATTTACTTTTTACAGCTGTTTGCTTGCTTTGTAATTTTAGCTCCTCTTAGGTGTATACTGAAAACTGGTGATAAGGCAAGCAAGTGTTAGATCAGGAATTTAAGCTCCAGTTCTCATTACGGGGAGCTGGAGTCATGAGAAGGGGACTGTGTTCTGGGAGATGCTCCAGGAACATTCTTACAAGCCGCATCTACTAGAGCTTTTGCAGACACTTTTGAATCATGGATTCATTTTTTTTTTTAGATTTTGGCCTTAATGTCTCTACTACTGCTTATTAACATTGTATTTCTGAGCCACAGCAGAGAAAAGCTGGTGATAGTAGGGGGAAATATGTGTCCTAACCCTAGCTATCCTAACCCTCCTGAGGTCAGTGAATATATCCCTTTCTGGTGGGTTCTGGTTTAGATGCTCATGCACACACACTTTGGCTGATATTAAAATCATCTTAAGCTTACTGTTAGGTAATGTTAAAATAGTTGATGATTTCAAACCCTCAGCACCTGCTTGCTGGAACATGAATACCAGATGGGGAAAAGCTTCAGTGTTTTGAGTGTGAATCATTGAGTTTAGCTGCAAGGGGCAAATACTTTTCCTCTGGTTATTAATGTTTTACATGCAGCAAAACTATCAATTCAATTGAGTGGGAGACTCAAGAATTTAGGAAGCCAGCTGAGAGGGCATTCAACTGTAGAGCTCAGCTCTGTGAGTAGGCACGATGACGTTGGACTAGGGCAATGGGAGGAGATGTGAGACCAATTTGTCAGTTCCCATGATGGTCTCTAAGCAGGAGGTTACAGTAGCTGCGAAGCATATCAACCCCTCCACAGCCATAACGGGAAGATTTTTGACTCCCTGCAGTTGAGGATTTTGGTCTTACTGAACAAGAGTCAGGGTCTGTTTCTGTTTCTGCTGCAGTCAGAGAAATTTCAGAAGACAAAGCGGGTATTGCTGGGTTACTGAGTTTCAGTCCTCTGCTCTTACCGGCAGTATGTCATACAAACTCTTCCATAAATTGGTTGTGTTTCATCTCTGAAGTAATTAGGTTTTTCTGCCTCCACTATTCCAGTTGGAAGGCTATTGCAAAACTTGATTGCTCTAATGATTAGAAACCTTCTTCTAATTTCCAGCCTAAATTTATTCGCAGCCAGTTAACATCCATTTGTTCTTATGCCAATTTTGTCCTTAGCTAATTTAGGTTTTTCCCTATCTGGTGTTTATCTCCCTGATGCATTTACATGCTGTGATTATGCTCCTGCTGAGCCTTCATTTTGCTAAATGAAATAAGCCAAAATCTTTTGGTCTCCTCTCATAAGATGGATTTTCCTTTCCCCGAGTCATCCTTCTTTGGACCTGTTTCCATGGCTCTCTTCTTGACCAGATCTGTACAAGGTATTCTGCTGAAAATCTGCTAATGGATTGTAAACTGGCATTGATATTTTCCTGGCTCTTCTGGAAATACCTCCGCTAGAACTTGAACTGCATCTGTCTTTTTTTTTTTTATGGTTATATCATACTGATAGCTTATAGTCATTTTGTATGCGCAGGTTGTCTTAATCATTTCTAAATAATGTCTTAATCATTTCTAAATAATAGTTTACAGCTTTGGGCAGATTTTTTTTTTTTGTTATTGGTGCTCAGCCTCACATCGTGCTGTTTAAATTTCATCGTATTTGTATTGTTCCAACTTGAAGTTCAGTTTTCTCTGTATAGTGACCTGATCATTAGCAGTGCTGATGATGTCTCCCAGCATTGTATAAACAACAAATTTAGTCACATCCTCCTGTGTCTAGTAGGTTTATGAATGGAAACATCAGACATCAGTTTCAACACTCATCCATAGAAACCTTTCCTAATAAACTTTCCTCAGTCTGACAGTACTTCCTTCAGTGCTATTCTCATTTCCCCTTGTATGAGTTTCTTGCCCACCTTATGGTTTCTCTACAATTCATCATTTTCTCCAGCTTCACTAATATTTTCTTTTGGGGCACCATAACAAATGCCTTACAAAGACCATATAGATCAGATCAATTATATTTCCTTTGTCTAAGAATTCAGCTGTAGTAACACAGAATGTTGTCGAGTTAGTCTGACATTAGCTTCTGTTGATAAATTATAATAGCATACTTTCCATTTGTCTGCGTATGTTCACTTGTTTCATTTTTTTCTCTTAAAATGTGTCCTAAAACCTTTCAGATTATGAATAGCCATGTAGGTATCCAGGCTGTTAGTTGCCTTATTATTTTGCTCACTCTGTCTTAAATCTTGATGCATTTTCTATTGTCTTATCAAATGGCACCACCTCTGACTTCATAAGTAGACTATTAAATAATTGCTACTATGTCTACAGTTTCATATACCAGTTCCATCGGCAGTTTGGGATAGGGATTATACAGTGTGCCTCTGAACTTTTGTTTCACTATATTTGTAAAAATTACAAGATTCATACCTGCATAACCATTTAGATTTTGGAACATAAATTAGATTATTGGCATCCAGGTGCCACTTTGGATACCTTTTTCTTTTCTGTGTTCTTCTTAATCGTATAACTGAAAACTTTTCAATAGTTGTTTTAATATACTTTCAATGTCTAACTAAGCTCTACTTTAGGCAACTTGTACTTTGTCTATCCTGGTACCTGTCTAGGAACCCCGTGCTGATAAGCGCTTTATTTCCATTCCTTGTATGTTCTCTGCTTAGTCTTAGCATCTTAACAATTGGGATTATTAACTCTGAAGCTTCTTTCACAGTTTTCCCCCACTTGCCTGGGATGCAGGTTCCTAGTATTCCTAACAGCTCTGACCTGGAGAAATTCCAAACCTCCCACACTCCAGTTGTGTTCATTCGTGGCTTCTCCTACTTTATCAAAATGTTTTGTTGATACAGACAAAATAACCTGGCTTACAGACCATTTTTATTTATTTTTGCATTTAATATGAACAGAATCAACTTATGACCAATAAAGGTTATTTTCAGTCATCATCACTTCTCTAATATTTTACTGTTTACCGGGTCTGAGGCTAATATAAAATCATTTCTTCTATGGCAATCTGAAGATAAATCTTCTGATTTCACATCCATGAATACTTGAGTCTTAACACTGTTAGTGTCATTTGTTCCTTAATGTATATGTGGGACGTCATAGTTTCCTTTGAAACAATTCCTCATAATTACATTACGGAAAGCTCTATCTATAGCCAAAACTGTTCCCTAAGCAGACTTCTAACAGTACTCCAGTAGGGCTTTTTTGCTCTCCTTCTCCAGACTGATCTTGCCTCCATTATCATTATTAGCATTTTTTATTTCTTTCTAGTTAACATACTGTTGATACATAGTACCTTGGCATCTTTGACTTTCTATCTTTCCTTAACAGCACATATCTTTTATTCTGAGTTCTCCAGGGTTAAGTGTTCTTCCACTGTGCTTCCATGTAGTGTCCAGCTGCCTGCTAATAATTCAGAGTCCGTTGTTTTGTTGCAGAGGTTCAGGCAAGTTCATGCATCCATTTCAGTGGTATGTTCCTGGCTCCATTATGTACGCTAGCCAGATTAAGTGCTGTGCTAATATTAACAGTGCCTTCTGTTGTCCCGAACAATATCAGCACTTCCTTCCTTCCTCTGCCCTTCTTTCCTCTGTTGTGCATCATCATTTACCTGCTTTCTTTTGTCCAGCAACCTAGAGATGATCTGACTCTCATCTAACCTTCTGTTGTCATTTTTATTTTGAGAAGTGTTTTTAACTTACTACAGGTCGTCATTCTTCCTTGTATTTCTTTTTCACAGTTGTCTTAAAATTGTCCTGGTTCTTGGAAGGAGTGTTGGATGACAAATAGCAAAAGCGAAAAGGTCTCATCTACATTTGAAGCCTGTAACTGGAAATCTATCTCCCCTGTTAAATTTCAGTGAATGACAGCAGAAATAACTTCTCACTTTCATGAGACACATGTTGAGCTACACTTACTATTTTGTGAATTGTTTGTATCACTGTAGTGTCCAAGGTCTTAGTGAAGGCTAAGACCATCCTCCTACTTTCCTTAAATAATATTCATCTGTTCTTCTGTGTAAAATCATTACTGACTTTTTTCAGAGCTTCTTATTATAGGATACTCCCCAAGAGTTTAAAAGGTGCTGGCAGATTACCATCACATCAAAATGTGATGTTGTCTATCAATGTTGCATAATATTCTCAAATACTAGAGCTTTGATTTATTATAGTCTTTGCTTATTCCTATGTTTATGTTAGCAACATTGAATTTAGTAAATTCTATGAACTTGAACTCTACTATTCACTGTGTTATTCATATCTTCTTGAGAGAAGCTGATCTGTATATTCCAGGGTAGGCTTAAACAGGCAAGTATTATCTCTCAATTGCCTTTAATGAACATGTAGTAAGAGTTCCTGTACCTTTTTTTTGATACAAGTACCAGTTAGAAAATGTTGGATTAGAAAATGCCATTAGTACTGGCTTTTCTGTCTCTATTCAGGACATGCTGTAGTCACTACTTGACACTGTAACTTTGGGACCTGACTTGGTGACATTAGGAAGTCAGGGATTAATGTGAAAAGGCTTGGAAGCTGATTATATTCTTGTTTACATCAGTTACACTCACTCCTGTAAATAAAGATACAACTGGCTCTGCTGTTGTTTACACCTAATCACAATGTCTTGTTCACTTGTTCAATTAGGTAATAGGATGACTGGTAAGGCAAATTTTAAAGGTTTTCTTCAGCTATTGAAAACTAGTCTATGAAGTCAGAATATTGACCTAAGGAAAAAAAAATACAAAAAAAATTTTGACTAGTCGTAAAATAAATGCATGTCAAAAACATTCTAAAGTTGTTTCTAAATGTCAAATTTCTTTTCTGCAGATCGTAACAGAAAACAAAGTCTTAACATAAGCGAGGAATATTATATGTCTGAGTTCATTAAACAGAACTTTCTTTACTACATATGCTTGTATTATCATACTGACAGATTCTAAATGTGCAGCTATTATTTTGTGTGTTAATGGAATGATGGTGCCCAAAGACACTTGTCTTCATGAAGGTTGTATTATATTCAACAGTCATACTAGGACAAGATGCCTTTTAAGGGACTGATATGAAGTCAACAGCAGCACATTACTGGAAGGTAACAGAAAACTCTCAAAGACAACAAGCGGACCTGAGGTAGCAGAGTGTTCCCATATCTTACATACAAAGTCAAGACTGTAGTGCGGTATTTTTGCCTAGGGATTGTTATTTACAAACAAGCATATGAGAAAAGAGGATTCGTGGACATTGATCCACCCTACAAACATGCCATAGTGGCTATAGGTAGAAAGACAGATGGCTCTTTTAAAGCCAGCTGCTTTCCTCTCTTGTTGGTCCTCTGTTGTCTCCTAGTGCAGCTTTAGTTTGTGGGCAGTGGGCTCTGTTGGCAGTGAAGTCCTCAGCACTCAGTTTGCCTCTTTCTGCTTGTGGCAGTGAACAGGTAGGAACATTTTTGCCTTTGCAACCAGGTCCTGCCGAGAGGTGACATCCCCTTTGTAAGTAGGGTGCAGTGATGACATGGGGGAGCTGCTGCCCTGCTGTGGGCACCATACGTGGAACTGCAGTGCAGATGTGTCAGGAGGCCAAAACTCTAGAGAAAAGTCTTTGACAGTGGATGAGGAGGAGAAAATGACCAAATAGGACAAAGTGAAAGAAGAAACCAATGGGGCAACTCTGAGTGTCTTGATGGGACATAGAGAGGTGGAGGAAGCAAGCTTGGGACTTCAATCTAATGTACCAACCCAGTGAAGGTTTAATCAAAAATGTTTGGAATCAACTGCTGTAATACTAAGACATGACTAATCATGCAAACTTTGGAAAAATCACATTCAGTGGCTAATGTTAAACTTTGATTTGAGTTTTCTATTTATGTCTCATTAAAGTCTCATCAGCTTATGATGAGATGAGTCTTTTTCCATTCAGTATAATGTTTCAAATGCTTAATATTTAGACTTTATTTATATGCAGATAAACTGTTTGAAATGAAACTCATGTACTAATGACTCAGAATTTCATAAGTCTGAGAAGAACAGCAATGAAATATCACACTGCTCATAATTGTAATAGGAGAATTTGTTGAATATGGCCTTTATGATCTCTAGGCATTTTATTAGTAATGTTACCAGACAATGATAAAATTCATCTCCTAGTTTACATGTCATGACACCTGATTTGGAAGACAGCTACTTCTGTCTGTTTTGCAGTATCAGCTATTTTCAAAAAAGAAAGTGCAGGCTCATATTCTATGATACCAACAACTGGTAGATACCTCCCGTGCTGGGTATGTGAGAAAAACAAACCGGTCAGATTCATTCTAGATAATAACCTAATGTTTCTACCATTTTCATTGCTAACTATTGCAAAAAGAGTAGCGAATTAAATTAGTCTTAAGGGGTTAGACCTGTTTTAGACATTGAAAACCATTGTTAAAGTTTCAGGAGACTCAGCTTGCTTAGAAACAATATTTTTATAAATGATGAACTGTCTTCTGAAGATGAATGTTTTTAAGACTGCATTTCCTTAAGTGAACTCTGAATTCCTGTAAGTGGTTATCTTGACTATCCCATCCATTCACGCACCTTGTCCTGTTTGGATGTTTTGTCCTAATGTCATTTCAGTGGCTTTTTTCCTCACTTTCTGGCCTCCATCCTTTGCATAGCAGTTTCATCTACGTTCTTCCATTCTAAGACTTCAGGCTTACCATTTCTCTTTGCCTTTCTCCGTTACGTTAACAGCGGGCCCCAGTAAACTAACTAGTTTTTGAACATGTGATGTGTCAGCTAAATAATCAAAATAGACTGACACTCTCTCTCTCTTTCTCTCTCTAACATAGACAACGTATGCAAAGCAAATGTATGTACTCCCAGACATGCAAACACGAACCTTGGACGTTCTGACTGTCAGTTGTATAACAGCAGTCAGCACTGATGTATGGACAGCTGCTACCACTGTATGTGACAACAGTATCTGTGCATGTAAATAAAGACTGCATTCATGAATCAGAGTTTAAAAAACTTAAAGCTTGCTCCTGAAAAATCAAAGCAGTTGAGTAATTTGACCTGAACTCTGCCAGTAAAATCACTGTAAGTCTTTGCGCAACTCACTGTTTTGCTATTGATCATCAAACCTTGGTTTTAGTAATTGCATGGGTGCGTTTTATGGCGAGTGAGCCCATGATTAAAGAATTAACTACTATTGAAGCATAGTAGACATGCCAGGTAATCAGAATGGACAATGTAGGTGAGGCAAAACGGACGCATGGAAAGGTGATTGTGCTTAGTCCAGCTATATGATGAAGCTAGAGGTAAAATCCAAGGTTCCTAGATGTCTAGTTTGAAAAACTACCGCTGCAGCATGCTGCCTTAAATTGTGATAATAATGGTAGTTTTAAAAAATAAGGTGTGATTTCTTGAGTAAACTATGCCTCTTTTGTGAAAGTTAAGTGCGGGATTAAACTGCCATGTTGATAAAAATCTGTTTTTCCTGTTGTTTTTCCTTTTTTTTTTTTTTTTTGAAAGCATTTAATTCCAGATTAGACGGATGGATCCTTATTTAGTTAGTAAGAGTTCCTCTTAATTCAGATCCAGCAAAAATATGCTGGATGCTGAGAGTTTCTGAGCCTTCGCAAGATTTTCTGCTAGGTTCTTGTAAAAATACTTAATAGCTTCAAGGAACGCTTGTCTATACCAGCATTGCAAATACTCGCAATTCGTACAGTTTCAGTATGCTTCTTAGCCAAAAGCAGTGTATCACCTACTTTCTTTGAATGAACTTCCTTCAGTGAAAACAAGCTCATTATTTTTAGCTTGTTTCACTTATAAGCAGTTCATAAGCTGCTATTCAAAACTTCAAAAGCAGCTAGTGAAAATATCAAAACAAAAAGGAAAACACACCACCATAAATACAGCCCTGGTATTGTGAGTACTTTAGAAAAGGCTTGTAATAATGAAAATAATCAGTTTATCATAATGGCATTTCAGCAAGGTTAGGAGTTGTGATTCATCAACATCACCAAGGATCAGGTGGCATTCCAGCTATGTGCCCAGTTTTTTAGAATTTTATACCTCAAAGTTATTAAATTTCTTTTGATCTTAACAGCTGAACAAAAATTCAATTTAGCAATTGAATCCAATTTTATGTTGTGCATATTCATTATAGGGCATTTTATCCATGGAAAAAATGCATAGCTGAGAGATTCCAATTTTGTAATCATAACTGATTAATAGCTTGGTTTTTATTTATTTTAAATAGTAGTGTAACCAACACTATTGTGGTATTTTTATAGGTTAGCAGGTAAGCAAAGACGTGACTTACAATAGCAGCTAATCTTGAGACAGTTCTGCTTCGCTCCTTCCAGTAAGGTAGCTGTGTCTTAAGTGTTGGGAAATGGGTGCAAAAATGCTTTTCATAACTTTTAAAATATTTACCAGTGCTCTTCAGGCCTAGTAAAACATGTGATGCCTTTGGGGCTTGCAAGAACTTTCATGTGCATGTAGTTATTCCTGTTGCAGACCCACTGAGATCATATATGTATGTGTTCGAAGACTGGGACCTTACTGAAATGTAAATGAGCAATATGGATTATTTCATCTGCGTGTGAAATGCCCCTAAGAGAATGTTAAATATCTTTAGCAATCCACAACACAACAGTTAAGGGCATGAAGTTAAAAGTTTAGGAGACTGTAGTTATCTGATCTGCAGTTTGGCCAAGGTGTCACCACTAACAAGCCTGTTCTTGCAAAAGTGCCCGAGGAACTCTGATAGCCATGTGCGGTCAGGATTTCCACTTGCTCTAAATTAAGACATCTCCAAACATAACGCAGCCACACGTAAAAACCCATGCCAATATTTGGCAAAACACCTTCCGTTCAAGCATTTCCATCGGAGAAAGCTGACAGATCCTTACACCAAGGCAAGGCTTGCTCAAAGGGTTGTTCAGTCTCCTCTATCCTCAATTAATCACTGGGGTTTTTGTAACAGATTTTAACGGGAGGCAGGATGCTGCTGAAAATCCCTTTCTGTGATTGTAACTTACCCTCCATCCTTTTATAAAACTCTCATTAAAGTCAATGGGGGGGTCTGATTCCAGGTATGTGATACACCGGAAAAACTTTGAAACAGCTTATGGTTGGTTGTTAAAACGATAGACATTTTAGAGCAGCGGCTGTGGGATGAATTCAGTTTACGTGCTGCTTCCATCTGGCCTGCTGCTGTTTCCTTGAAGAGGATGGGAAACAGCACACGCCGGGTTGCACACACTGTCCTAAGAGAGCAATACTCTCTCCTTCACCTGTATATCTCGGCATTTAGAGCCAGTACTTTTGCCCTATCTGTGTAATCCCTAAAACACCTGGTACAGAGCCCCCAGAGCGACCGAGGCTGGGACCCAGGGCATGACGCAGGGTGCCCCTGTAAGCATCTGGTCTTGCCCACATCTACCTTTACTGAATTAAACAAGGCTACTTGCCTGACTGAAGTTGAATATTTGGGGGTAAATATCCATGTATCTAATCTGAAGTTCTCTTTCTCATGCAAAAGTCCCATCTGAAGGCTCAGGCTTCAGACATGCCTTAGAAGCTGCCCCAATCCCCATTATGTTTTAGGCAGTTCATGTGTAAACAGACCAGACTGGTAAATGCTTGTGTTACTGTGATAGCGAAATAGCTTTGAAAGAACTTGTACAGCACAATACTTGCCTGTGTCCTGTTCCTGTTCATGGCACCGGCTCTCTTGAAGGCTGCTTTGCCTTTCTCCTCTTATTTTATGTAAAAACGTGCAGTGCACAAGTAACACAAAAGCTGCCTTGCAGAGAGGCGCCAGGAAACGTCAAGACAGTGGCTGAACCAGTAACATACCTTCTTCTTAAATTTTTTGCTGTCTTTGGAATTTTAGCCGAGGATTTGTCTAGGATTTCTGTGTTGTAAGGAGTCATTTACAAAACAGCGAGAGGGAACTCGAAACCTTGGTGCTTGCAATAAACCAAGGGCTTTTCTGGGATTCAGAAAAATAAAATAAAATACTACCTGTACTATAAGCTAAGACTTAAGAGGAGATACACTTCTTAAGGCCCGATGCAGTGAAGTGCTTTGGGTGCCTGCTTAACCTCAACGGGGCAGAAATACAAAGTGTTTCACCTACTCTTGCAGAAGTCATTGAGCTTAGTCAGAGATTCCCCCTCGAAGCTCAGGCTGCTTGATGCCCCTTCGAGATAGGTAGATTCTCAGTCTGCGTATTTACATTCATTACATTGTTATAGCTGTTCATGTTCTGTTCTTTCAAAAGTCTTCCAAGTATTCGGTGAGTTGCGGCAGGTTATTAATAAAACATTGCCTTGGTAAACATCTTTTAAAGTGATTGGACTGAAGAAATATTTCTGCAGATTTTAGTTATACGTATGAGAGCAAAACACTAGGAAAGGAACACAACTAGTGGCTTTCTAAACCGGATCCTACATTTTATCACCATAACCTGAGAGGCAGTTTTGCCTTAAAGAAGGTAGGATGAGGGTTATATGCAAGCACCCAGTTAGGGTCCAGAGCAACGGTCCAGTTTTGCTTGAAAACACTGGCAGCTGCGAGTGCTCAATATCTTTAGACAGAGGTAAGATAGGCAGGTAATTGCAACTCGTTTTCCTAAAGTTAGTAGTTAAGTCTTACCATGTGCCACAGAGATATTAAGAAAGGTCTGTAATGCTTGGGATGTGTCTGCATTTTTATTTGCATGTGGTTTGGTACTGTACTTGTAGGATAACTTTGATAGTTTGTATTCCAGTGTGGTTTAATAAACATTATATTAGAGTATTTCATTGAAAAGTAATTAGCTCTTTATTTTCTTTGTATGACTCACTTAAAGACTCTAATTAAGGATATAGTAAACATAAAAATTTTCATACTGTTTTGGGCTTTTTTCAGTTGTTGTCTGAAGAGCAATAATGCTTCCTGTTAGAACAGAAATACATTTAAAAGTTCAGTTGAGGAAGTCAGTTGGGTTTTTTGTTTTTACCAATGACAGGTGTACTGAATAGTATTTTAATTCAGCAAACTTTTAAGTAAATGTGGTTAGAATTAGATTACATTTGGGCTAGAAAGATATATTTTGTAAGAAAATTTAAAGAACATCAGTAGTAACATCTTTGTAGGTTTTGAACTGATTTTTCTATTACAAATTTAATTTCAAATGTAAGTTATTTGTTAAAAATCCAACCTTTTAATGACTCGGATAATTTACAACACTGGCAGAGACCTCAATAACTCCATTACATTTCCTTTTAAAAAGTGTTATATATTTGTTGAAACCTTGCAATGTGTTACTCATGGCAAAGAACTTCTGCTTTGTATTTCCTAATATCCAGTTCAGTAACAACAGTTACGTGATTGCTTTTGTTTTACTGTAAGACAATGAATCCTTTAATCTTATTATCATAATTGAGTAGTAATGTGTGTACTCCTCTCATTGATTACCTTTCTTGTTAAAACCTGTTTGCTTTCTTATCGCAAGCAACATTGTGACACGTTATTTATCGTTGTCGAGATCAGATTGCACAAACACGAAAGAGTAACTGGTATCATTCAGTTCTGGAAAGCCGAGTGCTGAATCAGAGTCCTCACTTCACTCCCGCACGTTGTACACAGCCCTGTGTTTGACATTGACTTAAGTTTAACGTCCCCGATGACCATTCAGCAGATTTTTGAACACTTTACAGAATCACACCCCAAAAAAGTGGTCAGGTCCTGCTTACCAAAACTGCCGTTTCCGTGTAAACAGCCTTAGTACTCACAAATGCTACATGCCAGACTGGTGCCACTGTACGTGCTAAAAGCATTTGATCGTTCCTGGCAAGGAACACAAAGCCAGATTGGGTCCAAAAGCAAAGAAAGGAATTTGCGAGATCAGTGTAAACCTTAACACCACTTTAGCATTTCCTCCTCCTTCCGGATAGACTTGGCTTTCTAAGCAAGAGCCATGTGAAGGAGAGGGAGTCAAGGTTAAAGGCATCACATCCAAAGCACTAGTATGTTTTGATCCGGGAGAGGCATTTTGTGCTACACTGATGTGGACTGGTAGGACCAGGAGACAAAATCTCTACCAAAAATGTTGGAGTCACTTAGACATGTGCTCAGAATTTATTCTACAAAGTCATTCTGGGGCTTAGCAAAATGAATCCTCATCCCGTGCAGGGGGGAGGAATAGAAACCTGTCACCTTTCAACACGACACATTGTGCAAATCGATGGCTTGAGCGTGGCATGAAATTTCTGCAGATTTTGCAAAGCAAGTGCTCTGTCTTTTCCCTTATTGTTTGCCCTTCACTTGACATACAGGAGGAGATGCATCAAGAGGATGGCAAGCGACACATGTCACTTAAAACGTGCCATAAAGACATTTGCCCTAGAAGGCTCCCTTGAATCTGTCTGAATAAGCAGGCACCACGAATACCTACACCGGCAACTTCACCCAGTTGCAAAGTTGCCAGAGCCCCTTTCCCGTGCTGCCCGTTGAGCGCGGCTGCCCCGGGCAGGCTTTCCCCTCGCAGCCGTGCCGGGCGGGCAGGGGGGAGGCAGGGCCGCGCTCAGGGCGCCCCAGGCCACTTGTTGCGCGCTGCCCCGGGGGCCTCGGCCCCGCGCCCGGCCCGCGGCAGCCGGCGGAGCCCGCGCGGGGGGCTGCGCCCCGGCGCCCGCCGCTTACCTGCATGTGGCCCTGGTACATGCTGCTCCGGCTGGCTCAGGTGCCCCGCAGGCCGGCGGGCTGCGCTGCGCTGCGCTGCGCTGCGCTGCGCTGGGGGACTCCGGGCACCCGACTGAGAGGGGGAGAAAAGGGGAAAAAGAAAAAAAAAGGGGGAAAAGAAAAAAAAAGCCCGGCCCCGCAGGAGCTATTTTTGCAGAGGACGCAGCCTGTCCTGGGAGCTCCTTTGTGGCTTGCAGCAACCCGGCGATCTGGGCTGCTCCCTCCCCTCCTCTCTTTCCCTTCTGCCTCTCGCTCCCTCTCGCTCTGTTTTTAATGCGGCGCTGCGAGCGGCACGGGAGCTGCTCCGCGCGGGGGGAGGCGAGGCGAGGCGAGGCGAGGCGAGG